>NC_057825.1:84602096-84905126 GCF_910594005.1 Cervus elaphus
AAATATCTCTGCAAAAGTAAAATGGGTATTTGCTGGCTCATGTATTCTGCAAACTGATCTGATAAAATTTATTTCCATTTTATATCTCAAATGTTTTGTACAGCCTAGAAGAATAGGCTAAAAAACATTGTATCATATCTAACACACACAAGTCACAAAGGCACAGGCTTATTACGACTTATACCATTTATTTTGTCTTCTTTTGTTCAATTAATAGCTGATGTCATCTCTTTTGGCTATTCCTGAAAGTATGGTTAGCCTTTCCTTTCACTTTTTGACCTTCTAGGACATATCAAGTCATACTCAACGGAACTGCCATTATCAAGCATTTACTATATATGCTCTGTATACTGAGCGCTGTTCAGCAAACCTCACATATGTTACTTCATTTAATTCTTGTCTCAAGCCCATAAGGTAGATATTACTTCCTTTTACAATTGGAGATTCTGAAACTCAAAAAATTTAAATGCTGTTGTCAAAGTTAAACATCTACTGAGTGGTACACACCCAAACTTGCAACTAATTCAGTTCAACTATAAATTCCATGCTCCTTCAGTAGGCTATGGTGACTAAGAACTTTGCCTACTGAGTGCAGGATTATTTCATGTAGAAGCCAATATTGTTTTTATATTATCTGGCTGTCTTGCCAGACAATACTATTCTTCCTACACTCTCAGGAAATTTCAGCATTGTTCAGTCTCTGCACAAATCAAGATTCCTTTTTCTGTATTCTAAATATAAAATATTGACCATCCTACTTGTGGCACAGTATAAGGTACTGTAGAGGATACAAAATTACATGAGCCAAGGCCTCTAATCTTATGAGGTTCCATTTAATGGCAAAGGAATGAGCATGATAAAAACTGCATGAAAATGTCTCCAATATGAGGCAGAATAAAAGTAACATTATTGAGATTATAATCCATGACAAGAATTTATAAAAAGGAGAAGACAACCACAGAAGCCTCTCCTCTTTGGATCCTGGTTGAGATTTGCCTTTTTTTTTCTGCTGTGGTTTATGGGGAGGTGGAACCAGAGAGAGAGTTTGTCAGTCACATTTCAATGGTTCATTATCACTGCCATTTGGTACAAACAGCTCATTTTTGGTGAGAAATAATAATCAATGCAAAAATGAGGATGTAGGCAGAGGTGGGGCATGCAGATACTCCATGATTTTATTGATATTTTCTCCAGGTTGTGACAGTGATGATAATCTCTAAAAAGGAGTGAAAAAAAACCTTACTGCTCTCACTATAACTATAGTCAGTCTGACAACCAAGCATTCACTAATTAAATGTAATGTTAAATATATAAAACATATTGAGTTGGGATAAATAATGATCAACTGAAGCTTATAATCTGTAGAGAATATAAGATATCTATACAAATAAATATCCTGTGGTGGGAAATGATAGAAGTCATTAGGGAAGGACAAAGATAACATCATGACATTTGAGAGGAGAAACAGGTTATTTTCACTGGAGGAATCAGGGGAGTCTGAAGAAGGTGATAATAACTATTAATGTTGTTATTTTAGTTGCTAAGTCATGTCTGACTCTTTGCAACCCCATGGACTAGAGCCCAACAGGCCCTTCTGCCCATGGGATTCCCAGGCAAGAATACTGAAGTGGGTTGCCATTTCCTTCTCCAGGGGATCTTCCCAACCCAGGGACGGAACCTGCATCTCCTGCACTGGCAGGCGGATTCTTTACCACTGAGCCACCAGGGAAGCCCGATAACTACTAATAGCAAACCTCTTTTAATCGCCAACCAGGTACCAGGCCTTAAGCATATATTAACTTATTTAATGCTCATAACAGCTTTATGAGGTAGATGCAAACTGCCCCCATAGTCCAACCCCGTATTTTCCAGGAAAAGAAACCAAGTCATAGAGATTAAATGACCTGCTAGCCAGTGGCCTGAAGTTTGACTTTAGAGGCTAATCATTTAACCACAGCTCTATTTACCAGCCTGGGCCAGGAAGGATGGATGGGAGTGGTTCCTTACATGGAGCTAGAAGAACAAGCAGAGAGACAGCCTCAGGAAAGGACAAGGAGGGCACAGGGTGGCTGGCACATGAAGAGAAGTAATCACAAACAGTAAAAGGGAAGGCTATGTTATGTTAGGCAAGAGTCAGGCTGTGGAGAACACTGGGATGGTACTTTACTTTTTATGATTAACAGTTTTTGAAATGCCTCAGCGTATGACATAGGTGGGCTGCAGGGAAGCTAATCTGATAGCCATGTACAAGATGGATATAAAGGTTGTTGAGAGGCAGGGAGAGCAGTTAGGAGGTTAAAATCCGTAACAGGGAACATAGCTTAGAGTGATGGGGTGATTAAAGTGAGGATGACAATGAGGAATTGCAAAATCGAAAGTGAGGAATTAAGAATGGCAGTCATGGAAGTGTAAAATTGCAGGATAGAATTTTACTTCTTGAGGAGTCAAAAGAGATGCTTGAGATTTGAGTGTGGGTTATTGCAAGGGCAGAGGTGTTATCCACACAGCTCTGGACCTTCAGGGAAGTGAAGTTTGAGTAGAAAATGAAGTTAATTTTGTACATATAGTCATGCAGATAGAATTTTCTGTTGGATAATTCTTGGACAGAAAGGTTGATAAAAAGTTTCATCTGAAAAAACACAAGTTTCATCTCTACTTGGTTGTTCTTTATGTTTTCGAACTCTTTGCAGACTTCTAACTTCTCTCTCTGTGTATCCATTCTGCTTCCAAGTTCTTTCATCATCTTTAAGATCATTACTCTTAACTCTTTCACGGTAGATTGCCTAACTCCACTTCACTTAGTTCTTCTTCTGGGGTTTTATCTTGTTCCTTCATCTAGAACATGTTCTGCTGCCTCAATTTATCCAAGTTGCTATGTGAATTTTTATGTATGTGACAGATTAGTTATGTTTCTTGACGCCGGAGAAGTGGCCTTCTGTAGTTCATGTCCTATGCATCGCAGCAGCGCACTCATCTTTTGTCACTCAAGCTATAATATTCTAGGGGTTTCCCCTAAGAAGGCTGCGTGGTCCTTCTGTTGTGACTGGCTGACTGAGTGGGCGATCTCATAGGCTTGGTTGGCTAGTTTGGTTGGCTGCCAGGCCCTGTCTTGTGTAAATGGGCTAGTTGCTGGTTGGTGGTGCCTAGGTGGCTGTCTGCAGAACTCAAAGGACTGCGGGG
The DNA here is from genome assembly GCF_910594005.1 of Cervus elaphus. NCBI lineage: Eukaryota > Metazoa > Chordata > Mammalia > Artiodactyla > Cervidae > Cervus > Cervus elaphus. The sequence goes on from NC_057825.1 coordinate 84,605,277, forward strand.
TAATACTTGCTCACTGGTGGGTGGAGTCGGGGTTCAGAAGACTCTGGGGCTATTACCTCTGCACTGCTGACTGCAGCCAGGTCATGGGGCTAGTGCTGGACTACCGGTAGACAGGGCTGGGTCCTGGAATCCACAGTGCCCATGCATCCGAGAGCTGGTGTCAGATTGCTGGTGTGTATGTGTGAGTTTCCAACACTGTTGGGTATGGGGTTTGGGGTAATCCAAAGCTTGTGTTGGCCTGCTGGTGGGCAGGGTCTGGCCTGCTGTGGAACTGTGGTCTTCTTGGGTCTGTTGTCTGCCCTCTGGTGGCTAGAGCTGGGTCCTGGGCCTCTGGTGAGGTAGGCAGGGCTGTGCACAGTGGTTCATCTAGGGGCAACCCTAGGATCCGGAGGCTGTGGGCTCAGGAAGTCTTTAGGCCTCCTGAGTGGGACTGAGAGTTCCAGAAAAACATCTACTTCTGTTTTATTGACTACGTTGAAGGCTTTGACTGTGTGGCCCACAACAAACTGTGGAAAATTCTTAAAGCGATGGGAATACCAGACAACCTTACCTGCCTCCTGAGAACTCTGTAGGCAGGTCAAGAGGCAACAGTTAGAACAGGACATGGAACAATGGACTGATTCCAAATTGGGAAAGGAGTACGTCAAGGCTGTATATTGTCACCCTAATTATTTAACTGATAGGCAGAGAACATCATGCAAAATGCTGGGCTGGAAGAAGCACAAGGTGGAGTCAAGATTTCCAGGAGAAATATCAATAACCTCAGATATGCAGATGACATGACCCTTATGGAAGAAATTGAAGAGGAGCTAAGAGCCAGCCTCTTGATGAAAGTGAAAAAGGAGAATGAAAAAGCTGGCTTAAAACTCAACATTCAAAAAATGAAGATCATGGCATCTGGTCCCATAACTTCATGGCAAATAGATGGGAACCAATGGAAACAGTGACAAACTTTATTTTCTTGGGCTCCCATATCATTTCAGATGGTGACTGCAGCCATGAAACTAAAAGATGCTTGCTCCTTGGAAGAAAAGCTATGACCAACCTAGACAGCATATTAAAAAGCAGAGACGTTACTTTGCCAACAAAGGTCCATCTAGTCAAAGCTATGGTTTTTCCAGTAGTCATGTATGGATGTGAGAGTTGGCGTATAAAGAAAGCTGAGCACGGAAGAATCGATGCTTTTGGACTGTGGTGTTGAAGAAGACTCTTGAGAGTCCCTTGGACCGCAAGGAAATCAAACCAGTCAATCTTAAAGGAAATCAGTCCTGAATATTCACTGGAGGACTGATGCTGAAAGCTGAAGCTCCAATACTTGGGCCACCTGATTCAAAGAACTGACTCATTAGAAAAGACCCTGATGCTGGGAAAGATGGAAGGCAGGAGGAGAAGGGGCTGACAGAGGATGAGATGGTTGGATGGCATCACCGACTGAATGGACATGAGTTTGAGCAAGCTCCGGGAGGTGGTGATGGACAGGGAAGCCTGGCGTGATGAAGTCCATGAAGCCCCAAAGAGTCGGACACAACTGAGTAACTGAACTGAACTGAGAGGGCCTGCGGCCCTGCTCCTTAGCTCTTTGGCCTGCGGCCCCAGCCCCAGCTGCTGCAGTTTTGGGCGGGGCGGGTCTGGGCGTAAAGAGTGAGCAGGAGGAGCCCCCACGCAGCGCCCGCGGGTACCGGCTTCGTGCGGCTTCCTGAGATAGCATGAGCTCCTGAATACTGTGGCCCCACAGGAGCTGCAGCCCCCTCCCCGCCACTCCAGGGGACTCTCCAAGGCCGGCAGGTAGGTCTGGCCCAGGATCTTATCAAACGACGACTTTTCCGTGTGTCTCAGTGCGCTTGAAGACTGGGTGTGCCTTTAAGAGTAAAGTCTATTTCCCGCAGTCTGTTGGGGACTCCGGAAATTAAGCCCCACGGCCTGCAAAGCCAAACACTGCGGGGCTGGTTTCCCGGGTGCTGGACGCTCACCTGGGGAGCCTATGTGGGGCTCAGAACGCTGGTCCGGTGGGAGAAGCCCTGCACATAGTTATTCTCCAGGCCGTGGGTTGCCCATCCGGGGGGGTTTGGATTCCACTGTACCACGAGTCTGCCCCACCCACCCGTCTTTCTGTCTCCAGTAGATCGTTGGTAGAAGATCTTTTCTGCTGGGTTTCGGTCTTTTTCACAGGTGATTGTTCTGCAGAGAGTTGTGGTTCTGGTGTGCTCCTGAGAGCAGAGGTCCTTTCTCCTCCGCCATCTTGTGTCGCTATCCTGACTTTTTATTTGGCTGCGTTGGGTCTTAGTTGCAGCATGCTGGGTTTTGGCGTCACCTGGGATCTTTCATTGCAGCTCGTGGGCTCACTAGTTGTGGCGCGTGGGCTTTGGAGCTAGTGGAGGCGAGCTGTGGCAGGCGAGCTTAGCTGCTCCGTGGCGTGTGGGATCTTAGTTCCCGGACCAGGGGTCAAACCTGTGACTCCTGCATTGCAGGGCGGATTCTTAACCACTGGACTGCCAGGGAAGTGCCTGCAGGTGGTCTCTTTGATGGAGCAAATTAACACAACCATGGGTATGTGGCATCTGATTACTGACCCGTCAAATGTGTTTTCCTATTAATCAGGAAGAATTACTAGAAGCAGTTCCCATGTATAATGACATTATACCATCAGGATATTGCCCTGGGGCTATGAATTCTCCTCTCTGTCATAATATGGTCCAAAAGGACCCAGAACATTTACCTATTCTGTGAGACATCACAGTGCTCTTTTATTTATTTATTAAATTAAAAAATAATTCATTTATTTTAATTGGAGGCTAATTATAATATTGTGGTTTTTGCCATACACTGACATGAATCAGTCATGGGTATACATGTGTCCCCCATCCTGAAGCCCCTCCCACTTCCCTCCCCATCCCATCCCTCAGGGTCATCCCAGTGCACCAGCCCTGAGTGTCCTGACTCATGCATTGAACTTGGACTGGTCAGCTGTTTCACTGGACTGGTCATCATGTATATGGTAATATACATGTTTCAATGCTATTCTCTCAAATCATCCCACCCTCACCTCCCACAGAGTCCAAAAGTCTGTTCTTTATATCTGTGCCTCTTTTGCTGTCTTGCATATAGGGTCATTGTTACCATCTTTCTAAATCCCATATATATGTGTTAATATCACAGTGCTCTTTTAAATTGATTACATCAATATTTTTTTCCATATCAACATCAATATTTTATGTCAACGTCATTTTATTTTGATAAATCCCATGTGAGGAGCTCCAAGTGGCAAGTACTCTGAAAGCTTTCCTAAGAGGTGTGAGGTCCTGGATTTAGGAGATAAACCCTTATAGATTCTTGGTAAACCTCTTTAAGGTTTGAGGGGCAGCACACTTTGCACTTGGAAATAGTGCTCCAATCATTTGCTGAGTAATGTTGTGTTTAAAATACTGTTAATTTTGAGAGAGACTCAGAAAGTACTCTGTAGCATATCTAGACTTATACAAGCAGTCTTGTGGCTTGGACCTGATGATATTGGTAAATCCCATAGGACTAGAGATTATCAGTGGGAGAGAAGAATGTTGCCATGAAGGTGAGGGTGGGATGTTTCAAAAGAACAGCATGTATACTATCTATGGTGAAACAGATTGCCAGCCCAGGTGGGATGCATGAGACAAGTGCTCGGGCCTGGTACACTGGGAAGACCCAGAGGAATCGGGTGGAGAGGGAGGTGGGAGGGGGGATCGGGATGGGGAATAAGTGTAAATCTATGGCTGATTCATATCAATGTATGACAAAACCCACTGAAATGTTGTGAAGTAATTAGCCTCCAACAAAAAAAAAAAAAAAAAAAAAGTATTCCAGACATAAAAAAAAATAAATAAAAAAAAAAATAAATAAAATAAAATTGTTAAGCATAAAAAAAAAAAAAAAAAAAAAAGAATGTTGCCATGGAGGGTGTGCTAAGTCACAATAGGAGAGCCTGGGAATAAATTCCTGGAGTAAGTATATGCCATCGACAGCAAAGAGCTAGATAGTATTTGAACATCAGATCCTGCCATGATACTACCCCAACAGACTTAATGTGATGGTTGCTCACTGCCCATCATAAACTAGATGCTGTCATATCCACCTAATTGGATCCATCGGTAATCTAACTTGGTGGGTCTTGAAGTAGTATATCTGGGAGTGGGCTTGAGCAGGTATAGAGGACACAGGTAAACTATAGGAGCAGATGCTCCAGTTCCCGTATCACCCATGGTAGTTGTGCCAGTACCCTGAATTTTGCTCACACCTATGTCTTATGGGGTGGGCTGGGGTTTCTTATAACTATATAGCAGAGGAAGAAAGAAAATCCAAGCATTGTTCATGTATGGGTTGGTCTGGCCTATCTGTGAATGTCACTTGTGACTGCTGTGAATGTCTACGTCTGCTGTCGGTATGCTACAACCCCATTCGAAGGTAGCCCTGAAAGACGATGGAGAGGACACAACTTTGGATATTGTGCTTGGTAGTCCACTAAATAAAGTGGACTTTATGATGACTTAATGATAATATTGGATTTATGTTTTTAAAGCTTGTCAGTTAGATTTAAAATATACCGGACACATCTGTCTCAGTCCTTTTTGCCCTTGGTGGGTTAGGCCTGAGAATTAAAATTTGTATGTGTTTGGAGGAAGAAATAATTTATAATTTTTAACTTGTGTGGTGTCTTATGTTCATTTGTTATTTGTCTTCCTATAATGTTGTGGGGGGCATATACCACTGAGATTTAGATTAAACAAGTCAAATATACAGTACTTTGTGGAGTTTTATGTTTGGTGAATATTGGTCTGAATCAAATTCATATAAAGTATTTTGCAAAAACAGTAAAATAAATAACAACAAAATATAGAAACAAAAAGTTACCCAATACATTTGTAGTGAAGAGGAAAAGTTAAAATTTATATAATCTCCTGTTCCTTCTGCCTCTGTAACTCAGCTTGCGCCTTGCAAAGTCTGGATCTTGTAGGTCACATAGTCTCAGAAAGTGGGGACTCACAATACTAGGAACTGGAGCTTATCTCACTCACCCTTGTCCTGCTCTTTGCATTTGCCCTAGCCCCTGCAAACCTGCAGACCTGCTTAATCATGCCTGTCCGTGTATAAAAATTCTGTAACCCCTTTGTCTGGGGCTCAGAATTTGGAGTGTTAACTCCTCTGCGCTCACCAGCATAATAAACCTGAGTTCTCCAACTCTCCGAGTGTGGTGTTTGGTTTCTCGAGTACTGGTTTCTGCAACATTTCTGGAGGCCCCAGTGAGATTCCAACCATGCCAGCCCCTTGAGCCGCCAGACTGGTGGCTCGGCCAGGCTGGAGTGAAGGAACCCCGGGATGAACAAGGAGAAGTGCCACCTGCCTGTATTCCGGGTTCTCTTTCCGACCCGTGTTCTGACTCTCCGGACAGCCAAGCCCCGACCAGACTCAATGGAGGAATGGGCCAATTCACCAGGAATGGCCACAGGATACCGTAAGGCCCTGAGGCTGGTCCCCAGTCAGGACCTACCCCAGCGGGTAGAAGAGGAGACTGATCACCTCCTTGGACTCCCAGGAAGGGAGCATCAGATAGGGAGAACTGGGGACTTGGGAGAAGCAAGGCATTGTGACTGATAACCTCGTTGGAGCTCCCAGGAAGGGAGCAACAGTTAAGGAAACTGGGGACTCAGGAGAAGGGAGGCATTGTGATAGCCTCTGAATGATTATGAGTGTATGATTGCTGATTGAACAGAGTGAAAAAAAATTTTTTCTTTTTAAAAACTGTAAAACCAATTCTTTTTTGCATATGCAATTAAAAACAACTAGCTTGTTAAAAGGCTTGTCAAGGAAAAAGCTTGAAGTTAACCCTTTCCATGTCCTTGAAATACACAGCCAACTTTACCTGAGACCTCAGCCTTGGGCAAATTAGAATTTCAAGCAAAAAAAAAAAAAGGGGGGGGGTTCAAAGAGATATTTTAAATCTCAAACAGAAAACTGTATGATCTCTGTCTGTCTGGATTTATGTCTGTCTCAGTGTATGTCTTTTTATTTTTTTCTGATAATATTGTTTAAGTTTTAAATTCTAATTTAATTGGCCTAAAAAAGTAAAGACTTACAAATTAAACAATTCTAAATACAAGAAAAATTAACCTAAATAAATTTCAGGTTCATGTAAACTGGGAAACATTCAATATTAAATATCTAGTACTAATGTTTGTTTGCTAATCTAGTAAGGAAGTAGAATGTATGTTTTTAATAAAGATATAAAAAATAAAGTTACATCTTATAAAGGAAAAAGAAAGTAGGTCTGAATTACAGGTGGCTGTTATAGAAAGGGATTAAAAAGTTTGTGGAAAGTGGACCCTGAAAAAGACTTGTGCATGGTTAGGACTGACTAAATTTAAAATAAACTTAGTTAAGTTTATCTAGATGAGTTTAAAGTAAGCTGGTGCAATTTGGCCTTTCTCTGTATTAAGAGGACACACTTTCTTCAGATGCTGAACTGCTTTTAATAATAGATTTAAGTTTCTTTACCTCTTAATTAATCTGTTCTATATTTACCTTTGAAATCTTTTGTTAACTTTGGCTAAGTGAATAATTATTATTTCACAGTAACTTATATGATCCTACCTGACTGAGTGTTCTAAACCCTTTGACATTTATTGACAAAACTTCCTAAATAACTTGACATCTAGCTAACTTTGGGATGCTTCAGAAGGCCCCTGAGGCATCCCCAAAAGCTATTAAGCTACCTAGGTTCATTGGACATGTTAAATTACATTAGAAGTAATGTTGAAGGGGTGATAAATCTTTTCAGGTTATACTGTAGGGTTGATGTTACTAATATAGATATCCTAGAATTATGTAAAATTCATATAGATTTGGTATTCCCTGATAAAATATGGTCAATTATAATTTTAGTTGTTGTATTAAAGTGTTATGACCAGGTTTCTTTGTCAATTACAATAGAATCAGATTTTAAACATGCCTTCTATGGTTTTACTTTCATGCTTTTAGAAGAATACTAATTCTTCTAAATTTCTTCAAAATTTAGTTCTTCAGAATTTATGGAAAAGACTTTCTAAGATTAAGCAGATAAGCAACTTTTGTTATTAACAGTAAGTTGGTACCAGACTGGAATTTGGTCTTTTCCCTGTTTAGAGAACAAAGTTTTCTTAGAATGCAGCTTTTGATAACAGATTATGAATTTCTTTGCCTTTAAGTGATTTACATTTGTTTTTAAAATCTTTTTGTTACTTTGGTAAAGTAATAAACATTATTTAAGATTGTGGTACATGTAGACAAGTTCATTCTGCTTCAACAACAAAAAAATAACCCCTCATGGTTAGACTTTTGCTATCCCGATAAACTGAAAACATGGCAATAGTCTGCTCCTAAATTAGGAAATTAAAAATGGATAAGCAACAGCTGAAAATCAAAGAGCCAGGGCTATGGGAAATCCAAGATGGCCGCTTGGCTTTTCCCAGCTCCCTGTTAGGCCTCATTTTTATTTGATGGGTTAAAGCCTTCCCTGGCTACAGTGTTAATGCCCTCACAATGAGTTCTCCAAAAAGAAAAAAAAAATTAGGTTTCACTGAATATTAAGTTCTAGTTTTGTTAATTAAGGTCTGTGTTTACCAAGACTCACTTCTGATAGTTCCTTGTAATGTTATATTGCTAAAAGGTTTAATTAAGTTATTAAAAAGGACATCGTAAGATTGTTTCTCAAGCTTATCTCATTAACCAATCTTTGGATAAAGGTCAGATGCTCCATGATGTACAACCAGGTGATGACCACTTGGCTATAATCATTTAACTGAATCAGATGACCTGGGTTATACTGGGCTATACCCAATGAACACTCTTGACTTAAATTCTTGCTTGTGACCTTACTAATGATTGCTAGCTATATTATCTTCTATGTATCTTGTTTCAGAAGATTATTTCTTACATTACCAAATGTGTGACTGAGCCTGTGATAAAATGCTGATGTGCAGTTCCATATGAGATCAATAATTGTAATAATGTAACTCTAGGTATGGAAAGAAGCAACAAGAGGAAATATTTTCCTGGACCAAGAGGCTAGTAAGACAGGTATGGTCCAGAGACTTTTGCTTCTTACAAGGCCTGGTCTAGTGACAACACATTGAGTGGCCTATCAATGGAATCTTTGTTAGACCTGGGAATGAGCCTTCCCAGCCCAGTGGGACACAATGACCATGAAATGCCCCCAAAACATGGTCAAATATGTGGCTATGAAGGGGCCCTGCTGACTGAAAGTTGGCCCTTGCCAGCTGCCTCTACAAAGATTAAATCATGACCACTACAAGATGCTGGCCTTCAACACCCCCTTGAAAGGAGTTCAGGATGGATACAAAAAATAAGGCACTCTGTGCTCTGGGAAAAAAAAATAAACAAACAAAACACAGGCCTTCAGATAGTCAGATGTTTTCAGGTAAAGATTTTTATGCATCCAAATTCTTGCATCTTCTCATACTTAGAGAAACACTAATGTCCCGAATCAATGTTTTCCTGGCTAGCCCCTCAGCAGCTTTCCTATGTCTATTAATCTTTGGGCCATATACCTTTAACTTTCTTGTTTGTTTCTCCAAGTAGTAGTACAACAAGAATAGCCCTGGCCAACACCCAGACAACGCTAGAACAAGCTGCCTTTCATCCTGTGGACTCTCATCTCCCTCCGTAAATGCATCCTGAGGTCCTCGGGCTATTCTCCCTTTGAGATCTTTCATGGGAGACCACCCCAGTGATAAAAAAGGCTCAAGGGAGACCACCAGCAACTAACTGACCTAGAGATGTCCTGACACCTCCAGGCCCTGGAAAAGTCTTTTCCCATATTGCCTGAGAAACCTTAGAAAGGACACCCATTCCTTTGGGCAGTTGGGTTCATCCCTATCAGCCAGGAGACAAAGTATGGGTTAAAGACTGGAAAAAAGAACCACTTCAGCCAGTTTGGACATGTCCTCACATGGTCGTCCTGGCAACCCCTACTGCTGTTAAAGTTACAGGCGTCATCCCTTGGATCCACCACACCAGAGTCACGAAGGCAGTGGCTTCCTGTGATGAGGACACCTGGAAAGCAGTTTGGGACCCCCAAAATCCCCTCAAGGTCTGGTTCCAGAAACAACAGCCCTCACCCATGAAGGACGCTGAGCCCTGCTCGAGTCACTCTGGAAGCTGACTAGTCCACACACGGCAGAAGCTAGAGGATTCTTCAGCCTTGCTCCAGCCACACTCCAGCAGCTGGCTGGCCAACACATGGCGGAAGCTTGAGGATCTGGCTATCAAAATATCAATGGATTTTCATTGTCAGCCCTGGCCTCTATCCCAGATTGGTATTATTGCTATGCTCTTCGCTACAGAACGAGCTTCAGTCACACCCCGGGACTGGGGTTTGGGTCAGAAGCTGCGGTTAGCTGTGTTGTCTCACTGTAGTGGGAAGCCTCATTCTTATTAGATGTCTCTTATGATCGATTCTCCCTGCTAACTAAATCGCTCCCCGTATAGCTGACCCTTCTTCATGATGGTCTCAGTTGCTGTAGCCGTGACGACCCAAAGACGGGGAGAAAACCTTTTGCTCGAGTTCAGTTACCTGTTATGTGCAGGCGGCTTTGCAGCCTTTTGGTGCCCTTGCTGTAACAGATGGTGCCCTTGCTGTAACAGATGGTGCTGTTCCTTATCCATCAAGCCCCTGTCAACATTACAGTCAACCCTTAAAATCGCTTACTTAACCATCAGCTAGAACAATGTGTAGACAGCCAATCCTATAGGCCAATCACCTACTGCCTTCATAAGCATGCGATGTATATCCAGGGGCCTGGGAGCCAAAAATGTCTTCCAGTCATGCCCCCTGCTGCTGCCACCCTTCCCCACCAGAGGATCCAAACCCCGGGTGGTATCCCGACACCATGGCATTGCCATCGTGCCCCTGTGCCTCCGTCTACCCCAAATGCCACGGAGATGTTACAGCCAGAATAGGTGTCTGTCTGCCAAATAAATGGAAAAACCTACTGGACAGGGACGGTAATGCAGACAAATGAAATCAAGGACCAACTTTGCCCTAAAAAATCAGGCTCTGCCTGTTGGCAGTGTGACCCAGGTTATAGAGTTAACTCCCCCTTAGACCCTCATCTGTACCAGGCTCTCAACACAATTCATCCCCTTGTTAAAGACACCAACCCCCAGCTGGCCAGGGATTGCTGGCTCTGCTTATCCTTGGGAGCTCCATGCTTCTTAGCTACACCAGTACCATTAAATAATGCAACAGCCATGGGAACTCCTATAGATCCACCCTTACAAGGGCCAGTCTTAAGGATATTTTGAGTTAACTCAAAAGGCTCCAGAATGCTTTACAAATGATGGAGGAACTGAACCTTAGGCAATTTAGCCAGGGATGAATGTAATCAAACTTTAAATGGTGAGTGGCCCACTCATCCTCCCACAAACACAATATGGTGCTGTCCCCATCAAGGCCTTTTCTTTGTCTGTGGGACAGATGCTTACTTATGTCTACCAGTCAATGGGATGGGTATCCACACCTTAGTTTTCCTCACTCCCTGATGAATACTGTCCCTAACAGCCAGACTCTCACTGTACCGCTGACAACACATACACAGTCAAAAAGAGCCATCCAGTTTATACCTCAACTAGCTGGTCTGGGAATTATGGCTGAGATAGGTATGGGAATAGAAGGAATTGCTTCATCAACCACCTTCTACCATACATTATCCAAGGACTTCACAGACGACATTGAGAGAGTAGCCAAATCTTTAGCGGCCTTACAGGACCAACTAGATTCCCTAGCTGAGGTGGTTTTACAGAATAGGAGAGGGCTAGACTTACTGACAGCTGAAAAGAGAGGACTCTGCCTCTTCTTGAATGAAGAATGCTGCTTTTATGTAAACCAATCAGAAATAGTCAGGGACATGGCCCAACAGGTAGGGGAACAAATCATAAAAAGGAGAGAAGAACTAGCTAATTCCTGGGATAATTGGAACAATATCTGGATCTGGGCATCGTGGTTTCTCCCTTTAGCAGGTCCTCTCTTCATGGTCTTCATGGCACTCTTGTTTGGCCTTTGTATCCTCAATGCAATTACCCAGTTCATAACCTCTCAGATTGAATCCATAAAGTTACAAATGGTAATAGCTCATTATAGCCCCCTAAACGATGGGGAGCTCTGACTGTCCTACCAAAACATGAGATGATGTTTTCTACAATGCGTGATAGAATCATCAACAGGGGGCGATGAAGAGGAAAAATTAAAATTTTACATAACCTCCTCCTCCTTCTGCCTCTGTAACTCAGCTTGCTCCTTGCAAAGTCTGGATCGTGTAGGTTACATAGTCTCAGAAAGTGGAGACTTACAATACTGGGAACTGGAGCTTATCTCACTCACCCTGAGAGCGGGTCTGCACTCCCAAGGGTGCAAATGCAAGGATGCTCTTTTTATTTGCCCAGCCCCTGAAAACCCGCAAACCCGCTTAATCATGCCTGTCCATGTATAAAAACTGTAACCCCTTTGTTTTGGGCTCAGAGTTTGGTGTGTTAACTTCTCTGGGCCTGCCAGCATAATAAACCTGAGTTCTCCAGTTCTCTGAGTGTGGTGTTTGGTTGCTTGATTACTGGTTTCTGCAACAGTAGTTGAGAAATAATTTGTGCACCAAGTTAAAGAAACAAGCTTAATATTATATGAGTTTGCTAGTCTTTCAACAGCAACAGCTATGTTTACTTTGAAATCTATGAAATTAGTCAATCGCTAATTAAAGAAAGCTCATTACCAAGCAAATACAAAAAAAAAAAAGTCATTCACCTTTGAAAGATGGCATTTTCATTACGGAAACAGCAGAAAAGGACTTAGGAAACTAATGAAAGCGCATAAAATGCAAATTACTGCAGCTAATTGTTGTGTCTTCAAACATTTCCTGAATTATTAATTTACAAAGGAGTAAATCTCTTCCTTTATATAAGATAAAGAAATGATATCCTTCCCTCATGATTAGCTTTAACATTATACTGTTTTATTCTTCTTTAGTGTAGTTGTATCAAAATTTTGTTGAGAGAACAAATAATAAGAATCAAAGAATTCCAATTTTCTTCTAAGTTCTAAACTCTTCTGTTAAAAACCTAGCTATATATTAACAGCAAGCTATATAAAAGAACCAAACTGAACGCACACATAATAGTCAGTAAATTCTAAGAGAGAACATCACTTCTGCTTTGTTCACTGTGTCATACCAAGCATTTTCAACGTCTGGCACAGAGCCACTAACAGAGCTCTTATCAAGGTAATCAACAATTGCAAATCCATGATAAGACCTCCTCTTACTTAACATTTGACACAATTGACCATTCTCTTCTTGAAATACCTTTGTTTGGCTTCTGGGATAATCACTTATTTTCTTCCTATTTCACTAGATCTCTCTTTGTAATTTATTGGCTTCCTTGCCACTTTTCCACATTGCGGGGCCCCAGGTGTCACTCCCTCATCCTCCTATTGGGTGATACATCTAATCTCATGCTTTTAAATATCATCTAGATTGTAAGACACTAGATCTGATCTTTTCCCTGAGTCTAGGCTTGTATATCTAACTGTGGAGTCAACATTGCTTCTCAGATATTTGGGATTTCAAATCAGCATGCAACGTTGTGAATGGATCTCAAAAGCATTGTGCTAAGTGGAAGATGTCAGAAGCAAAAGGCTGCACACTGTATACTGTGTGATTTCATTTATATGACAGAATTATGATGATTCCCAGGGGCTTGTGGTGGGGAATGGGGTTGACTACAAGGTAACCTTATGGAGTGATGGAACTCTTTTATATCTTAATGATGTTGGTAGGGTGATGGCTATATGATTATACACTTCTGACAAATTTATTGAATTACATCCTTAAAATGAGCAAATTTTTTCACACAAATTGTTTGAATTAATTATTCTTCAATACATCTGATTTTAAAAACTGCCCAAATGTCTTCTCATTACAATTAAGATAAAATCAAAATATTTATTCTTGTTTCAATCACATCAGTTTTTGTTCCTCAAAATGACTAAATTCACTCCCATTTCTGTGCTTTAACTCTTCTGTTTGCCTGGATATTTCTTTCTTTGGGTATTTGAATGGCTACATTTATTTCAGTAGCCAGTCTTTCTTTGGTTTGCTAAATAAGTCTTCTCTCTCCTTTAAGTCAAACTCTGTCCATCCCATTACCCCATTTTAAGCGCTTAGCACCAGTCTTACTTACTTACATATTTATTTGCTTCCTTGTTTATTTTCCCTCTCTCGTCAGTGGTCTGCAACTGTCTGGAAGAAAAGGAAATTATCAATTGGATTCACTGTTGAATATCCCAAGATAAGGCCCCGTATGTGGTATATTGTCAGCATTGAGTACAGTCTGTTAAATGAATGAATAAATAAATGAATGAATAGCAGGAACTTAATAAATGTTTGTTGACTTGCTGACTGACTGAAACTTAAACCACAATTATAAACACTGGCACTTTATATTTAACTAAAGTGTCATAGTACAAAGAATGTGGGTCAGTAATGCTAATGAAGTGTGTACATGAAACCTACACACCCATCAGTGGGCATTTATTGAAGCCTTTCCATGTGAATGACACTGAGCTACAGGTGGCACTTACTTATTTTGAAGAAAACATTCTGTCAATTGTTGTGTCCACTCAATTGTTTAAACTTTCTCAAGTGAATAATTTTCAGGGAAAATCTTGGTTCAAAATTCTGCAAAAAATCTGTGGAAAGTGTGGACATTAGTTATTTTAGTTCTGTTTTTGCATGAAGTTTTGCTCTTAATCCAGTCATTAGGAGGGTTTCATGGATACTGTTGCTAGATTTGAGAAATTCTGAAACCAAGGGTTATTTTTTCTAATAAATCACACTTGGTATGGTGAAGAAACACTCTTTGTTTTTGTAAGTAGGTACATTATAAAAATGTAGCCAACTCTATTTTGAGGAACATAAAGATAGCTGGACTTATGAGTAACTAGGCTGTAAGTGATCACACAACTGGCACTTAGCTGATCATTTTGATGAAGCTTATTGAAGTACATCACAAATAAATCTGAACATATGTGTTTTGTGTATAAACAAATTTGAACTCAGAGTAGAATGCCTTGTGCTAGTCTGAATGAATAGTACTCAGAGATAGAGCAGTGAAACCACCAATAAGAAACACGTCCATGCACACACAGTGGAAAACAGAACTCTTCTTTAATATAGCTGTGGTCTAGTCTTAATTCGTGGAACTTATGTTAATTTATTTTTTGGTTTTGTTTTTGATAGACATATTGGTCCAAATGAATCAAGAGGACAAAGCCTCTTCCTGGAATTTAGGGTTGCTGCTGCCCTGAACCCAATGACTCATTGCAGCAACATCACTCCTTCCTGGCAGAGGATGAGGTTGAAGCAGGTGAGGATAGAGTGGAGGTGGGGAAGGAGTTCAGCGATGCTGATTGTCATTGCTACTCCAGATCCTCCAACTCTCCTTTTTCTAAGAAGTGAATCATTCATACTTGGTGATAGAGACACTGGGTTCCTGGTAATCGTGTCTTCTGAAGTAGCACTGGTTGTCAAGGAAAGTAACAATTCAGCAATTTCATGTATTAGATGATGGTATGTCAGGGAGAGACTTAAAAGTGTCAAATCCTGATCCTAAATGCTTTGCTGTAATTCATATTATACTGTTTTCCTTAGAGTCCAGGTTTAGCTTCACTCAGTAGCATCTGAAGAAGAACAAGTACCTGATTTCATTTAATAATTAACATGCGATTATGTGAAATTGGTAAAGCTATGGTATTTTCCCTTTGCTTTTAAAGACAAAATAGCATGTACTCCATACACAGCGTGTCTACATACTTTATGTTGAACCCTCCGGGTAAATGTTAAAGATCTTTTGATGCCCAGTGCCCTCAGATCTAAAAATTGTGGTGAAAGAATAGTACTTTTGCTACCTTGCAACACAACCATCTCTTGCCTCCTGAACTCATAATTATCAAAATACAAGTTTAAAAAATAGTGAAAGCCCCTGTCACTATTTTTTACAGCCCTGTTCCCTGAGAAAACCAACCAAACACTGACTTTTTAAGGCCTCCTTTCTAGAGCTGACATTATTTATCCATTTTGATTCATGACCTTGACTGAAGGAGTTTCTTTAACTCTGGACACATAAACATAGCATTATTTGAAAATAATTGAAATGACTCTACAGAGTGAGAATCATGAAAGTGTCCTATATTCATTTTTTTTTTTTTTTTTTAGAGAAGAACTAGAACAACAAAAGAAAGAAATAGTAAAAATAGATGCTACTTGAACTGCCAGAGCATGGACTTTTAAAATAATCTCAGGAATTCCCTGGTGGTCCAGTGGTTAGGACTACCCACTTTTGTTGCTGAGGGCCTGGGTTCAATCCCTGGTCCGGGAACAAAAGATCCTGTGAGTTGCTTGGTGCGGCCATTTTCACAACGTGTCAAGTAAGTGCAACTGAGATTCAGAGTGGTTAGTTTCCTGTTTCCAGGATCAAATATGCACAAAATACCAGGATCTGAGACAAGTATTTGCTCAATTTATTCTACCCCCGCTTCACTTTATATGTATGATGTACAAATGATATTGTTGCAATTATATTTTCATCTCTTTTGAGGTTCAAATTTGGGTTCAAATTTGTGTCTTTGTTTTAGGTAACCTTAAGGATTGTCTTCATTGTCTTATTTCATGGGGCTCTCCTTTCCCTATATCAGGGCCCTCATTTCTAACTGCAAACAAATGACCACTCTCTAGGTCTGGAATATCTTGAAATTTCACAATGTAAATATACTGCTTACTAACCTGTTGAAAGGATGCCGTTTTTCCTTTCCTATGCTTTCTTCCTGTTATCTCCTGGCCTCCAGCACTTATCACTCTGCTAGTGACTTCTTTTTGGGTTTCAAGATCCTAAAGATCTCTCTCTGTATCTGAGCTCCCTGGTGGCTGTCCTCGAGTTCCTTCTGGTCAACATTGTGCCTGCCTGGGGTGGGGTTGGGGAGGATGTGATGAGGGGAGAGGATCTCCTAGGTTGGACCAAAGCTGAAAATAAATGGTTGCCATCACAACACTTGTGGAATGCAGCTAAAATCTTTGTTTGCATATAGCAACTTTTGTTTCTGTGCTTCAATCATTTTATGTTCATGGATTGTGAAAGCCCCATGGACAGAAGCGCCTGATGGGCTACAGTCCTTGGGGTCGGAAAGAGTTGGACACAACTGAGTGACTAACATACATGCTTTTCATTCATTTAATGTCCACGAATTGTGTGAGCTACACAATGAATGTAGATTTTAAAACAATGCAGACCATCCAAACTGGATTGTCTATAATGTTTTGATTAAAGATATTTCTGTTACTATTTCTGCATTTTTCCTAACATTGATAAAACCTGAAGCACATAGCATAATGAAAATAAATACCTCAGGCATCATCTAAATAATCAAGATTAAATTCACGCTGCCACCGTGTATTTTACTTTTATTTTACTTTTCTGAAAGTCAATTCCCCTTGAAAGACACTTTTGATAAATTTCCTCAGATATTTTACTAATCCTAATTCAATGTAACAAATATTTTTAGACTATCTATTATTTGCTTTATTCTAAGCTAGAAACTGGCCTTATGAAGTAAGTATAAGAGTTTCTCCACTCAAGGAGTTTGCAGTCTAATTAGAATATCTTAATAAATAGGTGTTTGTGTGTATGTGTATTTGTACATGAGACAATCAGATAAATATAGCATAGTATATGGTTGTGCTTTAAAATATGGTGTTTAGATGACAAATATGATAGAAAGTCACAGTATTGAAAGCATTTTGAGAGTTTCTTCAATGTGCTAGCCATTCTAATCTCCTCAGCTGTGAAGTTTTGACTCAATTTGGAAAAAAATAATATCCTCAACAAAACAATTTTAAACCTGTGGCTTTTTGGTATCCTCTGTTATTACTTTTCTCTCCATGTAATAAAGGGGCAATGTGTTCCTTTATCCTCTTCTTACTCTGGAGTCACTGAGCCATTTTTTTAACTGTCTTTTTTGTCTTCCTGCCAGTTGCATCTCATTTCTTATTCTGGTTTTCCTGACTGTTCCAAAAGGCTGACCTAAAGTCAAATTATTTAATTTCCCGGGAAAAAAATAGTTTCTTTCTTATTCTTGTCACTTTGTTCTTCATCTTTAGGTTTAAAGCTTAATTCACCAATGGGTATATTTTTATCAAGTCCCCATTTAAGGATGATGTAAGGTGACACATACCTCTTTTCTTCAAAAACATTTTTTACAATTTTAGAATTGCAAGTTGACAACATTTGTGTGTAACATATTTCTAAAAGAAAATCCATAGGGAAATTTGACATAAATCTACAAATATAATATTTAGAATGTTAACTGTAATAAAACCCAAAACTACATCTTTAGATGAAAACTTTTTTTTTGATGAAATCATAAAACCCCATCTTATACTATATTTAATACTTTTGTAAAGAGTAAACTTTGGAGAAATAATCTAAAAATGTGTCTAGCTAGAATAATGGGAAAGTGTGGTACATCATGAATCAATATAAATTTATTTTTGAGGAAAGCAAAATGACCATGATGGACAATGAAATGTTTCAAGCACTATAAAATGTATTGAGTTCCAAAAACCAGACAATTTTGTATAAAATAACTTTAGAATTGGTTTTCCCCTGGATAATAAACAATGGTGAAATGTACTAAAAATACAGAAAAACATATTTTTGAGAAGCATATTAAATCAGAGAAATGATATTGTCATAATTGATTGCATAAAGACTCCCAGAAAAGCAAACTTGATGTAACCAGTCTGAAGCTTAAAATGGGGAAACCAGCTATCAGGGGTCAATGAGAAACAACTTAAAAATGGCATCAAAAAGTTTGGAAAAAAATCTCTAAATAAGACTAAAAACAACCCCCATAACACACTGGCATATATGATTAAGAGGGGGTTTTACAGTGTTTACTCTGTTCGTTCTGGTAATGTGGCTACATTGGTCCATGAATTCTCCAAGAATCTGTTCAAAGTGACTCCTCCTAGAAGCGTCTACCTCTCTCGAGGCTTGAACTTTTACTCTAATTTAGATTTTCTTGGTCTTGACATTTTTATTGATATGTTAATATTTTGATTTTATTTCATATCTTTTTTATGAATAAATTTTAACATGTATATGCATAAGATATGATGATGAATGGATTATAGCCTTAAGGTCTCAATGATCAGATCTCTCTAATGCCATTCAAGTTTTTCCTTGTCTAGAAAAATAACCTAATTGATAATTGTAAATTTAAAAACAATGAATAATTATACCCAAGCTATTCTTTTAGAATATGATTTAAAATATAAAACAAACTTACAAGCTAATTCTTATCAATTAATCTAAGGGTTTAAGGTAATAATTTTGAAGGTAGGTTAAATGATTTATCTGGAATCTTTTACACTTGTTTGAGTGGTGGCTCTTCTAGACATTAATTTTGTGATATCAGCTACTTTATTTAACCTATGCCTCTTTTTTATCTGAAAATGTGAAAATTAATGGTGCCCATCTTGTAGGATTGTTTTGAGGATTAAATGAATTAAGATTTTTAAAGTATTTGGAATAGTAAGCAAGTATTTAAACATTATTTGTGTATTATTACTCATCTCCCAAAGCAGTAACTATCTCTCCAGCTATGTCAAATATGTTATTAAAACCTATCCATTATCCATTGCTTTAGATTTCAGTTACTGAATTTTTCTTTTATTGAAATTTATTTATTTTAAAATCTCGTTGTTTATTTCTTTTGTTTTTTGTTCGTACTTTCAAAACAAAAAATTTCCTTAGATATATTAAGCACAATTACTTTATATTCTATGCTGTTTAAAAGCCTCAAGTCTGATACCACTTGAATTTAAATTCTTGGCTTGAGGAGTTTTGGATTATCCAGGAAGAATGGATTTAGGCTAGGAACTCATACAAAGGCTGATTTTGGTTGAGAATTTTCCAGGAAATTTTTCTTTGTTCTTCTTCACCCAATGCCAAGGTTCACGATGGGTGATTTAACTTGCTATTGTTTGGAGCCATGAGTGGGAACAGACAGACATTTCTACTTCACTCTTTTTCTGAGGTCTGAAGGCTCTTCTTTATACAAGTGTCTCTCCATCTTTTGGTGAACTTCAGTCTCAGCTCTCTTAAAGTCCTTGAAAAAAAAAAAACACAAAAAAACTCAAGTGCGCCTGTATTCAGTAAATGCCCGTTGAGATTAAATTGGCTTTATCTTATTTTTTCCCTCCCAGTTCTTGAACTTATCCTTAAATTTCTTTCTTTTCTTTCTTTTTTTTTAAAGTGGGGTTCAGAACATTGAGCATGAAACGTATCCTCTTAAGTTTTAAAGTTTACAGTATGTTATTGTTGGTTATAGGCCCTCTATTGTGGAGCAGCTTGCTAGAACTGATTCATCTTGCACAAGTGAAACTTTATACCTGTTGAACAGCTGTTTCCCATCCCCCCACCCCTTTCCGTGGCAACTCACCATTCTATTCTCTGCTTCCGAGAATCTGACTCTTTGTTAAGTGAAATCATGTAGTATTTATCCTTATATGATTGGCTTTTTTCATTTTTTTCACTATAATGTCTTCCAGGGTTAGCTAAGTTGTTCTGTGTGGAAGAATTTCCTCCTTTTAAAGGCTGAATAATATTCCATTGTATAAATATACCACAGTTTCTTTCTCCTCTTACCAATTGTCAGACATTTAGGATATTTCCTATCTGCTTTATTGACTATGCCAAAGCCTTTGACTGTGTGGATCACAATAAACTGTGGATAATTCTGAAAGAGATGGGAATACCAGACCACCTGACCTGCCTCTTGAGAAACCTGTATGCAGGTCAGGAAGCAACAGTTAGAACTGGACATGGAACAACAGACTGGTTCCAAATAGGAAAAGGAGTACGTCAAGGCTGTATATTTCACCCTGATTATTTAACTTATATGCAGAGTAGATCATGAGAAATGCTGGGCTGGAGGAAGCACAAGCTGGACTCAAGATTGCTGGGAGAAATATCAATCAGCTCAGATATGCAGATGACACCACCCTTATGGCAGAAAGTGAAGAAGAACTAAAGAGGCTCTTGATGAAAGCGAAAGAGCAGAGTGGAAAAGTTGGCTTAAAGCTCAACATTCAGAAAACTAAGATCATGGCATCTGGTCCCATCACTTCATGGCAAATAGATGGGGAAACAGTGGAAACAGTGACAGACTTTATTTTTTTGGGCTCCAAAATCACTGCAGATGGTGACTGCAGCCAAGAAATTAAAAGATGTTTACTCCTTGGAAGGAAAGTTATAACCAACATAGACAGCATATTAAAAAGCAGAGACATTACTTTGTCAACAAAGGTCCATCTAGTTAAGGCTATGGTTTTTCCAGTGGTCATGTATGGATGTGAGAGTTGGACTATAAAGAAAGCTGAGTGCAGAAGAATTGATGCTTTTGAACTGTGGTGTTGGAGAAGACTCTTGAGAGTCCCTTGGACTGCAAGGAGATCCAACCAGTCTATCCTAAAGGAAATCAGTCCTGGGTGTTCATTGGAAGGACTGATGTTGAAGCTGAAACTCCAATACTCTGGCCACCTGATGTGAAGAGCTGACTCATTTGAAAAGACTCTGATGCTGGGAAAGATTGAGGGCAGGAGGAGAAGGGGATGACAGAGGATGAGATGGTTGGATGGCATCACCGACTCAATGAACATGACTTTGGGTAAACTCCGGGATTTGGAGATGGACAGGGAGGCTTGGTGTGCTACAGTTCATGGGGTCGTAACGAGTTGGACACGACTGAGTGACTGAACTGAACTGAACTATCTTGGCTGTTGTGAATACGCTACCATAAACATGAGAGTGCAGGTTATCTTTTGAAAGTACTTATTTCAGTTCTTGTGAATATACACCCAGAGGTGGAATTTCTGACTCATGTGTTAGTTCTCTTTTTAACTTTTTGAGGAACCTCCATACTCTTTTTTAATAGTGGCTGTACCATTTCATACTGTTCATACTGTTCATGGGGTTCTCAAGGCAAGAATACTGGAGTGGTTTGCCATTCCTTCTCCAGTGGACCACAATCTGTCAGAGCTCTCCACCATGACCCGTCCGTCTTGGGTGGCCCCACACGCATGACTTAGTCTCACTGAGTTAGACAAGACTGTGGTCCTGTGATCAGATTGGCTAGTTTTCTGTGATTACGGTTTCAGTGTGTCTGCCCTCTGATGCCCTCTCGCAACAACTACCGTCTTACTTGAGTTTCTCTTACCTTGGACACGGGGTATCTCTTCACGGCTGCTCCAGCAAAGCGTAGCCATTGCTCCTTACCTTGGATGAGGGGTATCTCCCCATGGCCGCCCCTCCTGACCTTGAACGTGGAGTAGTTCATCTCGGCCTTCCTGTGCCCGCGCAGCTGCCGCTCTTTGGACGTGGCTTGCTCCTCTTGAGCATGTTGTTTTATGTTGTCTCATGTTGTTTCATGAACAGTATGAAAAGGCAAAATGATAGGATACTGAAAGAGGAACTCCCCAGGTTGGAAGGTGCCCAATATGCTACTGGAGATCAGTGGAGAAATAACTCCAGAAAGAGTGAAGGGATGGACCCAAAGCAAAAACAATACCCAGTTGTGGATGTGACTGGTGATAGAAGCAAGGTCCGATGCTGTAAAGAGCAATACTGCATAGGAACCTGGAATGTTAGGTCCATGAATCAATTAGCAAATTGGAAGTGGTCAAACAGGAGAAGGCAAGAGTGAATGTCGATATTCTAGGAATCAGCAAACTAAAATGGCAGGAATGGGTGAATTTAAATCAGATGACCATTATATCTACTACTGAGGGCAGGAATCCCTTAGAAGAAATGGAGTAGCCATCATGGTCAACAAAAGAGTTTGAAATGCGGTCCTTGGATGCAATCTCAAAAATAACAGAATGATCTCTGTTCATTTCCAAGGCAAGTCATTCAATATCACGGTAATCCAAGTCTATGCCCCAACCAGTAACACTGAAGAAGCTGAAGTTGTACGGGTCTATGAAGACCTATAAGACCTTTTAGAACTAAATGACACATAAAACATTTTATCTTTCTACATTATAATTTCCCTTCTGTAGTTTTCTGTCCTTATTAAAAAAAAAGAAATTTGGTTATAGTAAATGTGGTATAATGCCATTTTACTGCACCAGGAAACTCAGTTTATTCTATGAGACTATGAATTTTATGTACTTCCCATTGTGTGTATAACGATCCCCTGGAGTTTCAGCTTCTTATTTGAGTAATCTGTATTCTCTCTCACCCCATCCTCTAAAATCTTGCTCACTTTACTGTAAGAAGTGTTAAATTATTTCTTTGATCCAAAACTGATTTACCTGGGTAATCATCCCATCACTCCACTGGGGTTAATGAGTATAAAGAGTATGGTGATACTTAAAAAGGAACCTGAAATGATAAACAGGTTATGACTAAGACGGAAAAACTGAAACACAATTACTTAAGTGTAGATGACTTAGGCAGAGGGGAAAAGCCAATTATCTTATGTTGAAAGATTTTAGTCAATAATATAAAAGTTTATCTATTTGCATAATCTTTTTGCATCAGTGTAGGATTGTTTATCTTTCTGTATGGCCCATATGGATAAATTGTAAGTTGTACTTCCTATAGTGAAGGAAGGATAGTGGCACCATAAGATATCCTTTCCTCTTCAAGTAAACATACTCGTTTATGACTTTTTAAAAGGTAAGAAGATTACTTATATTATTTTGTATTTTGATTTTTATTTACATATGTTCTTATGTTTCCATCTCATTATATTTTCCTCGAGAAACTCAAGGTGGTGTTGGTTTACAGGAATATTGAAATTATCATCGAGAAGATGTGAGTACCCATTGATTCTTGATCTGGACCCAGGTAACTGGGAGCTCTCTACCTCCTATCCTTAGAATCCACTTTTTTCCTGCAGTGGGAATTGTTTTCAAGGATGCAGCCTTGAGAGTACTGTATTGTTGAGATTGTCTGAACAGTATATGTGACTGAGCCCAGTTAAGGCCTCTAACCTTTGAGATTCTGGTGGGCAGGTTCAATGATCTACTCATCTTGCTGTCTCCCAAGACAAGCCTCCTATGTAAATTCCCTTGTTTATTAATACTGCCATCTACCAATCTGAAGTGCTCTGTCTTTTTCATCTCTCCTTGCCCTCCTTGTATGGGGGCTAGTTTCAGATTTCACCTGCAAGACTGTCCAGGTTTGTGAATCAACAAAGAGATAAAAAATGTCTTGAGGTTTAGAAAAATAGAACAGTGAAAGTCTCATTTATGTGTTTTAAGCCATTTGAGATTTTTTTCCCCTAAATTATAGCAACTCTTAATTGGACACATATGATATATTGTCATACAGCTGAATAACAAAGAAAAAAGGAAAACACTAGCTAGGATTACTTTGCTACTCTCATTTTATCTTGGGGTACCATCTGAATATTTTCAAATGCCAGATTTAAATAAGTCATATTTCATATGTTTCTCTCACTCTCCTATTTTTCATTCATTGTTGTTGCAGGGATATTTTGAATCAATATTCTCTTAATTTTTTAAAATTATTCCTTGAGTTATAAGCAGTGCTTGGACTAGGAGAAATTTATAGACTCTCCTATGTTGTGCATTTCATAGGTACTGAGGAAAGGAGATTCAGTATATATCTTTCTTACAGATCATGCTTTACATCTACTGTTCATTCAGTTATTCATTTATCAACATTTGTTGAATATCTGTGATGTTTATAGGAAGGGGTAAAGAGCAAAGAAATGCAAACCTTGCCCTTGTAGCAAAACCAAGCAAAACCTTGTATGCAAACCAGTTATTACAATAGAGAGTGATTAGTATATTGGCGTGGAATGGAATACCGGGCAACAGTGTGTGAGCCTTGCAGGGTTTGAGGAGACAAGTCAGGTGAGTGTCCTGTGGGAAGCGTGGAACAAAGAGATAGGGTATTTCAGTTAGGAAGAATCGTGCACAGGTGCGGAAGAGATAAGCTCCTTGGGGATAATGTGTGGGCTTCCCCTGGCTAAAACTTCAGATGCCTCTGAGGGGTGGCAGGTAAAACCAGAGAGAAATATAGCAGCCAAAGAAAGTTCAAAGGTGATGGGAAGCAATGTGCGTGTGTGCTAAGTCACTTCAGTCGTGTCTGACTCTTGGTGATTCTGTGGACTGTAGCCCACCAGGCTCCTCTATCCATGGGGATTTTCCAGGCAAGAATACTGGAGTAGGTTGCCATTTCCTCCTTCAGGAGATCTTCCTGACCCAGGGATAAAACCCATGTCTCTTATGTCTTTCTGTTCTATCCATTAAAAACCATTATTAACCTTTTTTTAATTTTGTGAAATCTCTCCCAAGCAATTGTCTACCTTAGAAGTCATCAAAAGTCAGACTTGTGCAGCTTTGAATCTTCCTGATCAACAACCAGTTCTCCATTTCACTTTGTAATGGCTATGCTATGTCTAAATCTGATAACTATTTCTTTAAAGTTGATAAGCCAAATACAGTTCCTTTTCTTCCATCTTAAATACCAGGGACTGCTGTTGTGAATTGATGAACCCCTGTTATTTGTGAAATTACCTCTATTGTTACCATCTGACAAATTACTAACCGATACACATCACAAAAATGCCAGGCACTTCGGCTCGTTTAACTGCTTTTCTTCCTTCCCCCCATGATTACTGTCATTTTTTTTTTCTTAGCTCTGTGTTAAATCACCAGCTAATTATGCATCATCACAGCAACTCATAACAAGTTGAGCATGTCTCCCTCCTAAATTCTAAAAGCAACTCTGTTGAGCCAGGCTCACAATGAGAGTGTTGTCACTTTTCTTGACCTTGCTTTACCCTCTGGGGCTTTGGGATTTTTGAGTTTTGTGATTATGGTGGGAACCTGCTCAGAAAGTGGTGTGCTTTAGAAAAGTGTGTTGGTCATTTGGGTAAGGAGAAGAATAGGGAACAAAGTCAAAAGCATCTCCCAGCTGTTTCACTGCCAACTTCAGATGACTTTACCTGTTTTCTTATTTCTAATGTATCTTTTAATAAAAAAGCATTGATTGATGGAAAGCTGGAGGTTGAATCGTGAGTCTTTAGCTAAATATGATAATTTTTTAAATAAATGCTTAGTAGAACTACAGGCTTCCCAGGTGGCTCAGTGGTGAAGAATCTACCTGCAGTGAAGGAGATACAGGTTTGATCCCTGGTCAGGAAGATCCCCTGGAGGAGGAAATGGCAACCAACTCCAGTATTCTTGCCTGAAAAATCCCATGGACAGAGGATGGGTTACAGTCCACGGGGTGGCAAAGAGTCGGACATGACCTAGCACAAGCACGAGTAGAATTACAGATTAATCAATCTGTTTTCTCATCTATTAAATTAGCGTAATCCTTCCTATCTCACAGAGGAGTTATGAGGATAAGGTATCCTAAATTATTGCTTGGTGCCCACTGGTTAAAGGCAGACTATTCAACATAGCTTTCAGGGAACATTGCCTTTTCTTTTTGTATAGTTGTGATCGGAATTTGAATCTTAGACATTATTCTATTGTTATTAACTGGGAAATTTCAGGTAGTAGATTTAGGGAGTCCAGCAGAAAGTATCAGTTTTGATCCTATTGAATTTCCGTTTAGAATGTGGAATATAAGTTGACTAGGGCATGAGAAAGCCATTCTTCTCCTGTGGTCCCCAGTGTATTTCAGGGGCTCCATGAAGTCTATTTTCATTTCTCATATATTTTTATTTTGTTGCCTCTATACAAATACCAAAGAATTTCAATAGGTTCATTTATAATCATAATCTCATCTTGGTTCACCACCTGTTCTCATTTATCAGCATTGCCAAGGAAAAGTGTACATTTTTATTTTTATTTAATGAAGAACCAGCTGCTTTAACAGATGTTTCATAAATTTAGAAGATACCCTGCACTTCCCTATCAGTGAAAGAACACCTAAATGCTCTCGGCATATGCAACAACTGATATAAGTACTTTGCTTCCTTGACCATTAAATTTCTTTGAGTAAATTACAAATTATTCAACTCCTTAAATCAATAATCAATATACAATGGCAGATTGCACAGGCCTGTTTATCTTTCCCTTTATGTTTTATTTTGAAGACCATTATTCAAAAAGTGTTGGCTATAATGCATGGTAATTGGTGCTTCTACAGACTAGCTTAATCTATAACCCATCAATATAAGTATTATTATTTCCATTTAAAGAGGAAGAACCAGAGGGCTAGAGATGCTAAGGTCATTAAGCTAGAAAGAGCAGAGTCAATATTCAAACTCAAATCTCTGTGACTTCAAAACGAATGTTCATTTTATCCCTACCTACCCTACCAGCTTGGAGAAGGAAATGGCAACCCAGTCCAGTATTCTTGCCTGGAGAATACGATGGACAGAGGAACCTGACAGGCTACCGTCCATAGGGTCACCAAGAGTCAGACAAGACTGAAGTGACTGAGCATGCAAGCACCCTACCAGCCATGTGTAATTCCATGAAAATTTTCTAACAAATGCATAGGAAATATCCTCTTATAATTCTCTTAAGATATATACTGTTCAAGTGACTCACGAAAGTCCTTCTTAATTACTTCAGATTACTGATGCTGATTAAGAAAAGAAAGAACTGGGGCTTTTACAGAAACAAAAAGGACTTTATATTGTCATATACCCTTAAGAAGTTAGTACATGGTCAGAATACCCTAGACCAGGAATCAGATTTTCTGGGAAGGAGAAGGACTCTGAGATGTGCCAGGGGTGAGTGACCAGTTAGTGTGGGAGGATTCTGCTGTGTTCTAGAGTGAGTTATGGACTCGAAACATCATCCTTGATGTCTATGGACACATTCCCACTCTTATTAGAGTTCAGTATGCTGAAGATTAGAAATTACTTTTCATGCTCAGATCTTCCAAGTTACTCTGTCCTAACTATGCTTGGAGGTGGGAAGTTCGAATATAGTTTACAATTTAATTTCAGAAACATACCATCTTATTCCCAGCCAGCCTCACACAGATGCTTATTTTATTGAAGCCATCATGAGTGTTTTGTTTTGCAGGAAGAAAACTTTTTATTTTTATTCTCATCAAATTAATTAGAAGAGAAACAAAATATGATTTCCAATTGTCTCCCTGAATTTTTTTTTTTTTTTTTACTGTCAAAGCTGAGTTACTTTCCTGTTGGTGCCTTGATCATTCTATAGAACCACTAACCTTGTTTTCTCATTTGCTTCTCTTAAACATTTCTTGCCAGATATCTACTCACTCAGTATCCATCCATCCATCCATTCATTCATCTGTCCAATGCATCCATCCATTCATCCGTTAATCCATCTAGCTATTAATTAATTTTTAATTAATTAAATCATTCATCATTCATCATTCAATTTTCACTTCCTTTTTGGACACTGTGTTTATACTTTATTGAAATATTTTGTAAAAGTACCAGTAATTAAAATGACATGGTTTCTATGTGCAGGTATTTATTTTATTGTCGGAATTAGAGGGTATTATTGTCAACAAAGGTCCGTCTAGTCAAGGCTATGGTTTTTCCAGTGGTCATGTATGGATGTGAGACTTGGACTGTGAAGAAAGCTGAGCGCCAAAAAATTGATGCTTTTGATCTGTGGTGTTGGAGAAGACTCTTGAGAGTCCCTTGGACTGCAAGGAGATCCAACCAGTCCATCCTAAAGGAGATCAGTCCTGGGTGTTCTTTGGAAGGACTGATGCTGAAGCTGAAACTCCAATACTTTGACCACCTGATGTGAAGAGCTGACTCACTGGAAAAGACCCTGATGCTGGGAAAGATTGAGGGCAGGAGGAGAAGGGGACGACAGAGGATGAGATGGCTGGATGGCACCACCGACTAGATGGACATGAGTTTGAGTAAACTCTGGTAGTTGGTGATGAACAGGGAGGCCTGGTATGCTGCCATTCTTGGGGTCGCAAAGAGTCGGACATGACTGAGCGACTGAACTGACTGAACATAAATGTCTACCAATAGAAGCCTGCTAATAAATATTTCCTAATAATACTATTTTAAAACTCAATTTAAATTTTTCCCAGATTTACCCCTTTGGTATTAGTTTTGTGAGTTAATTAAATTTAACAACAAATAATAACTTCTTCTATATGATAATTAACTCTCCCCTTTCCAAACAGCATACCTGTCTGCTCTATTCTTAAAATGAATTTATATATTCATTTAACGTGTTATACTGTGAACTTACCACATGGTAGGCAGTGCTTAAGGTGCTGGCATACAATATTCCTTCCCTCAAGGATCTTATGTTATAGAGAAGGGAGACAGAAAATTTACAATAAATATAGTAAACAAATTATATGGAAGACAATAAGTGGTTTAGAAAAAATGAGCAAGGCAAACAGTGTTTGGACCACTGGAGATGAGGAGTGCTACAGTTTTATATAGGATCATTAGGATGGATTTCATTGAGAAGGTGACTTCTGGGAACATATTTAAAGGAGAAGAGGGAGTTAGCCAAGCAGACATCTGGAGTGTTTAAGGTCAGTGTAGTTGGATTGAGGAATGAGAGAAGAATAATAGGAGATGAAGTTAGGTGAATAATGGAAAGCCACATCATACAGGGCCTTGTAGAACATTTGGACTGTGGCTTCTGAGTGAGATTATTATCATGCAGTTCAGAGATGGTGGTGGCTTGAATGAGTGTCATTGTGAAGGTGGTGACCAGCAGCTGAAATTTAGAGTGGAGTTGTCTGAATTTCCCAACAATACTTGATGGAATTTGAAAGACAGGCGTCAAAGATATTTCCTCATCAATTAAAATGATAAAAGCTGTGGGCGATCAGTTTGCGAAGGAGGATTAGGTGGTCAGTTTTGGAGAGCTTAAATTTGAGATGTCAGATATCTAACTGGAGACTTCAACTAGGCAGTGAGGAGTACAAATCTATAGTTTAGAAGGGGTTAGGGCCACAGTTTTAAATTTGGGAGCCATTGGCATATAATGAGTATTTAAAGCCATAAGACCTGATGAAATCACAAAAGGAGTGAGGATAGATGTCCCAGCATTGTGAGGTTGGGCAGAAGAGGTGGAATCAGCAAAGAATATGGGGAACCTGTGCTATACGGCAGCTTCCCACTAGCTAGCTATTTCACACATGGTAGTTTATATGTCAGAGAAGGCAATGGCACCCCACTCCAGTACTCTTGCCTGGAAAATCCCATGGATGGAGGAGCCTGGTAGGCTGCAGTCCATGGGGTCGCGAAGAGTCGGACACGACTGGGCGACTTCACTTTCACTTTCACTTTTCTGCATTGGAGAAGGACATGGCAACCCACTCCAGTGTTCTTGCCTGGAGAATCCCAGGGACGGGGGAGCCTGGTGGGCTGCCGTCTATGGGGTCGCAGAGTCGGACACGACTGAAGTGACTTAGCAGCAGCAGCAGCAGTGTATATGTATGTCAATGCTGCTCCCTCAATTTGTCCCACTCTCCTCCTGTTGTGTCTACAAGTCCATTCTCTACTTCTGTGTCTTTATTACCACCCTGCAAATAGGTTCATCAGTACCATTTTTCTAGAGGGGTGGGGAGAGTGGGACGGAGACTCAAGAGGGAGAGGATATATGTATACATATGGATGACTTACATTGTACAGCAGAAATTAACACAATATTGTAAAGCACTTATACTCCAATTAAGTAAAAGAAAGAATATGAGGAACCACTAGTGAAGTAAGAAGAAAACAAAAGGAGTATATTCTGGAAACCTAATGAAAAAAGAGTTTCAAGGAGAAAGGAGAGATCAATTCTGCCAAAGGTTATTGAGAAGTAAAGTAAGCTAAGGACTAAAGGCGGGTCATAGGGGTCATTGACATAGTGGTCATTGTAGTATAAACACTACAGTCTTAATAATGACTATGAAAGGATTTTTGTTTTAGAGTTGAAATCGAGGAAATCATGGTTAAGACATATTAAAGGGAGTGTATTAGCAGGATAACTTTAAGAAAAGTTGTCATTTTGAGCCAACAGATGTTTGAAAACAAACATCTGTATTAAGTAATAGTACAAAGCAGAATTATATAGATTAGATCATAATTCTTTTTATTGTTTATAGTTCTTTATGTACAAAGAATAAATTTGTATCAACAACAAGGACCTACTGTATAGTACAGGGAACTATATTCAATATCTTATAATAACCTATAATGGAAAAGAATCTGAACAATATATATATATATATTTTGGAAGGGAGTGTATTCTGAAACCTAATGAAAAAAGTTTCAAGGAGGAAGGAGAGATCAATTCTGCCAAATGCTATTGAGAAGTCAAGTAAGCTAAGGACTACTTGACTTCCAGAATATACACATATATATATTTTATATACATACATATAGATATATATTTATGTACATATATTTATGTATAACCAAATCAGGGTTTCCTGGTGGCTCAGACAGTAAAGAATCCTCCTACAATGTGGAAGACCTGGGTTTGATCCCTGGGTTGGGAAGATCCCTTGGAGGAGGGGATGGCAACCTACTCCAATATTCTTGCCTGGAGAATCCCCCATGGACAGAGGATCCTGGCAGGCTATAGTCCATGGGGTTGCAAAGACTCAGACATGACTGAGTGACTAAGCACATAACCAAATCACCTTGCTATATACATTGTAAATCAACTATTGTCGTTCAGTCGCCCAGTCCTGTCTGACTCTCTGCGATCCCATGGACTGCCGCACAGCAGGCCTCCCTGGAGTTTGCCCAAATTAATGTCCATTGCATTGGTGACACTGTCCAGCCATCTCATTCTCTGATGCCCTCTTCTTCTGCCCTTGATCTTTCCCAGTAACAGTGGCTTTTCCAAAAAGTCGTCTGTTCACATCAGATGACCAAAATACTGAAGCTTCAGCTTCAGCATCAGTCCTTCTAGTGAATATTCAGAGATTATTGAGATTGACTGGTTTGATCTCCTTGCTTTCCAAGGGACTTTCAGGAATCTTCTCCAGCACCACAATTCGAAGGCATCAATTCTTTGGCATTCTGCCTTCTTTAAGGTCCTAGTCTCACAATCCTGTGTGACCACTGGGAAGAACATAGCCTTGACTGTATGGACTATTTGTTGGCAGAGCAATGTCTCTGTTTTTCAACACAGTATCTAGGTTTGTCAACTATATAGTTCAATTAAAAAAAGGAAAAAAGAATAAGTTCATGATTCAAATTTGTGATGTCATTACTTTTGTGCTTGTTTAGTTTATTCCCTATCCTTATATTTTTTTTGCATATACTGTCAGTATTTATTATTGCAGATATTAGCAAATGCAAATATATACCTAACTTCCCTAAATTTGTTACTCAGATGGTAGCATACTGTAAAGACTTTTTCATACTTACTTTCTTTGCTAAACAATATAACTTAGAAGTCTTTCCACATCAGTTTAAAGAGAGCTTTCTCATTATTTATGGTTGGATGGTGTTTCATTGCTTATTTAAACAGTTTTCTTTTGATAGACACTTGAACTTTTACCTAACTTTCAAAAGTAGATAATGCTATGAGCTTATATGTTTCATATATGTTCAGGAATACCTACAGGATAAATTCCCTGAACTGATTGCCTGGTCAAAGTTTTTGTAAATTTTATGCGCACTGTCAAATTTCCCTCTCTAGAGATTGTACAATGCTGCATTCCCACTGGCCAAGATATGTGGACATGTGAGTTCCTGTTACCCTAAAGCCTTATCAACAGAATGTGTTGCCAAATTTTTGAGTTTTTGCCAATGTAGTGGATGAAAAATGATATCTCTTATGGTTGAGACTGATTTGTGTTGTTTTTTTTTTTTTACTCTGTGAGGTTTCTGAGCCTATCTTTACCCATTTTTCTATTAGATTTTTGATAGCTTTCTTTTAGATTTTTAGGAACTTTTTATATATTGGGAAGATGAACTCTTGACTGTGATATGTACTTTAAATATATCTTAAATATATGTATTTTCTTATTCATTTTCGAGCTTCAATTTTTTTTGCCATTTAGAGGTTTTTCTTTTAAATCATCTATGCATTTGAATTTATAATTTATTTATAGCTTATAGATTTTAAGTCAGTTAAAATGTCTTCTCCATTCCAAGATCATAAGGGATTTGATGTTTTCTTCAAGTATATTTTTGATCCATTGGGGTTTGGCCTGGTATGTGAATGGCCAGATAGGTACCTAGAGGCTCTAACTCTGCTTATTAAAAAGTCCATCTTTACTTCCATTGATTGAGATTCAGTCTTTATTAGACATCAAAATCCCATATGTTTGGAGCTAATCTTAGCTTTTCTAGTCTGTTATATTGGTCTGTCCACATAATCTTGTACTATTTCATGGTTTTAATTATTGTGGCTCTAGATTATGCTTGAAATGAGGTCTGTTTTCATCCTCTTCTCTTTCAGAGTTCTCATGGCTGTATACCATGATTTGAATGCTTGTAGAAACATTCGGTATACTTGTAATTATGACATTGAGCAAAATAATCTTTAAGAATTATTTTTAGTTTATAGTTATTAAAATCTATTTAATCATCTTTTTATTCTATTAATATTCCTTGAGCACTTACTCTGTGCTCAAGTCACTTTCTACATACTTTGGAACATCTGTTTGTGCTCAGTCATGTCTGACTCTTTGTGACCCCATGGACTGTAGCCCACCAATCTCCTCTGTCCATGGGATTTCCCAGACAAGAATACAGGAGTGGGTTGTCATTTCCTTCTCCAGGGGCTCTTCCCCACCCAGGGCTCAAACCTGAGTCTCCTGCATTGGCAGGCAGATTCTCTTACCACTGCACCACCTGGGAGGTGGGAGGGAACATCATTGAGGGCAGCCAACTTCTGCTTTCTTGTTGCTTTGTCACTGTGTAAAGTAGTCTTGAATCTTCTAAGAAAAAGTTCTATTTGATTATTTTTCACATCATCTGAGATTGAATTAAAGCAGAATGTCAACTTTGCCATCTCAATATTTTATGAAGGAAGAAATCTTCAAAATCTGATGCAACATCTATAATAAATCATCTTTGATCCAGAATAGTAAAGAATATAAAGAGTGTGAATAAAAGAAGAAAGTGCTAGCGAAAAAAGAGATCCCTTGTTCTTCTACTTATCTCAGTTGAAATTAAGTATCGGTATCATAAATTCCCAATACTATGACCACAAATACATTCAGCAGTTGACAAGGCTTAAAAATGATTATTCATGCACTGTATCAAGTGTTTTGATTCCTAAGCTGTTAATAATAAAGTTGTACTAGTAATTTTTTTTTTATTGAGTTCAAGATTTATCCTCAAATCCAAGGGCTATGATAAGATATCTGGCATCAACCTTGGCTTTGGCTGAATACTGCTTTTAACACTTGAGCACTTAGTATGCTATAAAAACAGATATTCTGAGGTCCTTTACCATCGATTATTTTTTTTCTGAAGACAGAAGCCAAATATGAGAATAACAGAGGTATAATGCTTGCATATCGGTGGCATGTAGATCATGACAAACTTTTCATTAGTTAGAAGTGTTCTCAGCCCCAGATAAGCTGTCCACTGAGCAAAAGGCATGGAGGCAACTTAGTGGAATTTTGCCCTTCTGCCATATAGGATATATCCCTTGAGCAACAACTACAGACCTAGTATAAGTTGTTTTAGGCCTTGGAGTTGAAAAATTAACTGATTTAAGGATGTAGTTTAAAAAAAATGTTTAAATAGTATCTAATATTTAAAACGTCTGTGCAAAACAATTTTTATAGATCTTTATGCTGTTGCTTTTTCCTGGAACCTCCATTTCACCTGCCTTACCTTTCACATCTCAAAAATTGCCTCTTCAGGAGCACTAGAGCACTTTTCTTCACCAGGAACTAGCTCCTAGGGAGTTAAGAACACATCAGTAGTTATCCATAGTATGCTGGTTGTGTCATAGTGCTTGGGTTAATGCAGTGGTTCTCAAATTTGGCCTCTGTTAGACTCATCTGTAGGGATTATTAAACTACAGATTGGTCGGTTCTACCACCAGATTGCTAACTGAATAAGTCTGGGATAGGATGCATGAATTTACATTTCTGAAAAATTCCCATATGATGCTAATATTATTTATTAGCATCATTTTATTTTAGCAACAACTTTATCTAGAGGCAGAATTCTACTATAATATTGATTTGCAGAATATGGAGGTCCCCACTGATGATTCTATTCTTTTCATTAACAGGCTCCCCCACTACTCCCCCACCATCTTCCCCCCATCTCCCACTCCCCCACCATCTTCCCCTTCCCAAGGCAGCCTGGAAAGCAAGAGCAAGGTTTGCTGGGTTGGACTTTCCTTCACAAGGAAGGATACTCCAAATGGTCCCCTTGCCTCAAGGAACTGAAGAAGTTGAGGATAAGCCTGGATAAAAATGTGGTCCATTGATTGTAGAGTCAAAATATATTATAGCTTAGGACACTAGGTGCCAGAAGCAAATATTTAGAAGTAGATCTGAAAGTAAAGGTTAAAAATGTTGGCAACAACATATGCATTTAGTTTTCTTCTCATTTCTATTTCTAGGTTTAAAGGTTTTCTTATTGTCTTCCCAAATAATGGTTGACTTGAGAATTGATGAAAGAACAGAGATGAAAAAAACTTTTGTCTGTGACCTTACTCTTTGGCTTATGTTCATTAAAATGATAAAACTGGATGAGGTAATTTTTATTCTGCTATTTTCTTTTCTTTTTCACTCTTCATTCTACTTTTAGATGGCTTTCTCTTACTTTACTTTCCCTAGATGCATCTTCCACTGTTAGTACTATTTGTAGTTCAAAAGTCTTTTCGGATGTAAAATTCTCTCCTGCATTTAATATCTGGCTTTTAATTTTTAATGTCTTTCTTTTTTCCCCCAAACCTACTACTTGTATTTTTCTTTTCCTTGAATTTGATCTTGTCGGCAGCTGGCATTGTCTCCTTTATTTCATCCTGCTCGTGTAAATATTGTCAAAGCACTCACCTCTGTTTTACCCCAGAGGAGAAACTAGTGGATAAAGAATATGCTCCACCTTTTCTTTCCTTCAAAGAACAGATAGCTATTTTGCTTGAAATATCTCTTGTAAATTTCTTTAGATTTCTCTTTAATAATTAATCTAGTCTTTGTTATTTAAAAAGCAATGTCACCCTCTTCTAAGATTTGTTTTTTGTTGAAAACAATGAATTCAATTTTGTGAATTCCTACCACCCGTAGGAAAGGAAAATATCATAAGGAATGGAGAAAGATCATAAGCGAGGAAGAAAACACCATTTCACCTATTGTATTTCTTCTCTTTTTATTCAAGACAATTGTGTAAGATTTCAAATTTTATATAAATGCCTTAGATCTATATTGATATGATTCTTAGCCCTAAGTATTTAGGTGGTAATAATATTAGACTATATTTCCTAAAATATAAAAAATATCTATTTTTAAAATAGCAATGGAGTTATCTCTAGGAGACATCAGCTCAATGTGTTATCTGCAATTTTTGGTCAGTGAGGTTTTCTATTCTAGTTTTAATGATAGCTTTTGTTTGTGGCATAATTGGGTATCTTGTTGACTCTGTACCTTTCTAGGATCCAACCAAATTATATTACTTTTGTTAAGACTTTTGCAGCAGACAGGAAAGGGTACTATTAATGACTTGTAATATTTTGACCTTGTTGATGTAGTGTGTGGACCAAAATAACAAAAAAAATGATTTATTTAGAGTAGTTGCTGTCAACTGTCCCCGTGCCTCAGAACCATCTGGAGAGTTAAATAAAAACTACAGATGCCAGGAGGGAGGATCAGGATGGTGGTGTAGGAGGACCCTGAGCTCACCTTCCCCCATGAGCACATCAGAAAATGAGATGCCAGAGCTTAACTCTCAGAAATTTAATTTTGGTTAGCTTTGGGGGAGGTGGCAAGGAGTGAGTATTTTAGAAAATTTCTAAGTTGACTCTAACATGCAGTTGGAACTGTGAACCATTGATTTTTCATCAGATTGATAAACTGTGGATATACACACAGGTGTGAAAACATCTTCATAGCACCAGGCAAACCTCAACTTTTTGACATCATTTTTTAAATTTTTTGATGTATCCCCTGGAGTGCTAGGAGATGACTTGAACTCTGATGCCACAATGGTTAAGTTTGTCCTTGCCTTTTCATTCACGTGGTTATTGTATGCTGTTCCTTTGAGAATAAATATATAAATGTCCAGATTATTGATGAAGATCAGTGTCAGGGGATTAAAGAGTGGGGAAGGCAGAGGGCATCGATTACAATTGGGACAATGAACAAGAATGCATGTGCTTTTGTTTCTGCATTTGGCCAAGTGTGTTGCTAAACTAGTGATATCCATCATGTCAACCTCACCTACAAACTTATTGTTGTCCGTCTATAGAGATGTGACATTAAGTAGCCCATATACTGTGTTATTTATTTGTTTGTAGGTTAATTGTTCAGAATATTGATCTCCTGTTCTCATTTTCCCATTCTTTCTCAAGCACCCTTTCAAATCAACAGACATAAACTAGGACAAATTCTTCCACACAGGGGACTCTTAAATGATGCTGATTCTTCACTTGGTGGCTTTTAAAAAAATCACTCTTGCAAGAAAGAATAATCCAATATAAATTTTGCTACCACTCCAGAAACTGCTGCAAGATTGTAGGCCCTCATTTTTAGAGACAGGCAGGGAACTAATTGGATTTACTGAGTGGTGCAGTGATAAAGAATCTGCCTGCCAACACAGGAGACTTAAGAAACACAGATTTGAACCCTGGGTCAGGGAGATCCCCTGCAGTAGGCAATGGTAACCTTCTGCAGCATTCTTGTCTGGGAAATCCCATGGACAGAGGAGCCTAGGAGGCTACAGTCAGTCCACGGGGTCATAAAAAGTCAGGTGTGACTGACCACAAGGAACTAAGTGGAAGACACCAAATTTTTGACCACTTGCCTTTTGGATTAATTCAGCAGTGGATATAGAGTGGGAGGCCTTTAAGTCGCCAAAAAATTCTACAAATTTTTCAAAGAAATACCTTGCAGATATATTACTCAACTATGTGAGAGCTTCTGTGGAACTCTAAATCTGCCTTTAATAATGCAATAAAAAATTAAAAGCTTAATTCTGAACAGGGGGGATACAGACTGTGACTTGACTCCCCCCTTTTTTTTACTCTGCATAGTTGTAATTACACTGTAACTTCTGTCTAAATTTTGTAATGCATTTGTTGTCTTTATTTAGCAAAAAGTAAAGTCAGAGCCTGCTATGTAGCCAGTGGTTGGGCAGGTGAAGAGAAGCTGGGTTAGGGGCTTGCAACGGATTTTAATTCCCTTGATGGGATTGTGTGTAAACAGAATTGCAAGCTTCAGGCTGGAGGGCTTGCAGGGAGGCAGCGCCTGAAGTAGAACCCTCATTTTGGCCTCTGGGCCCAAAAAATCACCCAGAATCTGAGGTGACCTCTAAGAATGAGGGCAGAGAAACTCTAAGAACTAGAAACTGAATATGAAGAGAAGGAAGATTCCAAAATTGAGGCCTCAGTAGCAATGAGGGATCAAAAGCAGGAGACAGAAATGTCAATGCAGAAAGGAATTCAAGGAGCAAAGATAGCTAACATAGGGGGATGAGAGCTGGCAGAGATATTGGAAGTGAAATGGAATGAGGCAAGATGGGCCAAAGTCCTGGAAGAATTCAGCCAGGCAAGAGCAGGTTGCTGTAGTTGTCTGAATTTTGCTCTTGACTTAATGCTATTTTTTATATCTTCTTTTTCCTTTTGGTATTATGATTAAGAAACATATTTTACTCTCACAGGATCTAATAAACACTTGATATTGGACAAAGACAGTTCCACAGGTGGGCAGTTTGTTTCTTGAAAGCACTGTTGGCAGCCTCAGTCAGATGAGATTCTGGGACATTTTTAAACTACAACTTCCAGATTTTTTTCTTGTACTAAGGATCTATGTATCTCTAGGATCATATTTGCACTCCTGTGCTTTGGTTGAGTGAAATGAGTTTTCTTAGCCATTCACAGGACACAGGTAGAATGGTAAAGGCTGAGTATGGAACTTTCTGCAACTTCAAAGATCATAGCCATTACTGAAACAGTGGTATCTAATTACAACCAGTGAGAAATGTGTTCTGCTCCAAGCAACAGAGATCCCCTCGAAACTGGATTAAACACATGATTTATTTGCCTCTGGTACCAAGAAGTCCAGGGATGGTCCCTCATGATGCCAGCAGAGTCCTGGTTCTTTTCCTTCTGCATGTCTTTGGTGTATAGGCTTTACTACCATGCTTTCGGATGTATGGTCTCTAAGTGACTCTCACTTCAGCATTCCAGGCAGTATGAAGAGGAAACAGTGTTGTGTGGCTTGTGTGGAGCTGGGAATCATTTCTTTCCAATAATAGAAATCCTCAGTTTGAATATCAGTCACTGTAACTATGTCATGCAGCCATTTAGAATTGCAGGCAAGTACAAGAAAGGGAGTATTTTTATGTTGGCATTTTGTCAGGTTAGATGGTGGAAAGGATTTGGATAGACAGCTACCAGTGTCACACAAAAGCTTATGGATAAATGCAGGAGTAGATGCATTCTTAATATTTAAGAATTAGACCAATTACTGGGCTTTCCAGGTGGCTCAGTGGTAAAGAATCCACCTGCCAAGCAGGAGATGAGGTTTCGATCCCTGGGTCAGGAAGGTCCCCTGGAGAAGGAAATGGCAACCCATTCCAGTATTCTTCCCGGGGAAATCCTGGGACAGGGGAGCCTGGCAGGCTGCAGTCCATGGAATTGCAAAAGAGTTGGACACGACTTAGCAACTAAGCAACAACAACTGTGTCTATAAATTAATAGTGAGATAAATCAGATAATATCTGCATCAACCACAGTCCTCCAAATGCAATTGGATCACTTGGCTCTCTTTGTTTTTTGATTATTTATTTTTTTGGCTGTGTTGGGTCTTAGTTGCGGGGCACGAGATCTTCTGTTGCAGCACAGGGACTCGTGGCTGGGGGCTCAGTGGTTGCTGTGTGTGACCTTAGTTGCTCTGTGGCATGTGAGATCATAGTTCCCCAACCAGGGATTGAACTCGCATCTTCTGCATTGCAAGGTGGATTCTTAACCACTGGACCACCAGAGAAGTCCCTCACCTGGGCATCCTGCCCTTGAGAGCAGATCAAAACCATGTATTGGATAAGATCCTGTGGTTTTTAGTCACCCAGACTGGCTTCAGATTACTCACTAGACTTGCCATCATCTTTTTATTTCCTTGGCTGTTGTATCACTTGAAACTATGGTCTCATTTTTCAGGACTGCCTCAGACTCTGCTTCTTTGGGTGACCTGATTGTCTAGATTACTGGCTCTGGTTCATCCTACCCCTTTTGTTTTCTTATGGTCTTTTGATCCTTTAGCTCTGAAGAAAGACATTCTCATGCCCTTGGGATGGACAAGCCACAAGTGCTCCGTGATTTTTATGGGGATAGAGTTTAGGTGCAGCAGCAGTATGGTTTGAATGAGGGCCTAGAATACTCTGCTGAAGATGTGTTTGTGCAGAAAGGGTTTGGTTTTTGCTTAGGTTCTCTGTTTTTTCAGATGGAGGTCAAGGAGACTGATACATAAAGTGTTTCCTGTTTGCTTCCTGGACTAGCCACTGCCGTAGATGTAGTAGGCTGGGCCTCTGTGCATGAATACAGTTTATCCTGAGATTATAGAGCAATGTTTGGCAACCTGGTAGCAGTCTAACTTTCTGACCTCTATGTTTTCCTAGCTGCAATTTTTCTCAATAAAAAAGTAGGCACATCTAAAAAATGTAGAGCAATATTTTTGTTTTTTTTTTTAAATGAGAGCTGTATATAGTAATATTTTTTCTTATTCAGAGAAGAGATCATATTCTTCTTTTTATGAGTGATTGCTTAATCCAAACAATACTGAGAGGGTGTATTAGACCTAAGAAGGGAGGTGAAGCAGAGTTGGAGAAGGTGATAGCAGGGAATATTAACAGGAGAGCACAGTTGGTTACACAGGGAAGGAATGTGCCCACCTGGGCTTTCTTGTCTTTGATTTTCTGAAATGCTGGCCTG
Organism: Cervus elaphus; assembly: GCF_910594005.1. Classification (NCBI taxonomy): domain Eukaryota; kingdom Metazoa; phylum Chordata; class Mammalia; order Artiodactyla; family Cervidae; genus Cervus; species Cervus elaphus. The sequence continues at coordinate 84,645,428 of NC_057825.1, forward strand.
ATTCTCATATTTATAGAACTTTACCTTTGACTTAAGAATGGCTGGATAAGGGGTAACATTGATATAAGACCAGAAATCACTCAGAAGAGTTGAAGCCCAAGCTTGGCTTAAATCTGAGACATGGCCAGGTGTCATAGGAAGTGGAAATGCTGAATCAGCTATATGATTTCTCCAGGTGAAAGGCCACAAAAGTCACAGATGTTTAAACTTGGAAGGAAATGTCTCAGAAATGCTTTCTGGTGTACAGTCTGAATACTCTTTTGGAATTAAGCGGTATCCCCAGGGAAAACAAGAATGAAGATAATTTTCTTTAAAAACATTTATTTTAGTCATGAAAAGTAATGTATCTCTCTTATAAATGTGAAGAATACAGGATCTTTCTCACTTTTTTAAATCAACTTTTTCCTTGGATTGATCTGTCCTTTAGGTTTATCTCATTTACAATTGATTAAAACTGAGTCAGTGACCTTCAGGTAGGTTATTGGCTTCTGGTCTTTCTCTAGAACCTACCCAACTCTTTAATGTGGTCCTCTCCATCAGTCTTTTCTTCCCTTGGAGACCACTACCTATTGGTAGAGAAATTCTATAATGTGTGTTATTCATTCCCTCAGTCTTTTTGCTGCTGAGCCTTATTACTAAAAACAGATTGCAAGTAAATCATCTTTAATATTCTCTTGACGTGTATTCATTTTGTGTGTCAGTTGGTAAATACCATTATGAAATAAATATGGCATTGTTAATTAAATATAGTTCATAGTTTGGTCATTTCCCCCTCAAAAGTTAGAAGGAATAAAAACACATTCTTCTATTTTGGTTGATCTGTTACAATCAGGTTAATCATATGGAAAAAACAACAAAAAAACCCCAAACTTACATTTAAGTTTGGAGGCCACTGATTCTTGCCTTCCTATTAAGAGTTGTTTCATGAGGTTAAGTCAACAATGCTACATGAAACAAAAGTGTTATATCCAAAAGGACGGGCTTTTTGGATTCGCCTAATGGGAATCTAGTAGTTGATCTTGAGCACTGTTTAAGATAGGGAAGAATTGAGCTCAAGAGGACCTCTACAATTTGAGTCAAATCCAGCAATATTTAACAAAAGACATTTGACCTCAGTATGCACTCAGTAACTGATGGCTATGTAAGAAAGGGGATGTTGCTTTTTTTACGCATTCAAGAAAGATTATTTCTCTCTGAGTAAAGAATGAGGGGATGTGGTTAGGTTAGATGACAGAAAGTTTCCTTCTGACTGGGATTTCTTTTGTGGTTTTTGAGCTCTCTTTTCCATGAGGGAAGTGGTTTTCAGCATGTAGAGCCACAAGCACTTTCTTCAGGTGACCTAAGTGCTGTTTTATCAGTAATATATGATAGTGTCTGTAATCTGGGTTCTACTGTGGATACATGAGTTTCCCAGCTGGCTCAGCGGTAAAGAATCTGCCTGCCAATTAGGAGACATGGGTCTGATCCCTGGGTCAGGAAGATCCCCTGGAGGAGGAAGTGGCAACCCACTCCAGTATCCTTGCCTGGGGAATTCCATGGACACAGGGGCCTGGCGGGGGCTATAGTCCATGGGGTCTGAAAGAGACAGGACTGAGCAACTGAGCAGAGCACAGCCTGGATAACTGATTTACTTGTAATTTAAAAAATTTAGAACCATGGTAAAATTGGGGGAACTAGCAAGTGAGAACAGATGGGGTCTGTGGGGTCTTTGAGATCTTTAATGAGAATGATGCCATGGCCCAATATATGAATGAAAATGTTTTCTTAAAAAAAAAAAAGACTTCAATTTCTGTCTCAAAGTGAGCTTATAAGATTTTTAAAAGGCTGATTTACCTGTAAAAAATTCAGTGAAAAATAAAACCATGCATCATATACTAAAAGAATCAGAATCCTTTATGTCGGATATCTCACGGGAACCCAGATGTCACTGGAAACTTAGTTTCTTTAAGTACTACATCTCCCCCTCTTGCTGGAAAAGACTGGTGGATGGGGACCCAAAGATAGCCCATGTATGCTTTGGCTATTATCACAAGGTTTGGGACAAAAACACTAACCAATAGCGTTTTCTCACTTGTTTATTTGAATTGAGAAATATAAAGGGAAGTTTCCAGTTACTGGTGAAACCTGAGGTCAAGAGTGAGGCTCCTGAGAGTTGGAGCAAATGTATGAATCAGTACAAACCATGAGGCTTCTCTTTAGTGAAGAGCTGGGAATGGAGTGAGCATCCACAGAGAAGATGAGATGCCCTAAGGGAGAGACTGTAGGTCTTCTCCGCTTTTAGTATCTGGAAACCTCTTGAAAATACACCATCAGTCCTGAGATTCAAGATACTTACTGTATTTTTAAAGTACATTTCACTTTACTTGCAATTTTGTTTCTTCTTTTTGCAGCCAAACTAAGCCATACTAGAGTAATCTGTTTTACTTAAACACAAATAATTTTTGCAGGGATGCATTCAAGAAGCAATATTTTTCACATTTTTTATTTCATTGCTTCATTTTACTTCTACAGCAAATACATTTTTCCTGATATACAACATTTATTATTAGTGTGAATAATTTTAAAGGATACATTAGAGACATAAAATTTTGGAAAACTGCAGGCAAAATACATTTGAATACTTTGATCCATATCAATTTTCTAAGATCAGTTTTTATTTTTAGTAATTCCAATATGGGCTTCCCTGGTGGCTCAGTGGTAAAGAATCTCCCTGCCAATGCAGCAGATATAGGTCCACTCCCTGGGCTGGGAAGACCCCTTGGAGAAGCAAATGGCAGCCCACTCCAGTATTCTTGCCTGGGAAATTCCATGGACAAAGGAGCCTGGCAGGCTACAGTCCATGTGGTCACAAGAGTTGGACAAGACTTAGCGACTAAACAGCAACAAAAATTGCAAAATATGCTATATGCTCTTTTCTGAGTTACAAGTTGTATTCACTGGTTAATGGGGATGGTGATGAACAATTTAATGAGGGGGTAGGAAATGCCAACTCTGTAAATGTGTAGAAGTAACTAGATATTTGATGCAAATGTTAAAGTTTCTGTGTGTATTGCCTCACTGACCTATAAAATAAATCGTTTTATTTTATTGAATAATGGCTTCCAGTTGGAGACTTACATATTTACTTTAAAGTTTTTCTCTTACTCTTGATGGGATCTCATCTTCTCCCCAGTTGTGGCTTTGGCAGGTGGATGTGGAGGAGGCGCAGGTTGACACCCAGCTCTGAGGCTTCTCTTCCCACCAGTCCGATTTCTCTGGTGTTGCGGACAAGAAGGAAGCCTGTGGCAGGCATAAATCTTTTGTTGTGCCCATGTGTCAGATTGGAGGTGGATCAGTGTCCTCCCGTAGGCTTAGTCAGGTTCTAGCTGATACTGGTCGTACCTGGTGGCATAAATATTTCCATCCAGATGATGTGCTTGGTTTTCTTTGAGTGGCATTTACCTTTATCCCCGCTCTCTCTGTCACTGAAGGATCCCCTAGAGAAGCCGATGTGTCTCATCTTTTCTTCTCCAGCTGTAGCTACCTCAACCACTTCTTTGGATTGGACATCCCATCTATTGGTTCAGCAACTGCCTGGGCATTCTCAGCCCATCTCTGCCCTTTTCTGTGGAGCTGAGATGTTTATCTTCCTTCTCTGAGGGTTGTAGGGAGCTGGGACAAGGTGTCTAAAAACACCAAACCCTTAAACTCTCATGGCATGGGCTGCTCCAGGGGTCTCCATCATTCGGATCTCTAAACCAGGAGGAGGCATCATTCTTGATGTTCAAGGTCAAGCTCTAAACTTTAAATCGGTGAGGTACCTACCTCCTCCTCTCCACAGTAGGGAAAGCAAACCAAAAGTGGTAATACAGCAAACCTTTAGAGTTCTCCAAAGAACTCTCCTTCAAGAATCCCTTAGCATGATGCTCCTTCTCAGGACATCACCAGCAAGGGCCTGAGGACTCTGGCTCAGCTACCCTCCAACCAGAGAACTAGATGTCTTTAACTTTTTCTGGAAACTCCAGTCTTCATGAATGATAACCTTGGCTTTTCAGAGACGAACATCCCTGATTCCACTATCTTTTCTTCACAAATACTGCAACACCCATCTCATATGGCTCCCCTCTCTTCTTTCAGGATACGAGGATTAGTGAGTGGGAGATTGACCACTTGGTGAAAACTTTGCACTGTGCCTCTTAACAAGTCCTGCAGTGAGATAGCTGGCTCCAGCTCCAGCTGAGGACAGCTCCTTGTCAGCAGGGGATAACTTTTGCCTTTTGTCCAGAATAACACAGAAAATCCCACTTTACCTATAAATTAGAGACAATATTTGTCCCTAACTCTTAACATTTTATTCAGTGTTTTTCAAATACTTGGAACTTAGTAAGCCTTTGTTAAAAATAAAGATGGGAACAGTTTGGATAAGGCCAGCTTTAATTTCAAGAAAAAAAATTTAAGAAGCTTCCAAGAGCGATGGAAAATGTCTGATAGAATGAAAGGGTATATAGAGGTTAGAATGGATTTATGAGAAGATATCAGGTCCAAGTAATCTGACATAATTCCCTGCTGACATTCTCTGATGAAAATTAATGATTGGAAGATGATGTAGTAAGATACTGTACACAATTTAACTCAGGCAAAGTTGTGCATTTTATAAAATAGTGGTGGAAAGGGATTTGGGAATCAGTATTAAAACAAACAGCTAATGAACAGAAAAAATATCAAGTTTTTAGGCTATGCCTATAATAGGATGAAAATATCAAATATTCCAACTGTGTCTTTTTTCAAAACTTATTTGACTTTTATTTGACTGACTTGACCAAATTGACTTGCCGTTTTTGAGCCATGGAATAGAGTTGTGATGTGCTATTGGAGGAAACAAAATAAATGCAGATGGGCTTGGTTATTTATGATATATTTTTATGTTTATATTGCTGTTTGTGGGGTTGACTTGTGTAATACAATTACTCATTCACATTTCCTTTAAAGTTTCCCAATTTTTTAAAAATAGAGAATGATATTCAGAGTAGGGTAGACTTTAGGAAGATTTGAAAAGAAGTTGTTGTCAGTTTCTGCTGACTGTAGGCACCCTGGCCCTCCAAAATTTAGTTAAGACTCTCATTCCTTTTAAGAAGAATTCCTTACTGAATTCCTAGTGCATTGGCTCTTCAATGTGTGTCCCAATAGACATGGTAAATTACTTAAAGGTTGTACCCTATTCATCTTTGCATTGCCAGTAATGATCACAGAACCCAGCATGCTGTAGGCACACAATAATAGCTTAATGCATGAATAATTATTAGAAGCGCCCATACTAGTCTTCCGTCCTAACCCAGGTATTTCATATACCTAGAGTGAGAACCTAGTGGTCCAGTGTTCCTGATAATGTTGATTTCTCTCTAACCTCTGATATGGTTACTCCGTTCTTGATTCATGGATGAATTCATAACTGGTATTAGGATTTTTCTCTTGCAGTGCACCTTGTTTGGGACATTTCTGACTTCTCAGGCCTTGCCACCCACCAGTCAGCTTAGAACCCCACCACTATGCCAGCATTTAATATTTTTATGTGTCAGTTCACTACTGAAAAGCAATGTTTGATTTTTTTTTTTACTGTAGTAAATAGTGATATATTTATGTACTAATTTGCCATTTGTATTTATTTTTTGTAAATTGCCCAATTGATTCTCTGTTAATATGTCTCTGAAGAGGTTTGTATTTCCTGATGATTCTTTGCATTTTAAGAATATAGAATTTTATCTGTCATATGAATTGCAAATTCTTTTTCACAATTTAAAATTTTATCATAATTTTAAGTTTTTTGGTGCTTAGACTTTTAACCACCATTGCAATGAACATGAACTTGGGCAAACTCCAGGAGATGGTGAAGGACAGGGAGGCCTGGTGTGCTGCAGTCCATGGGGTTGCAGAGTCAGACGTGACTGGGCGACTGAACAACAACAAGACATTTAATAATTTTATATAGAGAAAATTCCCTTTTAGGTTTATTTTATAATACTCTTTTATTGTGTCTACCTTTGCTGTCATTTCCTAAAAGTAATTCTGGAATTATATTCTTGCAGTTTCATAAACTTTTAAAAACATTTAAATCTTTAATCAATCTGGAATTAGTAAGTAAAATTCTTTTTGTCTCTAATATTTGGTCTAAAATCTCACTCGTAGTAGGTACTTAATAAATATTTGTTAAATTTAGTTGTCTCCTTAAAAAAAATGTACAGTGGAATCTCTTAGACTATAATAATTACCATCACCTGGAAACTTGCCTGGAGGGCTACAGTCCATGGGGTCACAAAGAGTCAACTGAACACAAGCTGAAAGAACTTGTTACAAATGCAAATTACTCAGTCCCACCCTAGACCTATGGAAGCCCTGCAATCTGTGGTTTAACAAGCATCCAGGTGATTCTATTGCAGGTTAAATTTGAAAGCCCCTGGAATAGAAAATGTATAAGGCTACTTCCAGCCAAAATTTCTGAGAATTACATGTTTTTCCCTGTTAACAAAGCCCACTGCTGTGGAAACATGAGTCTCCTCTTATTTTTAGTAGAGTAGGAAATAGAGAAGAATGTGTTCAAGGCTCCGAATCGTTTCCAGCCCTCTTTCTCTATCAAAAATGCCTGCCTCTGGTGCCTTGTTTGAATCTGCGGTCATAGGGGAGGTTTGCCATCCCCAGGGCTCTCAATGCAGAAGTATTGGGTACTGACAGTTAGACTTAACAACCTTGAATGGCTGCCCAGACCCCTGGTTCGTCCTGGACCATCACGTGGTACCGCTGGCAGCAATCTTCTCTCAGTCCTTGGGCCCTGACCCTGGCACTCCTGGACCCAGAACTGCAAATCTCTGGGGCTAAATAGCTCTTCTGATCATGATCCAGTGATATTAATGATCTTAGAATCTGAGCAAGTATTTTTCATTTATTGTCCTCCAGTCCTACCTACACTTGTCCACTAGCTTGAAAATATTGTTCTTTCCTTTTGTCCATGGCAGCCCTGGAGACTCATCAGGAAGAATTTCAATAGACAGTAGATTGGGGTTCACATTTTAATATGATAATATTTATTTTTCTTCGCCTTAGGGTTAGGATGGATCAATCTTCAGAAGGAACTCTTAGTCTCTGACTCCTGGGGAAATGTTTCAGTCCTAACCTGGGAAGTGGACTGGTGGGAGTGGGTGGTAGTCATATTTCTCCAAGGATGGGATAAATGACTCCTTATGCAGCAAACAAACAAACAACTCATTGAGAATAGGTTAGGAATTCAAGCTCTTTCAATATAGCCTGGACACATATTTCTCTGACCTCAAAACTGATGTTAACCATGTCAAGGATATGATGGTGCGATTAAGTGCTTGTGTAGACGGTCATGGTAAACAAGGCTGAGGTAGCAGGCATAGGGCTTTAAGCAAGAGGAATAAGAGAATGTCCCCTACATCATAGACTAGGCCTAGTTATCTCTTTTGAATGTGTGTGTGTGTGTGTGTGTGTATTCATACTTTGAAAAGTCCCACGATGTGCTGTTGCTTTCCTGGGAAACTGGAAATGCCACTCCCACTTCTTAAGGGTAAGACATTGCTGCAAGGCTGCTGACCTTGGAGAATTTTCTGACCTGGTAGACAGTGAGGGGAGTGCCTAGGGGGCTGCTAGCCGACCAGGATCTTCTTTGGAAAGGAATATTTGGCCTGACAACTTGATCACTGCTGCAATTTCTGGTGCTGTTAATACTGAGGGATGTGTGTCTGGGGCTAGAGAGGGAGGGGAGGCTTGGAAGGAGGTGTGCTGATCATTTCTTGAACTCCGCTTTCTCTTCCTTTCTGCTGCTGCAGTTAGGTTTGTTCGTTGGCTATCTGTCTCTAATGCAGTGCGCTGATGGGCACTGTCTGTTGCATGTGTCAGAGCCACTTGGTATGGGCAGCCTCGTTCCCTGACTTGACACCTCATCCCTCATCCTTCCTGAGATCGCGTCATCCTACACGGTCTGCTCTGCCAACAGCTGATAGTGAAGTGACTACAGGGAAGGCAGTGACAGCAATAGCTGTTTGGCATTTATTTTACCTTTGGTTTTTGCTCCACAGAAAATGCCAAGATTAATAATGTCTGAACTGCAGAGGAGCACTGGGTTTGAGGAAGGTGGGACACTTAGAAGTTTACCCTTTCTCTTCCTACAATACAGTGAAATGTGCGACAAGTGGTCTCTTGGAATGATTTGATGCCTCCTTTGTTTAGACATCTGTCCTTTAATGGAGCAGCGTAGACAGATAGATGCATGGAATGTTGTATGTTGTCCCTAAGGCTCAGAGATTATATATTTCTGTTCCCTGCAAATCATTCATAAGACCATTTATAGATTCAGAGGCAAAACAGAGAATTAGGCTCTGCTGTCATCTGCATTCTTGCTGCCTCTTTGTTTTCATTAGCAAAGTGAATTCCCATAGGACCTACTGACACAGCTCACAGCTGTGTAAGGAGAAGCTGGTGAGAACAGGTGCTTCCCTGCCCTCTAGGAGTTTGTCATCCAGGACAGATTGGCCTAGAGATGAATCTTACTTCTGTATCCTTTTGTTCTCTGTTACCTGCTGTATTGGGCTTCCCTGGTGGCTCAGTGGTAAACAATCTGCCTGCCAATGCAGGAGACATGAATATAATCCCTGAGTCAGGAAGATCCCCTGGAGAAGGAAATGGCAACCCACTCCCAATATTCTTACCTGGAAAAATCCATGGACAGAGGAGCCTGGAGGGTTATAGTCCACAGGGTCGCAAAGTGTTGGACACGACTTAGAGACTAAACAACAATACAACCTGCCGTATAGCTTGTGTTCATGGACGGAGCGCATATCCTTTATGCTTGGGTCTACATCCCAGGCCTGTCTTGATCATTTACTAGCTGTGTGACCTTGGGCGGCTCATTTAACTCTTCTCAGTCTCTACTATTTATAAAATGAATACAACAACATAGCCTATTATAGGCTTTGAGATTCGGCTTAGTGTTTGTAAACTAAGCCTACAGTGTGTTCAGTTCCTGGTAGTTGCTGACATTTTGGAAAATGAATCTATTGCTGAAAGAAAGTGAAAGTGTTAGTGGCTCAGATGTGTCCGACCCCATGGATTGTAGCCCGCCAGGCTCCTCTGTCCATGGAACTCTCCAGGCAAGAATACTGGAGTGGGTTGCCGTCCCCTTCTCCAGGGGATCTTCCCGACCCAGGGATTAAATTGGATCTCCTGCATTGAGGGCAGATTCCTTACTGTCTGAGCCACTGGGGAAGCCCAGGAATCTACTGCTCTCTGTGTGGACGTTGCATGTCTTGTGATGTGTGTGGATGGATTCCGGGCCCTGGATGAGTACAAGGAAGTTAAGTTTTAGAAACCTCTTACTATATATAAACCTATAGGTTAGTAGTCCTCTCTTCCACTGTCCCGTCTATATCCCTTCTCTACTGAATCAGGTTTTAAGGCTGCCATGAAATACTTAAGTTACCCACATAGCTATTATCTATGTGATAGATTCATAGTACATGTTATTTGGAAGGTTAGCCTGAACATAACATCTCAATTAACCAAATTCTGGTTCTGGCGATTTAAAGATGCTAGATGTTGATTAATTCCCCTCAGTGAAAGTTCGTAATGGTTGCAGTTACTGTGTGATGTAGCTTATGGAGAGGGTTCCGTATGGATACTATTTTTTTTAATTAAAAATCATGACGTTAGATATGTTCTCTACTGCATTTATGTATGTAATAATTTAAGTTGATAATGTGTTCGTGTGTACTATGGTTATCCACTAAGTAAAATGAAAAGCACTATTACAGATTAAAGGATAATTATGTTTAATCCTTTTACACAATTAGCTATGCTGGGTACAGCTCAAGTAGAATGGTTGATAGGTGAGGTGAGATTTTTTTTCATAATTGTTGTTTTACCAACCTTATAACTCCATGGGCCAATTCTCCAGTGCGGTCTCATCAGATACGGGCTCTTTTGATTTTTTTCTGAGCAGGAAAATGAGCCTTCTGGTTTTCTCATGTTTTTGCCTCAGTCAGTTCTCCAACAGTTTCTTACAGTACTTTCATAGAATTCATGCTTCTCAAAGTCCTTTCACTTGAACTCCATGACACTGACCCCATTTCTAGTCTCCTCCTGATTCCTCCATATATGAAGAAGAATGCCAACTGCCCAATGATGTGAGGGAAAAGTGGGGGTAATTCTTTGGAATGTTTAGCATTTTTTCCTTAAGACTTTGAAGGACCAGTATATTTTGAAAGCATAGGGCCATTTTTGGAAGAAGAGAGGGAAGATGGAATTCACAGTGTTGGCATTCTTTCACATTCCAGAAGCTGGAGCATGTGTGTGTAGGGGGACGTCTTAGTTATATCAATCATATTCTACCTCTGTTGTTTGCCGATTGATGTATGAATTACGGAAACAAGATTATAAGCAACTTGAAGTCAAAGAATCTTTTTTTTAAGGAATTTATTTGCCTCAAGATACTTAGCATAGAGTAGGGAAATTAAGTTCTCAGTGAATTCTTGCTGAATGGAATTTAGAGAGACTTTCTGTTTCTCATTGCCTGCATAACATCAGGTTGCCTGAAACTGGCTCATGGGAACTTGTTCATTATGTCTGCTCCATAGATAGTAAAGCAAATGTGTATAAGAAGAAAGGCCAGTGAGAAACAGACAGAGTCAGGTTAGGATAAATGGGCCATACCCTTTTTTGATACCTCATGACTTCAAGTTACTTTTAGTAATAGAAGCCCATTAAATTTTCACACAGTGGTGAAGTGAAAAATGCTTCAAAATATGTGAATTACTTAAAAATAATGTCTCATTGAAGTTACACTGAAAACAAGAAAAATTCCTGAGACAGAGCTGATGTCTGCTGCAAGGTAGCGTGGGGCCATTCAGGGTCTGTTTTAAGAATGAACAACTTCCTAACCAAAGCTGGAGGTGCAGATAAGTAAAACTGACAGTCTGCCATGTACATGTCCAAGAAACATACTTTGATACTGAGATCTGAGAATATTTCTGCAGTCCTACCACTGTTAATGTTGTCACTTGGTGGCTAAAGAGTGTTGATAAGCAAGAGGCTGTGGGAAAAGAGGTAGACCAAGTATTTTTAAATGAACACAGTATCTCATTACTAAATATATTATATCCCTACTTACTAAGAAAAATTCAACCCTTTGGGCCAGGAATGGTCATGGAAATGGTAATTTCTCTTGTCCACGTGGTCTATTTATTTTGCTCTTCTTCAGTTTCTCTAAGGTAGTCTGGGACAAACCTGATCACCTGGTAGAATTTCCTTGAAGCAGTTGTGGTCTTAGTCATGGAGTGAACAAGGGATGTGCTGACCTGTGTGTTTCGGTGGGCTTGGTAGAAAATGGCAGTGTCTTTGACATGTGATCCTTGGTTCCACCTCTTCTGATGCTTTGCTCATGACTGACACATGGGGTACTTGTTTTCCTGACAAGTACCTAACCACAGTAGACCTCTTAGGGACATTCCCGTGAAAGGGAAGGCAGACCAATTCTGTCCTTCTATGAAAAAAAGGGTGATTATAGTCTTCCCAGTGATCAGGTACAGTTGTGAGAGTTGGACCGTAAAGAAGGCAGAATACTAAAGAATAGATGCCTTCAAACTGCAGTGCTGGAGAAGACTCCTGAAAGTCCCTTGGACAGCCAGGAGATCAAACCAGTCTATCTTAAGGGAAATAAACCCTGAATTCTCATTGGAAGGACTGATGCTGAAGCTGAAGTGCCAGTATTTTGGTCATCTGATACAAACAGCTGACTCATTGGAAAAGTCCCTGATGCTGGGAAAGATTGAGGGCAGAAGGAGAAGAGGGCGTCAGAGGATGAAATGGCAGGATGGCATCACCAATGCAATGGACATGAACTTGGGCAAATTTTGGGAGATTTTGAGGGACAGGGAGGCCTGGTGTGCTGCAATCCATGGGGTCACAAAGAGTTGGACACAGCTGGGTGACTGAACAACAACAATGGAGATTTGTGTGAAAAGCTAAAATAAGACTTGTTTATGGCTAAAAATACAGGCTGGCAATGTCATCTCTAGAGTGGGAAAGTTTTTTTTTGTAATTTCCATAACTTGAAAGATTTGGTGTATTTTTCCTCTAAGTTTTAATTCATTGATGTTCTGTATCTGCTTATAAAATACCCTTTCAGTTCAGTTCAGTCACTCAGTTGTGTCCGACTCCTTGCGACCCCATGAACCACAGCACGCCAGGCCTCCCTGTCTATCACCAACTCCCTAAGTTTACCCAAACCCATGTCCATTGAGTCGGTGATGCCATCCAACCATCTCATCCTCTGTCGTCCCCTTCTCCTCCTGACCTCAATCTTTCCCAACATCAGGGTCTTTTCAAATGAGTCAGCTCTTTGTATCAGGTGGCCAAAGTATTGGAGTCTCACCTTCAACATCAGTCCTTCCAATGAACACCCAAGACTGATCTCCCTTAGGATGGACTGGTTGGATCTCCTTGCAGTCCAAGGGACTCTCAAGAGTCTTCTCCAACACCACAGTTCAAAGCATCAGTTCTTCTGTTCTCAGCTTTCTTCACAGTCCAACTCTCACATCCATACATTACTGGAAAAACCATAGCCTTGACTAGATGGAACTTGTTGGTAAAGCAATGTCTCTGCTTTTTAATATGTTATCTAGGTTGGTCATAACTTTCCTTCCAAGGAGTAAGCATCTTTTAATTTCTTGGCTGCAGTCACCATCTGCAGTGATTTTGGAGCCCCCCAAAATAAAGTCAACCATTGTTTCCCCATCTATTTGCCATGAAGTGATGGGACCGGATGCCATGATCATAGTTTTCTGAATGTTGAGCTTTAAACCAACTTTTTCACTCTCCTCTTTCACTTTCATCAAGAGGCTCTTTAGTTCTTCTTCACTTTCTGCCATAAGGGTGGTGTCATCTGCATATCTGAGGTTATTGATATTTCTCCCGGCAATCTGGATTCCAGCTTGTGCTTCATCCAGCCCAGCGTTTCTCATGACGTACTCTGCATACAAGTTAAATAAGCAGGGTGACAATATACAGCCTTGACATACTCCTTTTCCTATTTGGAACCAGTCTGTTGTTCCATGTCCAGTTCTAACTGATGCTTCCTGACCTGCATACAGGTTTCTTGGAAAGTATTATTTTAATGCCAACAGACATGTAAAAACCAGAATTCATATATTTTCTAACTAGAGTCTTAAAGACCCTATCATTATAGTAACTTGAAGGAACAATGAAGTAACCAAGAACTTTGTGACTTCATAAATGGGGATATACATGATGGTTTAGGAACCCTATAACATCAGGCCCTCTTGGGTGCTTTGGTTTGCTGGTACATCTGTGTGGGACATTTTAGGCATTTGACAAAGCTTGGCTCTTTAGCTTAAATATTAATGTAAATTTAGAAAAACTGGGTACTCCTGACTTTGGAATGTGATTATAAGTTCCAAATTTTGATTATAAAATATCATTCAGTAAAAAATACAGTGTTTTAAAAATTATTTGATTTAAAACATTGTCTCAAATGTTATGGATTTTTCTAAAACTTAAACTGTTTAACAAAAATGCCTACCTAAAAACCCTATTTAGGAGATCTCTAATCTCTTATCATTTTACTGACATTATTTCCCACTATTTCTTGTGAAAATTTATTTTGAGTGCCAGTTTCCATCAGATCTTTATCATTTCATGTAAGCCTCCCCCACACAAAAATAGGGAACTGATTCATAAATGTTTCATGTAAATTCACATACAAAAATATAAACCCTTATTTGTAAAGCTAAATATTAATCAGTCAGCCTCAGGAAATTCTTGTTTTTGCAAGGACTCCAAGGGTAATAGGTTTTAGCCTGATTCCAAGTATATGGCTGAAAAGACACCCACCAGAAGCACAATAAATTTTGAGACCCTCGGGTACCCTGTCTGTAGTCGGTTTGATTCTCCAATTTTAATTTCTTTCTGATGCTGGACCTGGAGTTTTCCCTTAATTCCTTGATTTCATCCTGTACTTGTGACTTAGACTTGGTGAATGAGCCAGACTTCTAGGATAGGATTCCTATACTCATCTTGAAGCTGCTACATCAGCTCTGCCTCAGATCCCAAAGACAAGATTTCCCAGGTCAACATGTGGCTGGACCTGAATTCTGTGTTTTTTTTTTTTTTCACTGCTTGACTTGACTAGGCTTGGAGTTGGCTATGCTTTGTGTCCTAGTTTCACTAAAACCCCATGAGCACAGAACTCTAAACCCTTTATGGTCACAATCCAGCAATTAAAAAAGTAAGCTATGGAAAGTAGAGGAGGGAGGATCCAGAGAACTCTGAGAGTGAAAATTTTGGTATAGTCAATAACACCTACACATTTTCTTAGTCTTTAGTTTAAATATTTGTTACTGGGTTTACTTAAATTGCAGCTTCTTTCCTAATTTTCTTTTAAGGTTTTAACTGACAGGATAGAGTGACATCCATACTCTTTAAATTTGGGGGAAAGAATGGAATATAGTGGTTGAATGAAGGAAAAAAAAGAATCTTTGTGAAGAAGCCCAGTGATTTGAAACTATGTGGCTTTGACTGGGACCTCATTTGATACTGGGTGGCTCACTAAGTAATAGAGGCAAATCAAATCAATGGACTTTTTCATTAATTTGGCTCATAAAAAAGAGTCAGTCAGTATGATACCTAAGGGAATATTCACATAAAGTCAGATTCAAATATAACTAATTAAAAGGAATTTCCAAGAGTAACTCAGCATAATGCCAAGTTAAAGGGCAAATGCACTGGAGGAGCTAGGAGCGCTAAGGGAATTCAGGGAGAGGTTGTGGTTAGTACCAGCAAGAGCCTTGGGGAATGAGACTCAAGGTCAGAGATTAGAATCAAGAAAAGTTGGATGAATTTTACCAGTCCAAAGGATAATACTCAAAGAAGATAGAATCAAATATCAAGAAGAATCAGAAAAAGATATATTGAGTATTCTAGGGACTTCCCTGGTGGTCCAGTGGCTAAGATTCCAGGCTCCCAATGCAGGGGCCCCAGGTTCAATACCTGGGAACTAGATCCCACATACCACAACTCAGCTAGAACTACAGATCCTAAGTGCTGTAGCTAAAAGATTCTACGTGGCTATAATGAAGATTGAAGATCTGGCATGCTGCAACTAAGACCCGGCACAGCCAAATAAATAAGTGTAAATATTAAAAGAATATTCTAAGGCTCTGGTTCCTGCGTGTGTTAATGACCTAGGGAGCTACCTAGGGTAGCAGAGAGGACAGAAGGACCCGGAAGCCACACAGGGCCAGGAACCTGGGAGAGAGGTAAAAAAGTAGCCAGAAAAGGACTCCAGATTGAAAAACAAGAGGAAATGAATTTAGTAATAGTCTGGCAGGACCAGAAGAAGACAGAAATTTTGGTTGGGCATCAACATTAGTATGTTGAAAAATGTAGGCTGAGGTTTAGGTGAACTCTGGGGTGAATCTTGAAATAATCATGCCCAGTAGACGCTGAGCACAAACTCTGAGTGAATTTGCTAGTGCTGTTCACACGTGTGTTTTGAGCATCTACTGTGTAAGCCACACTAGGGTTGACATTCTGGGAAAATATGGAAGTGAATGAGACATGTCTTTGTCCCTGTATTAGTTTGGCCAAGCTATAGTCTGGCACCTCACGGGGCACTTATGTATTTTGACTATCTTCTTTTTTGTGTGTTCTGGTCACAGTTTGAGTACTGCAACCAGGTCAGCTCTCATAGGCCTAAGAGATGTTTGTTAGCATCTCTTCCCAACTCTGTGTTAGAAGCTTGAAATTTACCATGATATAAGTATTTTCATCACAGGTGGAATTTTGGAATTAGCGATTATCTAGAGGATATGAATGGCTTTTTGTTATTTTTCCTATGAAAAGTAGAAGCATTGTGTTTCTTTCTGTCCTTATGAAGGGTTCCCTTCATAAGTTATGCAAGCTGGATCTTGGCTCTACCACCTCTCAGGTTAGACATTCAGGGTCATTTTATATCTGCAATTTCAGATACATTAATTTTCTACCTTTGAGATTAGAGCAGGAATAACCTCAGTACTCTGGTAATGCCAATTACCTCTGAAACAGCCAGACTGAAAACAGATAAGAGTCCCCGATGACTGATTAAAATATGGTATCCTGAAAATTAAATGTCTAGTTTGAGTGTAAATGTAGCACAAAGATTTATCTGAATTGACTCAGATTGAATGCTAATATTGGGAAAACTCACTAGGAATAACTAGTGAGTTATTACACTCAACCAGTAGGAATAAAAAAGAAAGAACTTCATGCTTCTGGGGCATGTTAAAGTCAAGAAAATTGGGATTGAAATCTTATGATGAGCTTTTAAGTCATAAAACTTACTCATAAGAGGGCGGGAAGTCAAAATAGCAGAACTAAGGATGAAATTACAACTTCTGTGATGATACCCTCTTAGTCTAATTTTACCATGTTATCTGTGCTTTTCAAAAGTGTTATGTTAACTCAAAATTTTCATAAGAGTACAAAAGAACTTTATATGGTGGGCTTATTTCATTTTGGTCAATGCTTTTGTCTCTGGGTACCATCTAGAATTTGGATAATTACCTATTTTTAAGGCATAAATTTGAAAAAGATTTCATGAGATTAGAAAATGATTGGTCTAATGGAATTGATATCAGACTTGGCAGCAGGCTTTAAATATCCAGTTTCTATTTTAATTAATGAAATACCAACATATGGATAATGTTGAGGAATGGAATAAAGAATGGGAAGGACATATTTGAATTTTTACTTGTTTAAGCCATATCATAGATGCTAAAATGTAGGAAATGTCTATATAAAGGTTATAAAAATATCAAATGAATTTATTTTTAAGTTAATGTATTCTTTGTTTATTTTTATTGAAGCATAGTTGATTTACAATATTAGATTAGTTTTAGGTTTGAATCAACATAGTGATTCAAATTTTTATAGATTTACTCCATTTAAAGTTATTATAAAATATTTCAGTATATTCCCTGTGTGGTACAATATACACTCATAGCTTATATATTTTATGCATTGTAGTTTGTACCTCTTTGTTCCCTAGCCCTATCTTGCCCTCTTTCCTACCCTTTCCCCACTGATAATCACTAGTTTATTCTTTATATCTGTGAGTTTATTTTAGAGTATAGTTTGCTCCTGCTCATGACTTTGAGGTCAGTCTGTCGCCTTTAGATCACAAGTTTACTTAAATTATAGCCCCAGGCTGTTTCACTCATAGGTTTTTTCCAGACCCCCTCTCATATTTATTGGACCTTCATTCCAGTCTCAGCTTTAAGCAGTGAGACTTAGTTTGGTCTATCATTCATGAGACACTTCTGCTCTTTTACTAGAATTGAAGACATTGGGCTACTTCTGCTAACTTCTACTCCTGAACTCCAAAGCAACAGAAATTCTTTCATATATTATATATTGGGTTGGCTGAAAAGTTAATTTGGGTTTTTCTGTAAGATCTTAGGGAAGAACCTGAATGAACTTTTTGGTCAACCCAATATTTATATAATATATAAAAATTTGCATATATATATATGAATTTGCATATATATATATATGAATCTCTAGCACTTAGCTTCTAGCAGAATGTATGGCATCAGCCATATATTAAATACTTATAATATTGAGGTTGATTGACTATGTTATGAACTTGGTTACTAACATCATAGTAAAATTTTCAGCTAATATAATGTTTTTCCAAATGAGTTTTTCTTTGTTAAGCACTGTAATACTGTGTTTAGTTAAAATTATACTGAAGCAAATTTATTTGCATGAACATGTACTTTTATATTGGTAATCCAAACTTCATTCTTTAGCTTCAAATGAATCAAAAGGATTATATGAGAATTTCAAGATCTTAAACAAGGTCTGAAAGATTCAATAAAGATATTAATACAAAATAGCAGAGTTATAGGATAAAACTTTCCTTTTGGGAAAACATAAAATAAAAATATATTTTTAAGGAAGTCATTTGATAATTTTACACTAACATATTCACAGTTGGTGACCAAACTTGTGGAAATGTTCTGAAAACCTCAAAAATATGGTAAACAATGTAATATTTATCTGAAAGTTAAAGGAACTAATGTCAGAAAAAGAAAATGATAATTGTGAAGCCGTGAACTTTGCACATAGTTGCTCAGTTGTGTCTGACTCTTTGCAACCCCATGGACTGTAGCCCACCAGGCTTCTCTGTCCGTGGGATTTCCCCAGCAAGAATACTTGAGTGGGTTGCCATGCCCTTCTCCAGGGGATCTTCCTGCCAGGGTTTGAACCCACATCTCTGGCATCTCCTTCACTGGCAGGCAGATTCTTTACCACTGAGCCACCAGGGAAGCCCTTGTACATAGAGTTGCTCTTAATGATCTAATATTATTTTAAGGCAAATTTAATTTTAACGTTGAACATATGGACGGTTATTTAATAAATTTTAGAAAAAATAAATTAAAAGAATTGAGGAAACAAAGGTAGTGGGGCATAGGGAAGTTCATAATACCCTTTGACTCTCAAAAATAATTTGTGTTGCATGAGGTTATGTTAAATGAATGAATCAATGCAAATAGCATGTTTATTTTGTTACTATCAGAAAAAGAGCAAGTACTTCCAGTATAATCACAGAGTAGTCAATTAGAAACTCCATATACCAAGAGCCATGAGAACATCACTCTATTAAAACCAAGTATGTTAGCATATTTGTTTTCTGAGACTGCCATAATGGTCTGGAGGCCAGAAGTTGGCAGGGCTGAAGTTCCTCTGGCGCCTCTAGGAGAGACGTTCCTTGTCTCTCTCAGCTTCTAGTGGTGTTGGCATTCCTTGGCTTGTGGCTGCGTCATTTCACATCATTTTTTCTGTGTGTCTCTAAACTCCATCTGCCTCTCTCGTAAGGATCTTGGTGATGGCACTTGGTGTTTACTCAGATAATCCACGATAAACTCCTTTTCTCATCCCTCAAGAGTCTTAATGTGATCACATCTTTTGCCATATTAAGTAATATTCATTCTTTTGCCATGTAAGGTGCTATTCACAGATTCTAGGGGTTAGGATATTGTATTGGTTTACATCTAGGGTTGCCATATCAAAAATACTGCAGATGACACAACATAACCAACAGAATTTTATTGTTTTATAGTCCTGGAGGCTAGCAGCCTAAGGTTAAGGTGTTGGCAGATTTTTTCTTTTGTTTGTTTGTTTGTTTTTATTTTGGCTTTGCCAGGTATTAGGTTCGGCACTCAGTATCTTTTAGTTGCAGCATGTGGCATCTTAGTTCCCTGACCAGGGATGGAATCCACAACCCTTGCACTGGGAGGTCTGAATATAACCATTGGACCACCAGGGAAGTTGCTGTTGGCAGATTCAGTGCCTTCCAAGGCCTCCCTCTTTGGCCTTCAGACAGCCCCCTTCTCATCGTATCCTCCTGTGTTCTTTCCTCTTTGCAGATGTGCCCCTGGTGTCTCTTTGTGTGTCTAAATTTCCTTTTCTTGTAAGGATGCTAGTCTGATTGGCTTACCCTAAAGGCCTCATTTTAACTTCTTTTACTCCTTAAAGACCTTATCCCCACATATAGTCACATTCTGACATACTGGGAATTTGGGCTTCAACATGTGAATGTGGGGGCCCAATTCGGCCCATACTATACATGAACATATATTTTTGGGTCCACCATTCAGTCCATTACAAATGTGTAACTTTCAATAGAAATCATAAGGGAAAGCTAAATATAATCTGCTATGCTCTATTCACCAGTGCAGGCAAGTGTAATACATTTATGAGGTAGTCTCATTAATATAGTTAAAATTTCAGAGAAAAACATCTCTATCAGGAGTTTCTGACAATTAACTAGAAAAATCACTTACATTTCTCAGTGAGGCAAGATTAAATGTTAGCATATTGCAAAACCTCATGCTGATATTTATTTGGGAATATAAAGAAAAGTTTCCCCTTTCATTTATGGACTTATAGATATATTTGTGAAGATTGCAATTGAAAAGAATTCTCCCTTGGCTAAAGGAAAACATGTAATTTAAGCTGAGGTGTAATTTATACTATACACTGCAATTGCCTGACTTTAATGAGAAAATAAAGTAAATTTCAATATACTTTCTTGGGAGTCATTCCAGCTCTCAATAATCTGTTACAGTGGGAGGCTAGGAAGTGGCTGTTCACAGAAAGATGGCCCAAAGTCCATGTCTATACACACAAGTTGGCTGCTTTCTTGGTAGCGCTATCTTTGATATAAAGAAAGTGAACTACTGCTATTATGTATATTTGCAGAGATATATCATGCACATACCATGTACATGCTGCCAGGACATCTAAGAACATAAACACAAATATAAAAAAATCATTCTAATTTTATAGAAGATAATTGTTTTTGTACTTTGCTTCCTTTATATTAATTTATTCCTATCCAGACCTCAGGCTCTTCTGTTTTGCCTATATGCAGTTCCACTTTCCCTTTCATTTCTAATCTGTATGGTTCGTCCATTACCTTCAGAATTATGAGCACAGACTTGGGCTGCAAGTATAGAGCAAACCTATTTAGTGTGTTTCAGAATTCATGATAATTTAAACATGTACAGGGTTGAATAGTGTCCCCAACCTCCAACTGTCTACCTGGAACCTCAGATTGTAACCTTATTTGGAAATAAAGTTGTTACAGCTGTAATTGGTTAAATTAAGATGCAATCATACTGGATTAGGGTAAGTTCAGTGACTGGGGTCTTTGTAAGGAGAGTAAAAAGAGACAGAGCCACCCTGGAGAGAAGGCAATGTGAAGACTGAGGCAGAGATCTTAATGGTGGATCAACAAGGCAAGGAATATAAAGGATGGATAGCAACTACAAGAAACAATCTTCCCTCAAGCCTTTGGAGGGAGATGGTCCTGGTGATGCCTTGATTTCAGAATTCCAGCCTCTAGAACTGTGACAATAAATTTCTGTTTTAAGCCACTCAGTTTGTGGTAGTTTCATATGGGACACCTAGGAAACGAATACATGAGCATGATAATTTGAACTTATTAAGAAAGTACTTTCTTAATAAAGATAAAATTTATTAGAGAGATGAGCATAAACAAAATATAATTAGTATCAAACTGAAGTAGAAGCATTCTTTTTACAACTTTTAAATACATGGTCACCTAGTCCCACCCAGGAGTGAAGGATTACATTTGGGTGAAATTCTAATTGTTAGAATTAGTGACCTAATATCTGCTTTCCTATACTTCTACTGATTCTAGTTGTTCCCTCTAGTTAAAACTCTTGACCCCCTTTTTAAAAAAAATTTCATGTGTGGTATAATTCACATAACATAAAATGTACTATTTTAACCATACCTAACTATACAGATCAGTGTATAGTTCAGTGTTTTTGTTGTTGTTATTTAGTCACTAAGTCATGTCCAACTCTTTGTGACCCCATGGACTGCAGCACGCCACGCTTCCCTGTCCTTCAGTGTATATAATTCAGTGTATATTCATATTGTTGTGCAATCCTCACCATCATCTATCTCCTGATGGGTGTATAACAAAAGATTAGTTAACCAAGATTACAAGGTGCAGGGTTAAAAACTTTAAATCTCACCTTAGGCTTCAAGAAAAAAAAAATTTTATGCCCAAGTTATGGGAAGAATTAGCTCCAGACTTCACTGGTCTAGTCAAACTGCATCACAGAAAATGTATTTGATCTTCAAAAGAATGTTAACCAAAATAAGGTAAACTCAAACAACAACCTTCTTAAACTGAAACTCTGTCCCTGTTAAACACTAGCTCCTCATCCTTCTCCCCACACCCTCACCCCTCCGACCCTTGGCATCTACCAGTGTACTTTCTGACTCTTTGAATTTGAATATTCTAGGTACCTTGTATAAGCGGAATCAGTAAGTCTGTACCTAATGTTTATTGGCCTGGAGAAGGGAATGTCAGCCCACTCCAGTGTTCTTGCCTGGAGAATTCCATGGACAGAGGGGTCTGATGGGCCACAGCCTGTGGAGTCGCAAAGAGTCGGACACAACTAAGTGACTAACACTAGCACACTAATATTTATTGGAATGCATTTTTAAGGTTACCTTAAAAAAGCATATTAAAAAGCAGAGATCTCCTTGCCGACAAGGATCTGTATAGTCAAAGTTACAGTTTTTCCAGTGGTCATGTATGGATGTGAGAGTTGGACCATAAAGAAAACTGAGCACTGAAGAGTTGATGCCTTTGCACTGTGGTGCTTGAGAGTCCCTTGGGCTGCATGGAGATCAAACCAGTCAATCCTAAAGGGAATCAACTCTGTACTGGAAGGACTAACACTGAAGCTGAAGCTCCAATACTATGGCCACCTGATGCGAAGAGCCGACTTATTAGAAAAGACCCTGATGCTGGGAAAGATTAAAGGCAGGAGGAGAAAGGGACAACAGGGGATGAGATGGTTGGATGGCATCACTGACTCAATAGACATGACTTTGAGCAAGCTCCTGGAGATGGTGAAGGACAGGGAAAAGTGGCGTGCTGCAGTCCATGGGGTTGCAAAGAGGTGGACATGACCGAGTGAGTGAACAACAACAAAAACACATGTCTGGGCTCCCCAGGTGGCTCAGAAGGTAAAGAATCTGCCCGCAGTGCGGGAGACCTGGATTTGATTCCTGGGTCAGGAAGTTCCCCTGGAGAAGAGAATGACCATCCACTCCAATGTTCCTGCCTGGAGAATTCCGTGGACAGAGGAGGCTTGTGGGCTACAGTCCATGGGGTCACAAAGAGTTGGACACAGCTGAAGTTGAAAGTGACTAACACTTTCACTTTCTTTCACTTTTAATATGTCCTGACCTCTTTTTTTGATGTCTTTTGAAATATTTTAAAAAGTCTTCAATTGCCTCTTACTTTGCTTTTATTTTTTTGGTTAATCAGTTCAGTCTCTTCCAGTATATGAAATGGAATCTAAACTACTAGCTATTATGTTTTTCCTCCGCTGTGTTCATGTTACACATGCTTTTGCGGATCAAATGTATTTTTTGTGATGCTGTTTGACTGGACTAGTGAGGTCTAGAACTAATTCTTCCTATAATTTAGGCATAAAAGTTTTATCTTGAAGCTTAAGGTGAAATTCAAAGTTTTAAACCTGTGCCTTATATACTTGGTTAATTAATCTTTTATTATACAATTAATACATGAGTAACTTATTTTGGTAAAAGTTCCATACCATAGATAAATATGTAGAATAAAATAAGAGAGACCCTTCTTCCCACTCCCCCCTCCTAAATACTCTTCCCAAGAGGTAAACATTCAACAATTTAGATCCTTATTTTATGTATTTAAGTATGCACACACACGTACTTGTTTGTGTATGTATGTATTAATATATACACATCTGTAGTCTTATAAAAATAGGATATTGCTTTGGGTGTTTTTTTCTACATCTCAATTAATTCCCTTATACTTTTCTGAGCTAAATGGTTTGCTGGAACACTTTAAAGTCACATATATTGCTATTGAAATTTTGGTACTAGAGTAAAAATTTTGATACTAAATTCAAGACATTGTAAAATGCTATCTTTTTATGTTTTCATTTTGTCAGTGAAGATGAAATGACAGCATTGGTTGGGGCAATCAGTATCATTTAAAATATTAACTTCTGTGTCTAACGTATTGATTATCTCCTTCAGTTTTGTACTTGTTAAATTTGAAAAGCATACTTCCTACCCTTTGCAGAGGTCACTGGAGAGAAATATTGACCAGAATTAGACTAAGGGTAGTTCCACTGTTAGAGATTTACTTCAGGTATAACTCCATCCTTAATCAATATTATTAACACACAGTTATTTAAATAGTATCAAATCTAGGTACTATGCAGGTAGTTATATGAGTTCAAGGTTTTGAGATAATGTAGTTTTCCATTTCTGGCCCTTGCCCTGTGAGCTAGTGCAGAAAGAGATCTGTTTGTGTCATTCTTTCTCAAAATAGGACTAGAAGACCTGGACCCCCAAAACTCAACCACTTAAATGCCACAGCAAGTTGTGAAAAGTGTAGTTTAGTTTCACAAATCTTTACCTGTGACTTGCCAAAGTCAAAGTAGGGAGAAGGCAAGGGCAAATGTAGTAAAATTTTAGTTTATAAGAAATGCTCAAAAATTTGAAAAAGCAGGCATATTCTCTCTATCATGACAGCTGTGGGAAAAAATCTCTCTTAACAGTGATGCCTCAAAATTTGCTTCTTGAACCATTGAGGAAGATGATTTTATACCTACCTTCTGGATGGATGTAAATGATATATTTACATGTTTGTTTCCTGAACAATGAACGGTTTCTCCACACTGGGTTTTGCTGCCAAACTGATTTATTTAGTAGTGATAGAAAAACTTTCTCTGTCAGTTAGAAATCCTGGTTGAGCGATCAGACCTGACTGTGAAATTATTGGAAGGCTACTGGGGGGGAGGGAAATACTCATGAGAAAAAGGGGCGAGTGTTAGGTAGGGGAGCTCTCTAAAGAGTCAAGGAGCATAGAATACTGTCCACAGCAGAGTGGCCAGAGCACTGCTTCTCCTGCCAGCCCTGCAGCTTATATCATGAGCTTTCTCCCAGCTATATCCCGAAGAAGGATTCGGTCTTCTTTTCTTTCATAGTAGGAAGTAGAAACCTGATTATATGAATTTTCCAGGGCTGTAGTAATAAAATATTATAGCCTCGGGTAGGGGCTTAAGCAACAGAAATTAATTTTTCTTGAAGTTTTTGAGGCTAGAAATCCAACATCAAGGTTTCAGCAGAGTTGATTTCCTTCTGATGGCTGTGATAGAAGAATCTTTTCCAGGCCACTTTCCTTGGTTTGTAGATGACCAGGTAACTGAGTGCTTAAGAATTGATGCTTTCAGACTGTGATGCTGGAGAAGACTCTTGAGAGTCCCCTGGACAGCAAGGAGAGCAAACCAGTCAATCCTGAAGGAAATCAACCTTGAATATCTATTGGAAGGCCTGATGTTGAAGCTGAAGCTCCAGTACTTAAGCCACTTGATGCGAAGAGCCGACTCGCTGGAAAAGACTCTGATGCTGGGAAAGATTGAGGGCAAGAGGGGAAGAGGACGGCAGAAGATGAGATGGTTGGATGGCATCATTGACTCAATGGACATGGGTTTGAGCAAACTCTGGGAGATAGGGAGGGACAGGGAAGCCTGGCGTGCTGCAGTCTATGGGATTGCAGTGTGTCGGAAATGACTGAGTGACTGAACAACAAAGTTTCTCCCCATGTCTTCACATAGTCTCTGCTCTGTACATGTCTGTGTCTGAATGTCCTCTTCTTAAAAAAGCCAACATCATATTGGATTAGAGCTGACTCTAATGACTGTATTTTAATTCATATCTTTAAAGACCCTATCTCCAAATATAGTTACCTTCTAAAGTACTAGGAGTTTAAGAGATCAATGTATGATTTGTGTGTGTGTGTGTGTGGTGGGGGAGGCACAATGTAGCCTGTAACACTGGCATTGCCCTGCTACTGACAGTCCAGCATGCAGAAGTGACTCTCCCAGAATAAAAATGGGGCATTCTACAAAGAGGATTCAAGGCAGCAAAAAATGATAAATGTCTTTCTACTTTTTTTTTGGTAACCGTAGTTATGGAAGTTAATTTTTTTTTAATTACAAGAAAATACTATGTACAGAAGACTTGAAAATCTAAAAAAGGAATCAACCACATGTAATATTCAGTGTTGGTAAAGGTACAAGAAAATGAGCATGTTCTCTCTGCTGGTGGGAATGCAGGCTTTTATCCACCTGGCTATCATTCTGCTTTTATACGCTGCTGAAGTGGAGTTGTGCCACTTAAATCTCTCTTCAAGAAAAAATTTGCTATTCAGCTGCAAGGAGTGCAGTTAGCAGACCATTTCCTGCTGTTGTTGGCTTCAGGATTCAGTTCAGCTTTCAAACTATGGCTCTATTCTTTCTGGGCAGCTTCTCGCCAATGAGTGATGTGGCAGGGGGTCCTAGGGTGTGGCCATTTCTGTCCAACACTGACCTCCTCTCATAGGGTATCTTTACTTTGCAGCTGCTTTTTGTTTGTCTCAGACTTGGTCAAATCTACATGGTGATCTGAGCTTTACTTTGCCCAATCATGCTGCTTCCTTCTTTAATCTTTTATCTGCATTCATCCTCAAAACGTGTTGAGCTCCTCATTTTGTCTGTCTGCATCCCAGAGTGCTCAGCTCACTCATGCATGGCATATATATTTAATAACATTTTATTTGTTTTTGCACTGTCCTTATTTTTCATAATTCTTTATTACTCCAGTCATGGGTTTGCAAATCTTTGTGCTTTTCAATGATACAAGCCCTGTGGTTTTATTGTAATATTTGTTTTCTTTCACTATATTGTGCTTAATGACCTCATGGAAATTTGGTCGTGTATCTTCCTGAAATCAGTTAAATTAGATGGCATCTGTTGTCATTCCATACAGGACCAAAGGACTCTTTGGTTCAGCCTTTGTCTCAGTCTAGGGTAGGACACCCAGTCCCAGCTCCATTCCTGAATCTAGGTTGATCTTCACTCTGGGTTTGGTGCAACCCTCCAGAAATCTTCTAATGAATTCCCTTAGAGTTGCATGAAAGTGAAAGTGTTAATTGCTTAGTTGTGTCTAACTCTCTGGAACCTCATGGACTTTAGCCTGCCAGGCTCCTCTGTCCATGGAATTCTCCAAGCAAGAATACTGGAGTGAGTTGCCATTCCCTTCTCTAGAGGATCTTCCTGACCCAGGGGTTGAACTGAAGTCTCTTGCATTGCAAGCAGATTCTTTACCATCTGAGCTACCAGGGAAGTCCTAGCATTGCATGTATTAGTTCAAATTAGTTGCCATGATTTGAAACTCAGACTATCAGAGCATGTCAGCACTTTGAATAATATACTAAGCATTCAAAAAATTTGAGTAAAATCTACATCTTGTTGCATTTTTTAGGTCTTTTAACTATTTCTTCTTAGTGGTCACAAAACCTCTTTTACTGTTTGAATATATGCAGACTGAAGCTGTAGATATTTGATAATGCTAAGCATGGTATCCTGTAACCTGTTGTCACTTATATTACTTAGCAAAAATACTAACAGGGATGGGGCAGAAGGAAAGAGTGAGTTTTACTATTGGTCTAAAGGAAACATTTTCTTTTCATTAAAGAATCAGATTTTAGACAAAGAATTTTTGTTTGTCTGGAGAGTTCATTTCCCAGTTATTCTTTGGTAGGGTAAGGTTTTATGTTTACAGTCGGAACTAGACAGGCACAGCTTCCGTAACTGAGCTCTGAATATGTACCTAAGACCAGCAGAGAAATTGTCAATGGAGTTTATATTATCTGAGAAGGAGGGTGGTATTTTTTTTTTTTTTACAGGGTTGGAGGGTGGTAATCTTTTATTTGGATGAGGTCTCCAGGTCACCTGGGAATGTAGGATTTTCCATATAGTCCGAGAACAGGCCATAATATTCCACAGAGAATGCTGGAGGCAAAAATTCATAGGGATTAAAATTGGTAGAATGGGTGAGTCCCTTCTTAACAATGATCCAAATATACTGAATAAATCGAGGTCTCTGGGGATATAAGTGCTTAGTTTGATCTCAGATACCATGAGAGCATCGTTTGTCCTGGGCAGTAATCCAGCGTATCTTTCCTTCCCTAGCTGATATCATGCAAGATTTCCTCTTCACTTAAGAGATGAGCTTTGATTTTTGCCCTACTTTTTCCAGGTGTCCCACACTCATATGCCAATCTGGAGCCTTCATGTTGATCCCCGAGGGCAGGCCTCATCTTACATCTGATTTCATGGATTGACTGGAAATCCATGCTCTGACCATATGTCTTGAGTCACCTTCCAAGTTCTTTGAGATGGCTCCTCAGCGTCTTGGCAGCAAAGTCATATCCTTTTTAATCTTGTCACTTTTTGAAGCAAGGCACGGGGTCCTGAACTTGTTCTCTCAATCATTTTGTTGCCATTAGGAAATGAGTGAGCTCTGTCTTTCTGCCTTTTTTTTTTTTAAGCTGTTGATTATAATGATTCCAGACTTCCTCTCTGATCCTGGAACCTGTCAGTGGAAAATGTAAGACTTTGCAAAATAAAAGCCAGCAGTGTTTTCCAAGTGTGTGTGCAGCCTGTATTTCATCTATTGATTCATGATGATGGTGCCTACAAAGCCAGAGGAATCTCCACATCATCTACAAGCCCTTTTAAGAGCTGACAAAGATCAGATCTTCTAAGTAACAAAGAAGATAGTATTTTCCATATACAATCCATGCAGCTCATACCCAGGGTCTGTGAGATTTCCGCTGGCATTATCTTTCAGTTATTACATTGACACTGCATGTTAATGCTGTCACTTGGACATCAGTAGAAAAATGTGTATTTGATTAGACTCTAATGTCTAAGACAAAATTATTGCAAACAAATCTTACTAATTCTTGATTACATATTAATGGGAGAGAACAAGCAGATGGTTTATTTTGGGGAAAAAAGTGAATAATGCATCATTCTGTAGTGCCAACAGCTCATACGAGCAGTGAGAACGAGTGCTGGATACGGGGCTTTGGAAATCCTTTCCCCTGACTTTCAGTTCCAGGTTTGATCCTGTCTGATTGCATGACTCAACCCCTCTAAACTGGCAACAGTTATCCCTATCTCATAAGGTTTTTGCTAGAATTACATGTGATAATACCTATAATTTAAAAATATTTATACTGTTACATTATACACCCAAATAATTATAAAATATCTTGCATATTGCTTGGTGCCTGATAATTTATTCATAAAAACTTCCTGAGCACATACATTACATACAGATATTTTGTTAGTGCTGGGGATGAGAGGACAGGTAAGTCAAAGTTTCAAGAAGGTTACAATCTAATCAGAGAGACAGGTATATAAGTGGACATTTTTAGTGCAGTGTGGTGAGGGCACTCACAGAGAGAGACATAAGGAAGTTAGTAGCACAGAGGAGAGACATGTAACAAGGCTTGAGATGGAGACATGATCAGGGAAGGCCCTGGGAATAAATGCCTGAGCTGAGAATGAGCCAGAAGATAATGAATAAAGATATGACACATACATTTTCAAGATGATATCACATTCATATATATGTCTTCTTTACTTTTTAATTTTTAAAATTCACATTGAATCACCATCATTTTTCATTTTTTGGTCAATTATTGGTGGTTCCAGGGCCCAGTTTGTTGGTGTTAGGAAAGGAGGAACCAAATTTATGGACCATTGTGGTAATTCTTCAGATTGGTCTCTGAAAGACTAAGAAGGAAAAAATAAGACTAGGAAGAATTAAAAGTGGGAAATACCAAGTGTTATGAAATGAGACTCTGGGAAGTATAAAGTGGAGGGAAAATATTACTCGTGTGTCCACATGTTTTCAATCTTGCTTTCCTGAGGTGGAAGCTGTCTAGAAACAGAGGCACCACTAGGCCCACTCTCTACAGCTGGTTAATCTTTTCTTTTAAGACTGGATTTGTTGAGATCAGGGTTTACAGCTTAGGAGGACCCTGGCTTAGAGTAGGTTAGGAATTACTTATAACTGATGGCTTTGAAGGCCTGGAACACGCAGAGCCCAGAAGACTCAAGGTAGAACTCTGGGAGTCAGTTAATAACATGCAGTTAAATAGACTTTTGTGGACTAAACTTGGAGCTTTACCATCCTTTGTAATTTTTGTTAATGGGTTGTTGTTCATTCACCAAGTTGTATCGTACCCTGTGAACTGCAGCGTGCCAGGTTTCCCTGTCCTTCCCTGTTTCCTGGAGTTTGCTCAAACGCATGTCCATCGATGATGCTATCTAACCATTTCATCCTGTGCTGCCGCTTTCTTCTTCTGCCTTCAGTCTTTCCCAGCATCAGGGTCTTTTCCAATGAGTTGGCTCTTTGCATCAGATGGTCAAAGTACTGGAGCTTCACCTTCAGCATCAGTCCTTCCAATGAATATCCAGGGTTGATTTCCTTTAGGATGGACTGGTTTGATCTCCTTGCAGTCCCAGTGACTCTCAAGAGTCTTTTCCAGCACCACAGTTTGAAAGCATCAATTCTTTGGTAATCAGCCTTCTTTATAGTCCAACTCTCACATCCATACATGACTACTGGAAAAACCATAGCTTTGATTATATGGACTTTTGTTGGCAAAGTGATGTCTCTGCTTTTTAATATGCTGTCTAGGTTTCTCATAGCTTTTCTTCCAAGGAGCAAACATCTTCTAATTTCATGGCTGTAGTCACCATCTGCAATGATTTTGGAGCCCAAGAAAATAAAATCTGCCACTGTTCCATTTTTTCCCCATCTATTTGCTGTGAAGTGATGGGACCAGATGCCATGATCTTAGTTTTTGGAATGTTGAGTTTTAAGCCAGCCTTTTCAGTTTCCTCTTGTTAATGGGTAAATTCATTCTGATTACCAACAGGGCATTCAGAAAATTCACCCATAAGTTAGAGTAACTTAACCACATATTTTCAGGCCAAGAGATCAGTCTATGGAAGTCTGGAGTTTGTACCTAAAATGCGTTAGTACCATTTAGTGATCATTATTTCATTTTTGTTCCCTGCTGTTAACATATTTCCTGAATACTGCATCTCTAGTATCCTCTCAATGCTTTTTTCTTCCTTAAAAAAACTTATTTTGTATTGAGGTATAGCTGATTAAAAACATTGTGATAGTTTTTGGTGAATAGCAAAGGGACTCAGCGGTACAAACACATGTATCCATTCTCCCCCCAAAATGCCTTTTCAATGAACAGTTTGGTTGAATAACAAATCAAGTAGCATTTATGGGATTAAGTGTATAGGGCACATTGCTGAATAGGTTTATAAAGTAGAGTTCTGAATTTTAAGATGCTTGCACTGTAATATCTTTCCAAGAACAAACCAACACTTGGGCCAGGCCTTCAGGAAATCCAAACATCTGGATTAAAAAATATGTCAGGAACAATCAGTCATCCAATTTTGTCAACATAATGCCAAAGGCCTAGATTACTGAAAATATTTCCAACCAGATGTTATATAGTCTACGGATGTATCTAGAATTAAAATTGAAAATGTAGACCAAGGAGTAATGTGCATCAGCAGTTTTCCATTTGAGTCCATTGCATGTATTTTTGCTTCTTGAATTGAAACAAGAAGTTCAGAATTTGTGGAGATGATGGAGGTTTTTCCTGACAGTATCCTGCAAGATAATCATTGAAGAATGAGTATGGAATATTTAGATATATGTTGAAAACATACTAGGTGCTAGTGGAAAGCTATAGAGAATTTTGGGACTCTGTAGTATAGATTATTTGGGATTGTGTAAACTGTCTTTTTACATAAAACAAACGGATTTTTTTTTGGTTTTATTCTACTTTTAAAAATACCTATTTTTGAAATGTTTTAAAATAAAATTAGTAATGTTATAATAAAGCAAAAATACTTTTAGTGATAATAGGTATGATTTATTGAGCACTTGCTAAGTGGTTGGCTCTGCACTAAATACCTTTCCTGAAATAAACCCAGGAAATAAGTATTGTTATTATCCTCCTTTTGTAGATTAGAATGCTGAGGCACTGAGAAGTTCAATAATTACTCAAGTGTTCACAGCCTATAGATAGTAGAGTTGGGATTTGAAGTCAGGCAGTTCATTTGCAGAGCCTTATCCACTCAACCAGATGCTCTCTATTCTAGCAGCCCTGTCCTGGGGCAAATATGAAGTAAGTTAACAGGTCTTCAATAGAACAGCAACTGACAGCAACAGTAATAATGCTTAATTAATCAGTTCAGTTCAGTCGCTCAGTCGTGTCCAAACCTTTGCGACACCATGGTCTGCAGCACGCCAGGCTTCTCTGTCACCAACTCCCGGAGCTTACTCAAACTCAAGTCCATGAAGTTGGTGATGCCATCCAGCCATCTCATCCTCTGTTGTCCCCTTTTCCTCCTTCCTTCAATCTTTCCCAGCATCAGGGTGTTTTCTAATGAGTCCGTTTTTTGGGTCAGGTGGCCAAAGTATTGGAGTTTCAGCTTCAGCATCTGTCCTCCAATGAATATTCAGGACTGATTTCCTTTAGGATTGACTGGTTTGATCTCTTTGCAGTCCAAGGGACTCTCAAGAGTCTTCTCCAACACCACAGTTCAAAAGCATCAATTCTTTGGTGCTCAGCCTTCTTCACAGTCCAGCTCTCACATCCATACATGACCACTGGAAAAACCAGAGCCTTGACTAGACAGCAAAGTAATGTCTCTGCTTTTTAATATGCTGTCTAGGTTGGTCATAGATTTTCTTCCAAGGAGCAAGTGTTGTTTAATTTCATGGCTGCAGTCACCATCTGCAGTGATATGGGAGCCTAAGAAAATAAAGTCTGTCACTGTTTCCATTGTTTCCCCATCTATTTGCCATGAAGTGATGGGGATGGATGCTATGATGTTCGTTTTTTGAATGTTGAGTTTTAAGCCAGCTTTTTCACTCTCATCTTTCACTTTTATCAAGAGGCTCTTTAGTTCCTCTTTACCTTCTGCCATAAAGGTGGTGTTATCTGCATATCTGAGGTTATTGATATTTCTCCCAGCAATCTTGATTCCAGCTTGTGCTTCATCCAGTCCAGCATTTCTCATGAGGTGCTCTGCATATAAGTTAAATAACCAGGGTTACAATATACAACCTTGAGGTACTCGTTTCCTAATTTGGAACCAGTCTGTGGTTCCATGTCCAGTTCTAGCTGTTGCTTCTTAACCTGCATACAGACTTCTCAGGAGGCAGGGCAGGTGGTCTGGTATTCCCATCTCTTGAAGAATTTTCCATAGTATGTTGTGATCCACACAGACAAAGGCTTTAGCGTCGTCAATAAAGCAGAAGTAGATGTTTTTCTGGAATTATCTTGCTTTTTCTATGATCCAGTGAAAGAAAGAAAGAAAGAAGGAAAGAAAGAAAGAAAGTGAAGTCTCTCAATTGTGTCTGACTCTTTGCGACCCCATGGAGTGTAGCCTGCCAGGCTCCTCTGTCCATGGGATTTTCCAGGCAAGAATACTGAAGTGGATTACCGTTTCCTTCTCCAGGGGATCTTCCTGACCCAGGGATTGAACCTGGGTCTCCCGCACTGTAGGCAGGCTCTTTACTGCCAGAGCCACCAGGGAAGTCCTGGTGATCCAATGGATGTTGGCAATTTGATCTATGGTTCATCTGCCTTTTTAAATCCAGCTTGAACATCTGGAAGTTCATGGTTCACATACTATTGAAGCCTGGCTTGTAGAATTTTGAGCATTACTTGCTAGCATGTAAGGTGAGATGAGTGCAATTTGCAGTAGTTTGAACCTTCTTTGGCATTGCCTTTCTTTGGATTGGAATGAAAACTGAAATTTCCCAGTCCTGTGGCCACTGCTGAGTTTTCCAGATTTGCTGGCATATTGAGTGCAGCACTTTCACAGTATCATATTTTAGGATTTGTACTAGTTCAGCTGGAATACCATCACCTCCACTAGCTTTGTTCATAGTGATGCTTCCTAAGGCCCACGACTTCACATTCCAGGATATCTGGCTCTGGGTGAGTGATCACACCATCATGGTTATCTGGGTCATTAAGATCTTTTTTTGTATAGTTGTTCTGTGTATTCTTGCCACCTCTTCTTAATATCTTCTACTTCTGTTAGGTTTGTACAGTTTCTGTCCTTTATTGTGTCCATATTTGCATGAAATGTTTCCTTGGTATCTCTAATTTTCTTGAAGAGACCTTTAGTCTTTCTCATTCTATTGTTTTCCTCTATTTCTTTGCATTGATCACTGAGGGAGGCTTTCTTATTTCTCCTTGTTACTCTTTGGAACTCTGCATTTGGATGGATAATTTCTTTCCTTTTCTCCTTTGCCTTTTGCTTCTCTTATTTTCTCAGCTATTTGTAAGGCCTCCTCAGACAACCATTTTGCCTTTTTTCATTTCTTTTTCTTAGGGATGGTTTTGATCTTGGCTTCCTGTACAATGTTATGAACCTCCTTCCGTAGCTCTTCAGGCACTCTATCAGATCTAATCCTTTGAGTCTGTTTGTCACTTCTACAGTGTAATCATAAAGGATTTTATTTAGGTCAGACCTTCATTAATACTGAGCATTAATATGTTATAGTGATTTTATCATTATCTTTAACTTTCAATACTCCTCTTATGTTCATACTTTGTTCTGATTAGGAGGCTACAATGTGGAGAGACTGGGTAATAACCAATATCACCAGGCTCTTAAGTGGTAGAGTTAGGAGTGATTCCTGGTCTGGATTCAGATGATTAAAGCACTAGGTTCGTGTCTTTACACCCTGGGGTTCTCACAGTCTTTTGGGTCCTCCGTGACTCAGGTGCCTAAGAGATGTCCTGGATATCTCCTTTGATTACTCTTCCCAGTCCTCCTACATTCCTTTTAGGCAGCTCTTTCTCTGCTCCTGTTCATAGACTGAGTTTGAGGAGAGTCTTACCCCATTTCCTTAGGGCTTTGTGCTTGAAAACACTTCAGTTGCCTGGGCTTGGATTTTCCTTCAAGGTAGGACTTGATGTTCAGCTATAGGGACTGTGGTCAGTGATAGCCTCCAGCTGCTAATGACTTTAGGATCCACCTCAGTTTTCTAGATGAAGCTATGCTCTTCCTGGGCAATGACTAGCCAGCTACTGAGCATAGAGGTACTAGAACCCATCCTTTTCTACCCGATAAGTTATGTTCCACTGCTCCTCACTGGGTTGGCAAGACTTTGTCAGATCTGTGTGGTGATCTGATTTTCTTCCTGTCCCATCCTGCTCCCTCTCATTTTTTATTTCTCATAAACATGACTCTACTCCTTCTCTAATCACAACTCAATAAACCTCTTACACTCCTAACTTCATTTCAGTGCCCACTTTCTAGGGGACCCACTGGCACTACAACTAACTGATCTATCCAAGGCAGAGATGAGTTTAAGGAGACTGGTGTGCTTCCCATCTGTGGTAACACATTACTCACTGACAGGAGGTTTCTGTCGTTAAGCACAGAGTGGGAAATATGAACGGAAGCATTAGAAGGTGATGGGGAAAGAGAGAGAGAGAGGGAATAAACACATGTGGGTGGTGAGCTCAAATGAAGACTTTTAGGTAGATATCTTTTCTAATTATCCATAGGTCTGTCACTTAGCCCTTCTTTATTTTCTCTTAAGCTATAGTTTTGAAGAATATTGTAATTCATAGGTTGAAATAAGCACAGAAAACCCTACCCAAAATACTAATTTTGGTTTTATTTTTTATCTATAGTAGTGAGTTCTCAATAAATATTTGTTGAATAAATGAAAGAATGAATAAAATTTTTAAAAATTCAACACATTATACTTTTGACTCAGTAAAAAGAGTTATCCAGGATGGCTAATCATGACAGTTGTCCAGTAGGTAGAAAATTTTCAGGCTGAATAAAAGGCAGACTTTGTTTTCACACACAGTCACTTGTCATAGTCAGACGGTATCCCACAGCATAGTTAACGTCTGAAAGTCTGTATAAAGAAGTAGAGTCAATTCCCACCCTCTGGGACTTTCATTGTAATAGGACTTCCTGGTTAAATGAAAAGTCAAGTCACTGTTGCAGCTGAGGAACCAAAGGATGGCTTAAGAGGAGGGGAACCCCCAAACAATCTGAATGTTCATATAATCTAAGAAAAATAGCAAGCTTTCTGTGTATGCTGGCCTCAAGTTGTACAACTACCTTTTCAAATCAGAGAGCTGCCCAGAAGCCCTTCCTATTCAGAAAATCTGGAGGGCCCTTGCATTCTTCTAAGAAGTATATATTACCTGAATGGGTTGGAGGTTGTGCTGGGAGATTTGAGAACTATCAGGGAAGCACCTTGCATTCTCAAGGGGAGGCAGTTATGAGACTGTGATTAAAGTCCGGAAGGGCTGTGATTGGCTCACTTGGAAGGCTTGGCTGACATGGGATTAAAGTTCGGAGACACAGCTGTTACTAATGTCCCTTGTAAATTATAACTGGTGAAGAGTACTGCTATGCAAAATTTCTCATATAATCTCACTTTATGTTACTGTATTGTGATGTAATTTGGATGCAGTAGAAGACATAAGTATTTTTTATCCTACTTGAGAAAGAATTTGGACAGAAATACAGTTTTGTTAAAAATTGGAGCAAATTGCAGTTTGAGGAGGCCAATGCAAAATGGGAGAGAGGATAAAAGATAATGGTGAGTCAAATAAGATGGAACAAATATGTTTTCATTGTATCAGATTGGAAATCACAACATATTGGTCCTTACAGAATTAAATAGAATGTTCTTATATTAATTTATCAGATTGCAAAATTATTTTTTGCAGTTTGAATGAAACAAAGGTCTCATTGGTGAGGAAAAATGGGATATTTCAAAAGAAAAAACATTGGCTAAAGAATATTAAAAAAGGATATGTGAACAGTAATAAGGAGGGATAGTCAACTATGGCAAATATTTCATTCCAATATAATACAGCAAAGTTGATTTAAAGGAAATTGATAAGAATAAAATAAATTTAAATCTGAGATGTCAGTCTTTAACACTGTAATTTTAAAAGTAATGTCAACTAAATCATTTGTTACTGATGTCAGAACATTCAGGTATTTGGGGGAAATGTCATTTTAAAATTATGCTTCTACTAGGTAGTGGTTATGAATTATTCAGCAAATATGTGGGGGTGATATTGTTTATAACACATTTCCTACCAACTTCTGTTTTTCACTAAATTTTTTTATTCAAACTTGAGGCAGCTTTACAATGTAATTGGTAATAGAAGCAGATGGTACTTCTTTGACCCTTCTAGGCAATCAGTTATTTGCAAGATATGGGAACAGACAATATGCATTAAAATTAGCCCCATCTTTTTTAGCTGCCAAAGAGTAGACTTGGTCATAAAATTTGAGTAAAGACCCTGAGAGATCTAGTTTAGTTCTTGTATTTTACATGTGAGAAAATGCTTGCTTAGAGAGGTAGTAAATTGATCAGCTCAAGGTTGTATAAGAAGTAAATAGAGCCAGATATCAGCCACTTGATCTAGTGTTAGAGGTTCTTTGCCTCCACTTCCAGTATCAAGGCTGTGTTTTCTATTTGGGGAGATTAGAATAATTATATATTGTATAATATATAAAATTTTAAAACATTTTAAACATCTTGAAAATGAACAAGAATAATATAACTCTTGAGTACTTTCTCATGCAGTTGTCAAAACTTAAAATATTGCCATATTTGCATCAGCTTTTAAAATACATATCATAATATAGTTTGTCTTCTATTATGGATCAGAACCACTACATTTAATTTACACTGAAATGATAGCACATTAGCCATGAATTTTTTGGTAACTCTTTAAAAATTGATTACATAAACACTCTCAATGCCCTAAAAATAATAAATATGAAATATTATTACTGATATTAGTAACAAATAGACATCATCGCTCTACTTCCTCTATGACAGGCACTTATTTACATGTATTGTATTATTTTATATAAAGTCACATTTCGTTTTTCTTCTAGGGTTCAACTCATTTTCTTCTAGACAAAATTATCTATCTTTTGTCATTATTCTTTCTCACTGAAATAGTAATGTGTTATATAGGCCTGTTTTTTTCTGTTGGGACAAAAGGCTGCTCATAGCCTTAGTAATTTATTTGTATGGGAAAAACGAAGTGCTTTATTTTGAGGGTGATGTCACCTCCTACTGAGCTCCTCAACTTTGGAAGCATATTGGTGCTACATTTCTGCCTCTAACTGTCCACTCAGTCTGGTACTCTTTGTAGGACCAGCCCATATACTTTGTGGTGGTGACTCTGATGGCCAGAAAGAAAGGACTCTTTTTTTGGTAAGAAGTATCATGGAAACATTTGAACTTGATTTTTGATGGGCTTATTGAACTTATGTTTGAATACTGATTATACACAATGATGTTCTGAAATTTCACATCAAAGAGAATGAGGAAAGCACTGTGAAAGAAGGTTGGATTGAGGAGAAACTGGGAATCCATCCTGAGTTTTCTTGCAGAAATTAAGCTTTCCCTGGAACAGATGCTAAGTTAAAATGATTAGATTTTAAAACACATTCCTCCTGAGAATGAGATGGACTGAGAGCTGAAGTGACTGAGATGAAAGGAGTGTGATGTTATAAGGTTATAAAAGGTGTTATAAAGGACCGGATGTTATAAGGTTCTTATCCACCTCCAATTATTTCTCTATAATCTCCCTCCTGAAATTTCCCCCACAGAGTAAAATAAAGATGGTGACTGTCATCATCACCCACCATGTCCACCGCCTTGTATTTCACCCATCTTATACTTCTCATCTTTTCTGAAAGCAGGTAGAGACCTTTCACATTGCCAGTCATTTATTCATGCCACTTATTTCCTGGCCTGAATTTCCTCCCTTTACTTGGAAAACTTCTACTGCAGTCAAGTTTTAGGAAACACAGCTCAGAGATAGAGTAGTTAAAAATAAGTGCAAATATGGAGAGAAAAACAAAACTACATATTTCGACTACTCAAATTTGGACCTCAGAAGTCTCAACTCAAAAAAGTACCTGGTGCATAGTATGAGCTCAAGAAATGTTAGTAGCTTTTCCTTATGGTGACACACGGCAGCAAGACGGCGGTGCAGATTTCCAAGGCGGAGAGGTTTGTCGCTGATAGCATCTTCAAACGGAACCGCATGGGTTTCACATTCAGCAACTGACTGAAGATGCCTACTGTGGAATGGGAAGGTCTGAGTTACACCAACTAGGGCAGAAATCATTATTCTGGCCACCAGGATGCAGAATGTTCTTGGTGAGAAGGGCCAGCGGATCTGCAAATTGACTGCTGTGGTTCAGAAGAGATTCGGCTTCCCTGGGGGCAGCGTTGAGCTCTAAACTGAAAATGTGGCCACAAGAGTTCTTTGTGCCATTGCTCAGGCAGAGTCTCTCCCTTACAGCCTTCTAGAAGGACTCGCTGTGAAGAGGAGGGTCTGCTATGATGTGCTGCATATTGTGAAGGGTGGCATCAAAGCCTGTGAGGTCACAGTACTAGGAAATTCTGAGGACATAGGGCTAAGTGTACAAAGTTGGTGGATGGCCTGATAATCCAGGACTCTGTTAAATACCACGGTGACACTGCTGTGTGCCATGTGCTACTCAGACAGGACGTGCTGGGCATCAAGGTGAAGTCCTGCTGCTTGAGGACCCAAGTGGTAAGACTGGCCTAAGAAGCCCCTTCCACCCCCTTCTCTGAACAGAAGGGTGGGAAGTTGGAGCCCCCTACCATGCCCCAGCCAGTACTCAAGCATAACAGGGTGTCCTTGGCAGCTGGATCTGGAGTTTGGATGTTGCTCTGTAAATACCCTTAATAAAATATTTTTTAAAAACCTGTGGCCTGACTGGGCTGTGTTATCCAGTGTTCAGACTGAGGGTCGGGTCGCCCCATGGGAGAACTACTTGGTTGCTTCTTAGGGCTATCTGGATCACAGTGTTTCTTTGCTTTCCTTGAAATCCACTTGGTTTCACCTGTACCTGTGAGGCAAGGGCCGGAATGGGAGGACCCAAGCAGAGTAACCAGAGAAGTACCCTGTTCAGGAGTAAACCTGGTGATGATGAAAGCTGATTATAACTGGGAAGTACCTTGATTAATTCATCTGTAGTTCAGAGTTATAGCTTTAGAAGAAGGATATGTTTAAGGTGATTATCTGTATCGCATATAGAAAATGAATACAGTAGCCATCATATTTTGGGGTTATATGAAAAAATATGAGTAGAATGAATGAAGTAGATGATGTTTTGTATATTTAAGAGTCTTGATAATTTTTGTTGGACTATCAGGTCTTCTTCCGAAACCTTTTATCTGCAGTTAGGTCCTTGTGTATGCTTCCATCCAAAACCTTTTGAGATGCCGTGAGCAGTGCCTTAACTGAAGTGAGACTCATTGACTTATGTCACATATATTAATAGTATGTGCATCAGGCCCTGGTGTGCTTAGCTAGGCCTGGTCCCATGACCCTTTTCTATCTAGCCATGAGCTAAAGGTCCTGCTTCCACGGATGGGCACTGGGGTTTGAGATGCCCATGCCTTCTCTGACCTAGAATGCTCCTGTTCTGTACCATAGTTTGGTGGAGAAGGACATGGGCCCTGGAGTCAGATAAACCTGGGTGGATTCTAGTTCCTTTATATCTAAGTTTAGTGAAGGTTCTCAACATCTCATTTGTGAATTAGAGCCAACAGTAAATTCTCATATTGTGAGCCCTATATAATAATCTAGAAGACAGTACGGTGCACACAGAAGTGATTACTACCTCGTTGACTTCTAAGATTAGGAACACCATCCAAGCCAGCTGAACATTGGCTATTGGGATGGCCTACTAGGATTCTGGTTATTGACCTTTACATGTCAGACCTACTGTTAAGTGAGAAATTCTTGCAGCCTATATTCCCTTTGCTTCTCTGTTCTCCTCTAGCGAGGTTCTAACAAGGAAGGGATGGGAGGAGCCAGAAGCATCTTTCTGTCTCATAATTTGCCTTGGCTTTGGCTTTGGTGAGGCAAAAAACATTGATTATTTTAGAGCACAGTAATTAAGTAGGCAGGGTACAGACTGCCAATAATATCAACAAGACAATTCATTAAGCAGAGTAGGTGCTATTGGTTAATAAACGGGCTTTAAACAAAGATTTGCCTTGGGTGAGCCAAAATCTTGCAGTTTGTCTAAAAATAGCAAAAGTTGACTCCATTTGTCAAGTATTTTCATAACTGAGTATGAAATAAATATTCTTGGAAATGAATCTAGGAGTTTTTCTTATAAACTGTGACCATTAAAATGATGCTTAAATTCTGAGAAAGTTGCACTTGTTTTAAGCATATTTCATTGTCTCACTCCAGTGATGTGGTAAAATGACCATAGACTTTTAGAGTCAGACAGTGTTTTGAATTCTACTGTGATACTAACTTAATATCACTGAGACGTAGTTTTCTCTTAGATGAAATAGCTTTAGTTTTCTCTATTTTGCAAGATGTCTGTACAGATTAAATGTGATAATGCATGTCAAGTGCCTTGTGTCATGCCATGCCCAATTTCTGTCTTTATCTTTGTTTTCTAGACCTATATGGAGAGCATACTTACGTTAAATCAACTTAGTGAACACACTCAACCTCTCATCTGATAATTACTTGGCATTTGTCCCCTCATACAAGAGACATCAATGTGATATAATGCTCTAAGATAGAACTTGCTGACCATCTGATCTTTTCTTCATTTGAGCAGTACAACTCAAATTATGGATAGGGAAGAGGGGAAGTGAATGATTGAATTTTGACTTAGATAAATAGGAAAGGGAATGCTACTGAGCATATGTTATTATGAATGAAGTTGTTACCATGTACTAGTTTTATTTTTAGTTTAGACTATATTTTTAATATTGTTAAGTTTCCTGGTTGTGTAATTATATATACAAGAAATAGAAAATAATTTTATTTAAATTTAAAATTTCTTAAAAAATGAATTTGTTTTGCTGGGTTTCAGGAACCCCCAAAAGAATGATGACACCTCAAGTACATTATTAAATTGCTACATTTGGCAGATGTGTGTGTGTGTGTGTATGCTCAGTTGCTCAGTCATGTCTGGCTCTTTGTAACCCTATGGACTGTAGCCCACTAGGCTCCTCTGTCCATGGGATTTCCCGGGCAAGAATACTGGAGTGAGTTGCTATTTCCTATCCCAGGGGATCTTCCTGACCCAGGGATCGAACCTGCGTCTCCTGCATCTCTTGTTTTGGCAGGCAGAGTCTTTACCACTGAGTCACCTGGGAAGTCTATAAATACACATATATCCCCTCTTTTTAGATTCTTTTCCTATATGGGTTATTACAGAGTATTGAGTAGAGTTCCCCATGCTGTACAGTACATTATTATTAGTTATCTATTTTATATATTGTAGTATGTGTCTGTCAGTCCCAATTTCCTAACTTACCTCTCCCACCATGTACTAGTCATGGCAAAAATAACTATTAAATGGCTAGTGCAAAGGTGCTGACTTAGTGCTAGGGGTACAACAGTGAATGAAACAGGTCAAGTTCCTGGCCTCATGGAACTTAAGTGCTAGTGAGGGGATACAGAAAATAAATAACTCAGTAAAATATATAGTGCTGTAGACAATGATCATGATGTAGAAGAAAAATAAGAGGGACAAGAAGTACTAGGGTAGGTACGGGACTTCTATCTTGTGTAGGCTGGCCATAAAAGGTCTCTTCAATAAGGTGACATTTGGGCAAGGATCTTAAGGGAGTGAAAGAGGGTTTGCAGATGTTAGCCTGCCCTGACTGATATGGGCATCCTCCATAAGAAGACAGATTAGGGCTTTCTCCCTGTCCTGATCCTTCCCACCAGGGCACCATTCTCTGATACCCTCCCTATTTATCAAGGAATCTGGTAGGATCTGATATAGCACAACCACTTAAATCCCAGTTTGGAGGATGCTGTTTATCTATAGTTCCATTTACCTTTCGAAAATTTATAGACTAATAGAGCAAGCATATCAGTCTGTTCTGAAAGAAGAATACTCTTAACTGGATCTTTTAAAGACTACACAACTGATCCACACAGCAGCCAATGTGGATATAAAACATGTAAAATTCCACTGCTTTCCTCCACCTGAAATACCATGTCCAGTTCTTTCTGTATCTCCTGGTACCACTATTATTCTAATGGTTGGTAGAATTTCAGCTCACCCTGTAATCTCTTTCTTCTGACCCATGGAGAACAACGGGATGCACTTGTGGCGATCAACTCCATCAGTCTTCCTCACATGCCTGCAAACCAGTCCTGGGCTCTCTGCTGAAATTCTGTCAACTACACTAGAACCTAATAACTAGTGCTGATTTTCCCAAGACAGCCAACATGTGCTTGAAAGATTTCCTCAGCTCCATTGGCTTCATATTATGCATCAGCAGTAAAGGGTCGAGCCTGCAGAACACACCTGAGAATGTACCTCTGATTTAGGAGTGTACCAACCAGCCTGGGCAAATGCAGACCCAGCCTGGCTAGGGGAGGGGGTCTCCTGTGGTGAGGTCAGCTCCATCTATGGACTTTTAAATAAATCCCACCATGCACCCAATACATTATGCAGTTTCCTCAAATACCCTCCTACATCAGGGTCTCTTTGCATCAATATAAAGACCTATGCCGGTGCATCTCTCTAGTTTTAACCCAAGTCATTTTATTTAGGACAGGAACTCAGATGACTCCTCTGCCTTTTGCACCAGCAGGTTTAGGTGAGAGGGGCTTCCGCCTCCAACCATCACCCTGGGCGACCAGCGTGCGTGACGCCCAGCCAGTGCATGCGGACTAGCTAGAGCCAGTCTCTGAAGTCACTCTCCTCAGTGGTGTCAGAGCCGATCAGGGCTCACTGATAGGACAAGCTTACATTTCTCATTTTTGTAGGTTAGCTTGACCTGAAGCCGGGAGTTCAGACATGTACTCAAGCTATACTCAGGACAATTTGCTTTTAAATGCATCCACTCTTTCTAAGGAAAATAACTCAGGACTTCCCTGAAAGAGAGGCAGGAAGAAGACTAACACCTTCTGAGAACACTGAGGTCATGATATTCATGTTTTACACCATATTAGGGCAGCCAGGATTCTTGCAAACTAATGTAAGAAATTGCCGCGCTTCTCAGTGACTTTCCACTGCCTTTGTAAGGCAAGTGCATAGAGGTAATCACAGCCGTTGTGACCACCCAGCATAGTTGCGTCTTCCTCACTTAATACAGCATTTCCATGAAAGGAGAGGGGGACTAGAAGACCAAGATAGAGAGGCAAGCTTCCGTGTCCTTGAGCACTTCTTGAGAATAACTACCAACACACTGGATATAATTACGATTATGACACTTGGGAAATGGAACCAGGAAAGTTCATCCTCTGATATTGAACTTTAAGGTAATTTCCAGTCATGGGGCAGGAAAAAGGTCATTCTGAAACTGTGATCACATAGGAATATTGGTATGAGATTTTCTAGGGCAACTTATTTAACTGGGAGTTTACCTAGGAACCTTCTAAGAAACGGCAGATTTTTAGAAGAGGGATAGGTTTAAGATGGATTTCTGCCTTGCACATAGAAAATGAATACAATAAGTCATTAATTTGGGGTTATGTGAAAAAAAGGAACATTAGAATGAATGAAGTAATGATGTTTTGTATGTTTAAGAGTCTTGATAATTTTTTTTTGGACTATCAGGTCTTCTTCTGCAACCTTCTTCTGCAGTTAGGTCTTTGTATCCAGTTCCAGCCAAAAGCTTTTGAGATGCCATGAGCAGAAAGTAAAACTAAAAAGAATAGGAAATGACTTTTCCTTCATTATCAGTCAATTATGGAGACAGAAACATTCAGATTCAGGAATTCTAGATTCTTAATATCCAAAACTGCAGAAGTAATTTTGCTAGCTTCCAGTTATAGAGAAAACAAATCAAATAAACTAAATCGCTAACTCGCCAATGACTTCTGTTTTATTTTGTGATTTGCCTGGACTCGAGCAAGCTGCTACTTTCCCCACATTTTGTGTATGTTGATCCAGAATCATTTTTGATTATTGTTAGATTGACTGAAGATTTTCATTAAAAACACGAGGAAAAGAAAAGATGTGATAATAGAGTGATGTAACAGCAGGAGGGATAATAGAAAGCTCTCTTCCTGCAGCTCAGGTATGCAGTACATTTTGTTTCAATTTGAAATAAAAAATTGAAAATAATTTAATTCTAGTTCACATCGCTCATCTTTACTATGTGGAGTATAACTAAACAAATAAAGATGAGATGCTTTATTCATTAGCAAATGACATTTTGACTAAAATAAACTTTCTATTTATAATTAACTCATGGGTGTGTGTGTGTGTGTGTGTGTGTGTGTGTGGGTACACGGAATCCAGTGACTTTGCACCATGTGACCGTGATGACATCATCTCCCTCTCAAATTACTCAACAAGATGAATTTTTTGTTGATGACAATTTCAGCTCT
This sequence comes from Cervus elaphus, assembly GCF_910594005.1. Classification (NCBI taxonomy): domain Eukaryota; kingdom Metazoa; phylum Chordata; class Mammalia; order Artiodactyla; family Cervidae; genus Cervus; species Cervus elaphus. The sequence continues at coordinate 84,690,399 of NC_057825.1, forward strand.
AACAGAAAGAAATATTTATCTGACACACCATGGCACCTTAGGATTGCTAAAGGAGTAACAAAGATTTGTAAAGGGCCCTAAAACAGACTGGAGATCAGGATTTGTGGGTTCAAGTCCCAACTCTGATCTTGATTGCTGATAACCTTGCCCAAATCACTGAAGACATTGAACCTCAGTTTCTTCATTTGCAAATTGGATGTGATAACAGTTCTCTTAGCTGCTCCGGCCCTCCTGACTGGTTCAATCTCTCATGTGTCCCATCATGCCTGGATTTTCCTGTGCTTGCTCTCTGTTCACATAGAATGTCCTAAGTGCTCTTCTGCCTGCTTCTGCTCAACAAACTTATTTGCAGCATTAAGACCCTGGTAAAGAAACTTTTTTTTTTTTTTTTACCACTTATTTTTATTAGTTGGAGGCTAATTACTTTACAATATTATAGTGGTTTTTGCCATACACTGACATGAATCAGCCATGGATTTACATGTGTTCCCCATCCCGATCCCCCCTCCTGCCTCCCTCCCCACCCCATCCCTCTGGGTCTTCCCAGTGCACCAGCCCCGAGCACTTGTCTCATGCATCCAACCTGGGCTGGTGGTCTGAGAAACTCTTTTTTTTTTGACCCTAGCCTCCCAAGTGAACTTTCCTGTGCCTTTCTTAGAGACACTGCATACAATCTGTAGAGGAGATTCCCTGACATTCAGCGACTATCTTTTCACAGTTGTCTCCTGGACTAACCCTCCACACTCTCGAGGTTAGGAGTCACACATTACCCTACTCTTGTCCCTCCATAATGCCCAGCAAGGCACCTGGCCTGTGGTGGCACCAGATACACGTTTGTGGGTTGAATCAGTGCACACCCAGCTGGTCCCAGGGCCACTGTTGGTTGTTTTAAAAACCACAAGAAAAAGAGAGGTTAACAGAAATAATACTAATACTTGGAAAATGTCTTTGCCACTTCTGGATTTCTGCTTGCAGCACTGTATGGACGGGTGATGGCAAATCTCACCCATCTTTCACTTTCAGATATAAGAATCTGGTGCAGTCATGTAGCTTTTTCTTTCAGGTTAAATAAGCCCCAGTTCCTGTACTCATGATTTATAGGCCCCATTTTCGAAGTCTTTAATCATTTTCATTGCTTTTCTCTGGAACTATTCCAAGTTCTCTATTCACTTAAGTTTCAGGCTCCAAACTGAACATGGTATTGAAATACCAAGTGAAAGAATTATTTGTGTATTCCTATAGTCAATATTCTTATTTATACATAAATATTTTTCCCCTAATCAGTCTACAAATATTAATTAGACATTTATGCTATACCTGGCACTGGACTTCAAAGCTTTTGGCAATTTTAAACATTCTGATTTTTCTCTGTGAGACAGGATTTCTTTGGTGAAATTACATGAAAAGTGTTAGTTGCTCAGTCATGTCACAACCCCATGGACTGTAGCCTGCCAGGAGATCAAACCTGGTCTCCTACAATTACAGGCTTAGATGGTAAAGAATCTGCCTGCGATGTAAGAGACCTGGATTCAACCTCTGGGTAGGGAAGATCTTCTGGAAAAAGGAATGACTACCCACTCCAGTATTCTTGCCTGGAGAATTCCATGGACAGAGGAGCCTGTGGGGCTACAGTAAATGGGGTCGTAAAGAGTCAGAAATGACTGAGTGACTAATACTTTCACCTTTTTTCATTGCATGGAAAACATATTTGTAAGTGTCTATAAGGTAGTTATTTATGTAACAGTGAAATGGCTTTCCAAGTTAATAAGTATGCTACCTCTTATCTGGTTTGTTAATGTGACATTAATTTAATAACTCCCATGTTCCATGAATATAGCAAGTTTATTAATCACTCCATATTACACTGTAAATTAAAGAAGCAGAAAATGATCTAGAGTTTTTTTTTCATTATGCACTCTTTTTTTGGTTTTTATCTGATTTCGTTTGTTTGTTATGGGCTTCCCTTTTTACTTACTTGTAATGAGTGGTTCATTGGTAAAGAATCCACCTGCCAATGCAGGATACCCATGTTCAATCCCTGGGTTGGGAAGAGCCCCTGGAGGAGGGCATGGCAACCCACTCCAATCTTCTTGCCTGGAAAACGCCATGGACAGAGGAGCCTGGTGGGCTATAGTCCATGGAGTTGCAAAGAGTCAGACACAACTTAGTGAAGAAACAACAACAATTTATTACTCTTAGAACATCTCATTTTTGACTGGACTCAGAAGTTCTCAGAGAAGACATTCTCCATCTCTTGGCAATCCGTTCCCCATGTTTCTCTTTGGCCACCTTCATTCTCTTGGCCAAAAGTTTAGCATGTTCTGCAGCCTCTTTCTTATTTTTCTTAGTGTGCTGTTTCTTCAGAGCAATATGCCAATGTTTGTGTTGCAGAACACATGTAACAAGATGGTGAATGTTGGGTCTTTGTAAGTTTCTCCTTTGTGTAGGGGCTTTCTCACAACATACTGGTGGACATCATCCTCTTTAGAGAGATTGAGAAGTTTGTGGATTCTGTAACTCTTTGGGGCCCCAGGTGACAAGGCACAAAATTATCAAAGAGTCCAGAAACACCTTTCTTCCCTTTTTTATGTTGACAAAGTTGAGAACACTCAGGTGGGCATCCACAATGCAACCTCGTACAGACTTGCACTTTCCCCTTGGTCTGTACTGGGAATGCCTCTCACTCAGAAGCAAGTTGCTCTGCCATGGGTCAACACACCCTGCTTCTTGGGGAAAACTTGTCAACACTTCTGATGATCTGTCTTTTTTATGAAGCCATTTTAGTGAGTGTTAAGTGGCTTCTCATGGTTTTTCAATTAAATGTCATTATGGATAACGATATTGAGCATGTTTTCATGTGCTATTGGTTACCTTTTTTTTTTTGAGCAATGGCTGTTCAAATATTCTCTCCATTTTCATTCAGGTTATAAGTCGCTTTATTGTTGAGCTCTAAGAATTCTTTATAGATGCTGAATATATCCCTTATCATGTACTGTATTGTTGTTGTTCAGTCGCTAAGTTGTGTCAGACTCTGCAGTCTCATGGGCCACAGCACACCAGGCTTCCCTGTCCTTCACCCTCTCCCAGAGTTTGCTCAAACTCATGTCCATTGATTTGGTGATGCCACCAACCATCTCATTCTCTGTCACCCTCTTCTTCTCTTGTCCTCAATCTTTCCTAGCATCAGGATTTTCTCCAATGAGTTGACTCCTCATATCAGGTGGCCAAGGTATTGGATTTTCAGCCTCATCATCAGTCCTTCCAGTGAATATTCTGGTTTGACTTCCTTTAGGATTGACTGGTTTGATCTCTTTGATCCCAGGAGTCTTCTCCAGCACATACACTGCATATGATATAACAAATATTTTTTTCTCATGCTGTGGGTTAGTTTGTTATTTACCTCAGGTCTGTGCTCTGAAGAGTATCCAGGGTTGTACGCCTTCTCCCAGTTCTGTAACATCAAGCCAGCCTGGGATATCCGTGTGCTATCTGCAGGGGTTTGTAATGCCCTCTGCGGAGACTTCCATACACTGTCTGTGGAGGCTCACATGTGCCATCTTGGGGGTATACAAGTAGAGTGCTGGGCCACATGCCATTCAGGTGGGGGGGTGGCTACCAGTGAGGTATCTGATGGGATTTGGGGGCCGGCCTCTAGGGCCTGTGGTCAGTTTTTGAGATTTGCACAGTGGTTTCTGTGACCCAGGCCCTTTTGCCCTGCTCTTACTCCCCCCAAGATCATTTGGCCAGGCTGACCCCCTCAATGCTCAGGAAAGGGTAAGGCAGAAGTGGGCTTTGGGACCCATGTCCCCCTAGGCTGGGGAAGCTGGATGCTCATTCTGCTCTTACTTTTCCTTGTGGGTAAAATCGTGGGTTGAGGGGTCTCTCCTGGCACTGAGCTGTGCAACTGTGGAGGAAGGGTGACTCAGGGAAAGTGAAACTTTTCTCTTCCTCAGTGTGTCTCTCCTTGTTTGTCTGTTTATTTTATCCTCAAAGGAAGTGCTCTAAATTCTCCACTGGACTTCCAGGTTCCCACAGGGGTATTCCTGTCCATGAACGGTTGTTAAAATTGATGTTTCTTTGGGAGTATGAGGGCTTGAATCTCCTACTCTGCCATCTTGCTGACATCCTGCATCTGTATTTCCCCAGAGCAAACTTGATAGGCTTCTCCTCTCACAAGCTGGGAGGAGAGGCCTCTTAGTTCTTCCCATATGCATGTGGGCTCAGGGTGGGAAACAGTGGCCCTTTCTTTGGATACTCTTTTGTAACAGATGTGGCTGTAGTGAGATCTGGATTCTCTGCAGAATGCAGAGAGAAAAGGGGCCTCTCTCTCTCTGTCATGAAACAAAGCATAGATCTTTCTGGATGTAAGAAGTATGGTATAGACTTGCAGCACTGTCCAATAGAACTTTCTGTGATGATAGAAATGTTCTATACCTATGTTATAGGATACTGTAGCTGCTAGGCACATGTGTATTCAGCTCTTGAAATGTAGCCAGTATGAGCGCAGAACTGAATTTTTAATTTTAATTATGTTTGAATGATTTAAATTTCTATAGCTACATATGGATAGTGGCTACTGCACTGAAGTGCTGGTCTAGAAAATCTCTTTCTCTGTGTGTATGTTGTAAGCAATGGGAAGCAGTTTGAATTGTTGAGCAAATATCTAGGTAAAATAATCTCTCAGATAGTTAGTCCTTAGTGTCTTTAAAAAAAAGTTCCAGTGGTTGATCTTAACAAAAAAAGGGTATTTTTGAAGGTGTTCGAAAGAATTTTAAAAGTTCAGATCGTTATAAATCTATAAGCTTGATTTAATCTAGCCATCAACTCTAAAAATAAATGAACATAGATTTAAACCTTTTCAATGTAAACCATCTTGAGTTTTAGGTGTGTTATCTTTGAGAGAGGGATGAAAGTCTGGAAATTTTGTCCTCTTTTTGACATTTAGAGGAGATAGTCACTAATACTGTTTTTTTCCATTTTGCCTTGAGAAAACTGTATATAAAACTTATTTTTAGTTTTAGTTAATGGTCTTTTAATACATTTTGATAACGTTTTCAGGGATTTTGGTAAGAGATTTTTTTGATTACTGTCTTGGGGGAGTAAACATTGTGAGGTGATTTTTTTTTCTCATTTCTGAATACCCTTGAGCATCTAAAGAGCAGCCTTGCATCTAAATGCCTCCCCCTTTGCAGGCAGTTTTTAGTCACTGGCCAATATGAAGAGTTAAATGTCTACCTGACTTTGGCAGCACAAGGCTGCAGTCTCCTCTGAATTCTGCTATTCTTTGATTTCATCAAAAGGCATATTTGCATATGGACTGATAAGGCACCTTGGCACTGAGATCTTGGATTTCATACAGGCACAGACTTGGCACAAGACTGATGAAAACTCAATTATGATTTATGTCTATGCAACAGAATTTCCTATTGATTACCTGCCAGAAGCATGATAAAGCAATGTTAGGCCTGAAGCCAATTCTTCCCAGCTGTAATCTCTTCTTAGGTTTTGTACTCTATGCCTTTGCTGGAGTTTTCTGAGCATTTGTGAACAAAAATGGTTCACAGCAATGATCCTTAGATATGCAAACTCGTCTGCAATAAAGGATCTTCTTCTTAGTGTCTTGGTTTACTTTGTATTTACCTTTCAACCATTTGGGGTTTATCCAGCACCTGCTTATGTTTTTTATATTGTTCTGAGTTTTATAGGATGTAGAAGAAATGGAAAACATGGAACTTGTCTATAGTTACCTGGAGGAGGTCAGTTGTCCAGAGATGAAGACGTGATCCAAGAAGCAATTGCCTTCTATTATTGATACGTTGGTGAAATTGAGCAACATGACACAGTGATCAAAGTGAAGCCCAAACTAGACTGAGAGGCTTCTTGGTACATGATTATTAATGGAGGAAAGACATTAAAAATAAAAGAAATTACAACTAAGTAGAGAGAATATGGAATGAGGGTCATAAAGGGGGTTCTTGTGGGAAACCTAGCTTCCTTGATAGTTTTCTATTGAGATGTGAACATTTTATTCCTCATATTGAGAAATAATACACTTATTTTAAATATTTAACTTTGAAACAGCTTAAAATATCTAACATTAAAATAGTGCTCCTGGGTGCTCAGCCCTGTTCTAAGTGCTTCATACATATTGGCTCATTTGAATCTCCAAACATCTCCATGAGGAAGTTCTATTATTATCTCCATTTTGTAAAATGGAGTTAACTGCAGTTAAATGGCTAGTTAACTGCAGACCAGAGACAGTAAAAGACTTGTCTAAGGTCCCACAGCTAGAGGTGGTGGTGCTGGAGTTTGAACCCAGGCAGTGGGGCCCCGGGTTCTGTGCAATCAACCACCAACCCGTACAGCCTCTCATCAGTGGAGAACAGAAAGACATGCGCCATGGCCTAGTTGTGGCTCCTCAAACAATAAAAGAGCTGTCCCTTTCTCATGATGAGGAATAGAAAGGTCACTTCTTTAGGTACAAGGTCACTTACAGTTGGATGGGCAAGGTATCCTCATTACTGCTTAAAGCTACCAGTTCTCAAGAGCCTTCATTTCTGTAGAATAAGTTCAGTTAGGACTGTATAGTGGGTTGAATTGTGTCCCTTTGAAAAGATGTATTGAAGTTGTAACCCCCAGTATCTCAGAATATGACCTTATTTGTAGATAGGGACATTGCAGAGGTAACGAATTTACTTTGTTATGGCCGGTCTAGGAAACACAGGGTGAAAGTGGTTTTCAGATATTTGATGTGGCATCCTGTTAGTTGAGAACTATTTAAACTCTCAAGAGGGGATCCACTTTCTGCATATAGAGAGTAGAACAACCTAAAACCTCCACAGGGAGGTAAATGAGATATCACATGCACTAAAAATCTCACGTGACAGCTGAGAACTTCATACAGTTGAAAACTTATTTCAAATTTTATCACTACTTTAAAAACAGTTCACATCAGAATCTGAGTTAGGCTACTGTATTAAATAATGTATAGTTAGATTCTAGGGAAGTATTTTTTTTCCTCCAAAGCTATTCAAGGACCTTTCTCCTCAACTTTTCCACCATTATTTATGCTATAGGTACAGCTTCACTTGATTGGATGAATAGTATAATTTATTTTGTATTCTAAGAGGATTGTATTGCCTGTCCTAAATTACGTTTTGTTATTGTTCGGTTACTAAGTCGTATCTGATTCTCTGCAACCCCGTGGACTGGAGCACACACGGCTCCTCTGTCCTCCACTATCTCCCAGAGTTTGCTCAAATCCATGTCCATTGAGTCAGTGATGGTATCTAACCTTTTCATCCTCTGCCGTCTCCTCCTCCTTTGGCCTTTAATCTTTCCCAGCATCAGGGGATTTTCCAGTGAGTTGGCTCTTCACATCAGGTGGCCAAAGTATTAGAGCTTCTGCTGCAGCAACAATCCTTCAAATGAATATTCAGGGCTGATTTCCTTTAGGATTGACTGGTTTGATCTTGCAATTCAAGAACTCTCAAGGTCTTCTCTAGCACAACAATTCGAAAGTGTCAATTCTTCAGTGTTCAGCCTTCTTTATGGTCCAACTCTCACATCCGTATGTGACCACTGGAAAAACCATAGTTTTGAGTATATAGACCTTTGCTGGCAAAGTGATGTCTCTGCTTTTTAATATGCTTTCTAGATTTGACATAGCTTTCTTTCCCAGGAGCATGCATCTTTTAATTTCATGGCTGCTGTCACCATCTACAGTGATTTTGGAGCCCAAGAAAATAAAATCTGTCACTGCTTAATAAGTTATAGCTATCCTTTATTGGACAATAGCCCTAAACTGTATGCCAGGTATTTTATTATCAAATTAAGAGTTTAGTTTTCATAGACTAATGCTTTATATGTGGGACAGTAAACATTAAGCAAAGTTTATTCCTTTGAAGACCACCGCTAACCTCTTCATTCTCTCCTAGATAAATAGATATGTTAGACATATTGAATTGTTGGTGTGCTTATTGAAAATTCCTTGATCTTTATCCTTGTATATAAGATTTGGCTGTTTGAATAGCTCAGTGTAGACAGAGCCCCTCTGTATTATGTCTGTGCATGTACCACTAGCCTGTGTCAAGACTCATTTTAATAAGCAGTCTTGTGTATCTTGTTGTATGAATGGTAACAAAGTTATAATGATTGCTAATTACACCACCTGTTTTGAAGATCCCAGGGAAAGTTTCTGACTGCTCTGAGTACCAAGAACAATTTTATAAAACTTCCCCTATTATGGTTCTGCTCAGATCAGAGCCAATGAGAACAGTCTTTCAACATGCAGACGATAGCTTCTGGGATTATAAAGGATTGTATATAGCTCTTCCTTCTTTAAAACTTGGCTGTTAATGATCTGGTTAGGCTGACTTCAACCCCTCTCTCTCCTGGCTATAGAGAAAACAAGCAAACACTCTTACATGAATATTAAAGCTTTATTATTTCAAATAAGGAGTGGCCTGAACAGGCCTCTGACCCTGCTGGCCAATTATTGTCCAAAAGAAAGGCCACTTGGCCTTTTCTTCTTTTTCCTCTTTCCAAACAAGTTATTGTGTTTGCTGGATATTCTTATATTTTAGCTGGCTTATAAATAAATAACAATCCCCTACAACTTGTTGTTATTTCCTAGATGTACATTTTATAATGGTTTGTCATGGAACACACAGTGAGAAGTAGTCTACTCAAAGCTAAAAATGCTTTCAGGGCTTTGTGGATGTTTTATTTTGCTTGAAATGGGAGTCTGGTTATCTTCAGCTAATTCAGACTAATGCTGTTTTGTCCATGCTAAATGGAATAGAACTGGGACCTCATCTGCCTGTTCATTTGGATCTACAATGGGTTCAGAAGAATTTTCTGGGAATCATCCTGGCCTGTCTTGCTAATGCTTTCTCTGCTCACCTTTTTGTGGGGGTGGCGGGGGGGCAGGTGGCCTGGCTGTAAGTCAGACATTTGTCTTGATGGCAAGTCTGCAGAGTCCTCACCTTCTGTAAAGGATACAAACTCTAGCCCCAGCTCTGGGCTGTGCTTGGATACAGAGGATGAACTCAATGGCACACAGAATGCTTCTCTCAATGCATTTGCTGCCACCATACAATATTAATCAAAAGCTGGGAGGAACAATATTTAGAGAGGATTGCCAAGTTCATCCACCTCCTGAAACTCTAAATTGAATTCCTGAGTCAAAACTGATCAGTGAGTCTGGGACACTCTTTTGTTGTGTCAGTCATCCCTGCCTTCTCTGTCTACCTCTCAGAAGGGCACCTTTTCTCTGTATTATGTCTGTGCATGTACCACTAGCCTGTGTCAAGACTCATTTTAATAAGCAGTCCTGTGTATCTTGTTGTATGAATGGTAACAAAGTTATAATGACAACTATACTACCTGTTTTGAAGATCCCAGGGAAAATTTCTGACTGTTCTGAGTACCAAGAACAATTAAACTTTGTTGGGAAATTTGGCATGGACACTGAATTGAGTGACTGATAAGGTTTCTCTTTTCATGTTGGCTGCCAGAAAATTTAGGGCTAGATTTTTGTCCACCTGTTGCACATGTGCAAGTTGTGGTGATATGCATTTTTAAACTCATTTCTTGCTGTGCTTCATCTCCTCTCTGGTTTTACTTTCTTCTCTTGCCTTACTTTTAACTATTGCTATTACATCTCCTGTGTGTCATTTTATAGGCTGTTGTAAACCTTTTCAAGAATAGAGAAAAATATGAAAATAAACACATATACATAAGCAAGATAATCTCAAACAAGATTATGAAGGATGGTTGCAGATTGGTTAGTGGAGACAAAATGGGGGTTTTCAGATGCAGGGAGCAACATGAACAGACATACAAAGGTAAAGTGAATGGTCTTGTCAAGGGATCTGATAAAAATCTTCATTATTACAGTAAAAATGATGTAGCAAAGCTGCTCAACTGAGCTCTCTAAACTAGAATATGGAAAAGAGATGCATGATATGAAAATGAAATTGCTTTTAAAATCTCTTAGCCTGATATGTTTTATTTCAGGAATAAAGTTGTGGAAATATTTCAGTTGCTATACACTGGAAAGAAACCTAGAAGCATTCAGAAAATAAAGCACATTGAGATAAGAAAATTGTATTGGTGTCTTTTAGCTTAATACATCTTCCTTTGTTATTTAAATATTTCAGAAAGAGTTAGGTCATGACATTCTTCATTAATTATCCCTTCCAGAAATCCTGCCTACATCTATTTGAGAAACAATGTAGGTAAACACTAAACATTTTATGGTAAGATTAAGTGTAAATTGGAAATTCAGTTGAATAATGATGGCAATAATTTTAATACAGACAAGAAACTTTATGTCTACTTTCTTTATCTAGGAATCTTCTAATATCAAAGCTTCATTTTCATTGATTAGTTCCACAAGGTTAAGGAATTTGTGTCTAGTTGATAACTGCTATATCCCAGGTATTCAGCCCATTTACCAGAATGTGATAGATGATCAGTACATATTTGTTGAATGAGTGAGTAAATGAAATGCAAGGTTTAGACTATATTTGTATAATCAGGATGAAATTATTTTTAATAGGTGATTTTTAAAAAAACGTATTTACTTATAATTGATAGAAAATTGCTTTACAGTATTGCGTTGGTTCCTGCTATACATCAACGTGAATTGGCCATTGGCCAACATGTCCCCTCCCTCTTGATCCTCCCTCCCACCCCATCCTACCCCTCTAGGTTGTCACAGAGCAGTGGATTTGAGCCTCAATCAGGATAAAATTGATTTGAACTTGGGGAGGCAATGACAGGGACTTAACTTTTGACCCATTTGGGGAACATAGACCAAGGTAAAATTCCTTTTAGAGTTAATATACTGATAGCTATTCAAATGTTACCGTTCTATGATTACTTGAAGACCTGTTTTCCCTCCGCAGTTTGGAGCCTACCCCAAAATGATTGTTCTGTGAAATAATCGTCCTGTTAGTGATAGAATAATGAATGCTGGTGCTGTGAGGACCTTAAAGACCAGGAACCCCTCCCTGTGGAGGCAAGGGACTGTGATTGGGAGGCGATACCTCTGGTCCAGATCACTCAGCCCCATTCCTAAGAGACTACAGGGCTCTGCAGTGACGCACACTCACTCTGGAGATGGCCAAGTCCCTACTAGAATGCTGTCTCGTCTGTTAGATGAGAATAATAGTTCCTACTTCATAGGATTTTTTTTGAGAATATGATGAAATAATGAATGTATTTAGAAGAGTGCCTGGTATAATTTAAATCAAGAATTCAAAACTATGGCCAAGTTATAACATTAGAAAGTAAGGCACAATTTGCTTGAGAGTTCAAAGTCATCTTATATTAAATTTTCCCTGATGCCCAAGTCGAATGGATTACTTCTTTCTCTATAACACCTATTTACTGTTTTACAGGCCTGTCACTACTCATCTCTCAAATAGTACCCCCTTGTAAAGGCAGAGTGTGCCTGCATGGTAGGCAATTTGAAATTGTTAATTTTACTTGAATACTTACCAATATTATCCTTCAATGAAATTAATTCTGTGGTCTGAAACCAAGGCATTGTATACAGAGACGTCTTTAATGATTAGTCCAATTATTCAAATGATGAATCTTTCAGAGAGGAATAATTTAGTTATACTGGCTATTTGTCTAGATAAGGGTTTTTCAAACTTTGCACTATTGACATTTTGGGCTGGATAGTTTTTTGTTATGTGGCAGTGTCCTGTGCATTGTAGAGGGGTTTAGTAGCATCCCTGACCTCTACCCCACTATACATCAGTCCTTCCTCACCAGTTATGACAATAAAACCTATTTCTGGACATTGCAACAAGTGTCCCAGTGAGCAAAATAATCCCCAGGTAAAGAACAGTGGGATAGGTCATAACAAATAATTGCTTCTCTTTATTACATTTTATAATAATCTATGGAATAGATTTTAAAATAAGATCATGGAGTATTCCAGAGGCAATTTAAAAATAAAGAATGGTAATTCTCCATTCTGGAATGTGCAGAGAGTTGGAACTTTTGATGTAGCTCTTGGTTCTCTGGATTGAAGATACAGAAGTTCCACAAGCCTCTGGGACAGCACTGTTCTTGTGCCCATTTAAAAAGTATATGAGCTTCATGTTTGCCCTTCTGTGATATATCATATAAAGACTCTCCAGTCAAAATTGCTGGAGAATAGTTATAAATATTGCTTCCTTTCAAATATTCTTTGCATTGTTTCTTCATTAATTTCCTGTTTACCACATTTGCCTTGTCTTTTCCAAGTGCACAAAGCATTCTGGGTCATTGTCTAGGTCTATAGGACAGAGTAGGACAGGAGGTTGGAGGTGACTGACTCACATCTCAGAGCCTCTCTGCACATCAGTGGCTAACACACCTGGTGCTTGGGACATCTCCTAGCATGAGCTGGAGCAGACTCGCGGCACCCACGCCATCGCTCTCCAGCTGCCCTGCCCCACGGACAATCAGAGCATTGTGCAGAACAATCCCAGTGCTGTTCAGAGAACATAGCCCGGGGCCCAGGGGTTGCTGTTCATTTGTGGCACTAGATCAAGAATGATACGGTAGTAGCTTTGTGGATGTGCTTAGGAAAGACTTGTATCAACAGCACCTGAGGCTCTGGCCTCTCTCTCAGCCCTCTGTTTCTGTTTCCACTGAAAACAATGCCATATGTATCTGAGGAGTTGGATTTGTTCTGGGAAAACATGCATTAGGAATACACCCAAGCCCATGGTGGGTTGTTGCCACATCCCTTGGTATTTCTCTGTCTCACATGAGGGAGAGTAAGGTTGTGCATGTTTTGTTAGGTGCCTGTTGACTTATAGATCAGGGTGGGGATGGGCAGTGATGGGAGGACAGAAGGAAGCTAAGATGGCTCTGAAAGAAAAAGAGCCATGAAAAAGAGTTTGCATGAAGACCATTTCCATACTCTAGTCATGCTTCAATCATACATGTGACCAGATTACAATAAATCACTCTTAAGTGGTGGAGGTACAAACTTCAGTTTATCTGAACACAAAATAAAGGTGGAAAAATATTAGTGACAAGGAAGATTGGCTAATGGAAGGGACAACAATAAATGAACCATAACTTTTTCCAGACTTATGTGAGAAGAAGGCTGAGTGCCAAAGAACTGATGCTTTTGAACTGTGGTGTTGGAGAAGACTCTTGAGAGTCCCTTGGACTGCAAGGAGATCAAACCAGTCAATCCTAAAGGAAATCCATCCTGACTATTCTCTTTTTTTTTTTTCATGATGTAATATATTTATTTGTGTATTTATTGTCTCTTCTCCACTAACATGTAAGCACCCCAAATGCAGAGATGTCATCTACATTGTTCACTGCTGTGTCCTTGGGCTGAGAAGAGTGGCAAGCAAATGTCACTCCAAAATATTTATGAGCATCTGCTATGTGGCAAGCACTGTTCCAGATGCTGAGCATATAGTAGTGAACTAAACATAATCTTTGCCCAAAGGAGCTTATAATCTAGTGACACATAGTGAGTGTTTGATTGGTATTTGTTGAATGAATCCTCAGGATTATAATCAAAATCCACTAAAATAAACATTTAGCTCTATGTTGTTCTTGTTTAGTCGCTAAGTCGTGTTTGACTTTTTTGAGCTCCCATGGACAGTAGCCGGCAAGGCTCCTCTGCCCATGAGATTTTCCAGGCAAGAATACTGGAGTGGGTTGCCATCCTGAATATTCTTTGCAGAAACTGATGTTGAAGTTGAACCTCCAACACTTTGACCACCTTATGTGAAGATCTGACTAATTAGAAAAGACCCTAATGCTGGAAAAGATTGCAGAAGGAGAAGGGGATGACAGAGGACGAGATGGTTGGATGGCATCACCAACTCAATGGACATGAGTTTGAGCAAGCTCCGGGATTTGCTGATGGACAGGGAAGCCTGGCGTGCTGCAGTCCTTGGGATGGCAAAGAGTCAGACATGACTCAGTAACTGAACAACAACAACAAATAGTTCTGACTTAAACACAGATAAAGCAGAGTTGTGAACAATGTTTAGGAAAGACATACAAAAGAAATGTTGTCACTTACTGAAGTGCTTTTTAACACTAAGTATATGAAGTGTGGAAGAAAACATAATTTGAACATTAGTGACTTGAGTTGGCACAATGTTTTTATTGACTATTATTCTGAGCTATGGCCATTATATTTTCCTGTTCTGATATTTAATAAGAATATTTTAAAGAACATTTTTTACTATTTTATGGCCAGAGTGCTAACTCTGGCAACAGGAAATTTGTAAAACTGTACGATATAGCCCTTCCAACATGGTTCCATCAGTTATACACCAATAAATAACAGTGATTTCAAGGATGATTAATCATAATCATTATAAAACACTTTGGCCAAGCCAACATCTGTTTCCATGGATACAGCAGCCAGCCATCCCAGTTTTGTAATTTATATGTTTCAGTTATTGTTCCCAGATGACTATGAGGACCATTCCACACAATATGACCTTTTAACTTCAGACCCCAATGGACTCTCTGGTTTACATGCAGCCTGTACTCCTTTTGAGAATTTTTTGTTGAGAATTTTGGAGCTCTGAGGAAATGAAGCAGGATTTCAAAGGTCTTCCCATTATTGCTTCCTTGAAGAGGCAAAGTGAAAAAAATTACAGTCAGTAACAAGCAATCAGTAGCGCTGATGATACTGTCAGTGAGTCAGGGGTATAAAGACTCACAAGGCGTCGGAATGGCCAACTGTATGTCATGCTGAAATTGAGTGGAAAGCTGGTTCACAACCAGGTGTCCTGATTCTCAGGCCAGGGCTCATTTTCCCCCCTCAATTATTTTAGACATGTTTTAGTCAGCTCTTTATTGAATGGATTTTTCTTGAAACATACTATGTTCAAGGCTCAGTGCAGGCAAGATAATGGCAAGTCAACAAAAAGTTAAAATGTGTCCTAGTTTCTGTCCTTGTGGCTCAGAAAGAGGCTATTGGGGAGTCTTGCATTGAGCAAATAGTCAAAGAGGCCCCAATGGACAGTTAGCCTGTGACAAATGTCGAGTAGGTGAGAGTTATCATACCCTGAGGGCCTGTCATTAGGCATTAGGCCCAATCACAAAGTTAAGGACAGGCTTCTCTGTGGCAGTCACCTAAGCTGAGATCTGAAGAAGGAATGAACTATGTGAAAATTGGAGGAAATAATGTGTCAGGAGCCAACATGTGCAAATGCCCCATGGCAAGAGGAAGCAAGGTGAATTCCAGCACTAGGAGAAGGTCATGACAGGAGTGTAGAAATACGGGAAAGAATCTGGATTATGCAGGTCTCGTGTAGCGCATAATGAATATTCTGTCAATTCCAGTTACAGAAAGGACTCATCTGAAGTAGCCCAACTTGGTTGAGTTGCATCAGAATCGGAAAGAGTAGCTGGGGACTAGTGATTAGAGTCTCTCTAGCTTGAAGGGTAGAACCATGCTTTGGTCCTTTGCCCCTTTAAATACTCTACTTTGATTTTTGCCCCACTCACCTCTGCTGTGAAGTCCAGATGCTGAAGATGACAGGAAAGCCTTGATGCTTGTCTGTCATTGGCTACTCTGACTTCATACTCTAACGTATCCAGGGTTCTGATCTCCTCTCAGCAGAGGAGAGAGGCCATGACCTGAATTGTTGTCATGGGGCTGAAAGAATTGGCTTCATGAAGACTTTTCTCTTTCTGTACATAAGATTCAAGATAGTTCTCCCATATACTGAATGTGTAAAACACCACATATGAAGTATAGCTGCCTGCATTAGTTTTACATGCTGTGTATCAAGTAACCATATACAAAGCAGATTAAAACAACGCATATGTACTATCTCACAGCTTTTTTAGGTCAGGAGTCTGAACACGGCTTAGTTGAGTCCTCTGCAAGGCTTTGATCAAGGTGTCGACCAGGGCTGCATGCTCATCCGGAGGCTTGACTGAGAACAGGCTCGCTTCCATGCTCATGCTGGTTGTTGGCATAATTAATTTTCTTGCGGCTGTAGGACTTAAAGTAACTTGCTTCTTCATAAGCAGCAAGGCAGAGCAAGTTGCTTAGCAAGATCGAGTCTTGTCCAGAATAATATAATCCTGGGAATGAAATCATGTCATCTTTGCCATATTCCATTGGTTAGAATAAAGTTGCAGGTAAGCAGTCCACAATCAGAGGGAGAGGATTATTACAAGGACATGAACACCATGATTCAGGGATCATGAAACCATTCTGTCTGCCATGCTATTCATGCCCTCACTTCACACACATATTCTCAGGGATTGTCTGTGTAATGCCTGGGTGAGTTTTGTATTCTCCCTTACTCACTGGGTCAGAGAGACCTCTGGATATGGTGTGATTGCCACATAAGTGTAACATTGGAAGCCTGAGAGCAAGTGAACTTCCCTTGGTAGAAATCCCCTAGCTTAGTTCCTTGTAGAATGAATGACAGATGGAGCACCAGCTACTTTGGCTTATGAGGGGATGGATGAAGTTTTTCTCTAGTTCAGTCTCCTTCCCTTAGAAAGGAATCAGCAATGAGGTCGATAGACTGACACCAAGGAAGGAGCAGGGAACCTGGCTCTAAAGACAGGAGAAAGCAGATTTGGGGTGGGAAAGGGCACTGGCTGAATTGGATGGAGTTCTGGCTCTGTGCCTTTGGTGGGTCATCCCCCTCCCGTGGGATGTGCTAATAAAATGAAACAGGCAATTTGGAACAAGTGATTTCCTAGTCTCTATAGTGGTAGGGTGTATGTGTGCATGTGTGTGAGAGAGAAAGACAGAGAGGCAGAGATAGAGACAGACATGGAGACACAGAGACTCAGATACAGATATAGAGGAATGGGGTGGAGATCAGTTCAGTTCAGTCGCTCAGTTGTGTCCGACTCTTTGCATCCCCATGGACTGCAGCACGCCAGGCCTCCCTGTCCATCACCACCTCCCGGAGTTTACTCAAACTCATGTCCATTGATGAGTCGGTGATGCCATCCAACCATCTCATCCTCTGTCATCTCCTTCTCCTTCCACCTTCAATCTTTCCCAGCATCACAGTCTTTTCCCATGAGTCAGTTCTTTGCATCGGATGGCCAAAGTATTGGAGCTTCAGCTTCAGCATCAGTCCTTCCAATGAATATTCAGCACTGATTTCCTTTAGGATGGACTGGTTGGATCTCCTTGCAGTCCAAGGGACTCTCAAGAGTCTTCTCCAACACCTCAGTTCAAAAGCATCAATTCTTCTGCACTCAGCCTTCTTTATAGTCCAAATCTCACATTCATACATGACTACTGGAAAAACCATAGCTTTGACTAGACAGACTTTTGTTGGCAAAGTAAGGTCTCTGATTTTTAATATGCTGTCTAGGTTTGTCATAACTTTCCTTCCGAGGAGCAGTGTCTTTTAATTTCATGGCTACAGTCACCATCTGCAGTGATTCTGGAGCCCAAGAAAATAAAATCTGTCACTGTTTCTATTGCTTCTCCATCTATTTGCCATGAAATGATGGGTGCTGGATGCCATGATCTTAGTTTTCTGAATGTTGAGTTTTAAGCCAACTTTTTCACTCTCCTCTTTTACTTTCATCAAGAGGTTCTTTGGTTCTTCTTTGCTTTCTGACATAAGGGTGGTGTCATCTGTGTATCTGAGGTTATTGATATTTGTCCCAGCAAGCTTGATTCCAGCTTGTGCTTCATCCATCCAGCATTTCTCATGATGTACTCTGCATATAAGTTAAATAAGCAGGCTGGCAATACATAGCGTTGATGTACTCCTTTCCCGATTTGGAACTAATCTGTTGTTCCATGTCCAGTTCTAATTGTTGCTTCCTGACCTGCATACAGATTTCTCAGGAGGCAGGTCGGGTGGTCTGGTATTCCCATCTCTTTAAGAATTTTCCACAGTTTGTTGTGATCCATACAAAGACTTTGCCATAGTCAATAAAGCAGAAGCAGATGTTTTTATGGAACTCTCTTGTTTTTCGATGATCCAATGGATGTTAGCAATTTGATCTCTGGTTCCTCTGAAGGGAAAGCTAGAAAGTGAGAGGCTTTAAATCCTAGATTATGGCCTTTGGTATCACTTTATCATCCCCAAAGAAAGATAAGACTCAGCAGAAAAATGATTTGCCCCAAGTGTTGTGTTAGTTTATCAACAATGCTGGGCCCAGAGTTGACATTTTCTGATTTCCAGTTTGTGCTTTATTACTTTGCCATGAATTGCTAGACTAAGGTTGGGGGAGGACTCAGAAGCTTTCAGGAGGATAGAAAAATGGAAGAGGAGAGGAACTCAAGAAAGAAAATGATAAGACCCCTAATTATAAACCTCACCTATTCAGTGGGGCACTCAGTGGGCCTTACTGCTTTGAACAAAGTGTTTCTACTTTTAAAAATGTGACTCTCGGATAAATGTTCTGTCACACTTAGGCTGCTCTTTACCGTGTTACATAGGAAGCAAGGAGCATTTAGCTTTGTTTTATTGTGTAACACTGGAAGGCTTGCTAAGCATGGTGTATTGTGGGCCTTCTGCGGGGAGTTGATGACCTCACTCAGGCCTTTCTCTGAGCCTTGTGAGTGGTGGCTTGTGGCCCTACCATAATATAAGGCCCTACTAAGGCAAGGCTGCTGACAGTGCTGTCACCTCTTGTAGCCAAGGCCAGCACCCACCCCAGGCCCATGTGTCACAGCCCGGAGAATTTCACTCGGCCTTCCATGCTTGTAATCTTGAGGATGCAAATGGAAGCAACAATTAGTCACAATTTTCACCATCAGATTAGTAAAAATTAAAAAGACTGAAATAATCAGAGGGGTATAAATGATATGGCCACTTTGGAGAGCAATTTGGCAGTTTCCCAAAAACCTAACAGTGCACACACATTTCATTTCTAACCCTCAAAGAGATAACTCTCTAACTGCATAAGCAGACCTGCTTGCCCAAAGCTACTTCTCATTCAGCATTGTTTATCCAAGTAAAATATTGGAAACAGCCCACATGAAAACAAGCATTGAAATATCTAAATAGAAAAATACAATGGTGTTTGCTTACATAATTCAACACAATCCAGTGGCAAAAAAGAGTGGACACAATCAAAGTGGTTATATATTGATAGATCTCAAAAATATAATGCTAAGTGGAAATACTACAGAACAATATGATTTTATGATGCAATTTATTTAACTGTGAAAAGCAACACAAAGTAGCAGTAGGTATTATTTACGGATGTTGTTGTTGTTGTTTAGTCACTAAATCATATACAACTCTTTTGTGACCTCATGAACTGTAGTCCACCAGGCTCCTCTGTCTATGGGATTTCCCAGGCAAGAATACTGGAGTGGGTTGCCGTTTCCTTCTGCCAACTATATTGGGATCTTCCCCAGTGAGGGATTGAACCCGCATCTCCTATGTCTCCTGCATTGGCAGCCTCTTTGTCACTTAGCCACCAGGGAAGGTATATATATATCAAAGTGTTATAATGGATTGGAAAGTTAAATAGCAAAATGCTGGAACTGCTTCTGAGACAGAGCAAGAAAATGGGGTCAGAGGGTGGGAGACTAAGGAGATGTTAACGACTTATTTCTTTAGAGAACACAAAAACTTAGAATGTCAACATATGATCAATTTTTATGTGTATGAGGTGGGAATAGGAATCCTTTGAGATTTTCAAAAGTTTTCAAAAATATCATTAATGAAGAAGCTCACCATTTCATAACAACTGGAAAAATTTGAAACATCATAAATCTACCTTCCTGTATTTGTGTGATAAGAGTACCCTCAGCTGAAAAGGTTGTCAGAGGGTTAGCTTCAGTAGAATTTGGGATAAGGGCATGTAAATGTATATAATGTGGAGATATAAATGGGCAGCAATGTCCAGAAGTGACCCTTTTGCTAAACACATTCAAATGCATTTAGAACTGCAAAGCTTTTCAAAAAGCAGTGTGCCCAAAGAAGGTTTTAAATAAACACTTGCTGAATTTGATATGCATGATGATCACAGCTAATTGCATTTTTAATAGAATTATTCTTTGGTGTATAGGAAAAGGAAGTTCAAAAGCAGGAAATAAATTATTTTTTTACATTAAGTTTAGATTTCAGATTGATCCCAGTTGTGATGGAAATTGTTTTGTTGAAGGTTTTTCTGTTGTTCAAATGGGAGCCATGGAATAAAAGCAGTGAGTTAGAGGGGAACCAATACACTTATAATTTTGAAAACAAAGGCAAGATTTGCAGAAATAAACATTTCCACTCAGTAATGTTCAGAAAACCAGACCCCTTGTTGCTTCAATTTCTAGAATAAAGAAATCCAGAGACTCTGCTGGACATCCTCTTTGATTTCTTTTAAACTGAAGTGATTGAGATAGTTGAATTATGATGTGATCATAGATTTTATATCCAGGAATCCCTTATGGTTGCATATCAGTAAAGCTAAGTTTCGATAGTAAATTATTCCAAAGGTTGTTAGCAGTAATTCTATGTGTGTTTTTGTCTTCAGTGTACATAATCGATGTGTCAGTAGATTCAACACTTGCTGTTCAGTAAGGAGGTGTTAAATAGAAATAGGATTACTTACTTGTGTTTCAACTATGTCTTCCTCCCAGCTCTAATCCATCCCTCGCTTTGTTCTAGGTTGATTCCTTGTCTGTCAAGGAATCTCTGATGCCGTCACTCCCCTTCTTGGAAATGTTCAAGGATGTCTCCCTTTCCACTGAATTAAGGACAAATTTATCAGCCTGTGCTAATGTTCTTCCCTAGTGTTATTCCCCACCATTCTACAGATTGCCAGGCCAAGTGGTTTTGTTTTTGTTTTTATTTTCTTTTGTTTTTATTCCAACTTTATTGAGACAGTCCAAATGTTTTAATTTGGCATCGTTCCTGATTATTTTTTACTGTTTGCTCATTCTTTTTTTCCTAACTAGTCATACTTCTTCTGTTCAGTTCGCTTGCCAACATGATCTAGAGAGAATTATCTCAAAATTCATGGCCTCTATGAATATGTTCTTAATTCTACCCAGTAAGAACACTTTGTATTTCCTATATAGCGTTTAGAGAATAGGTTATCTGTATAATATTGATGAATTTTTTTTGACATTCAAAGTCAAAATTTAATGATTAGCTTGTAAAAAGTCATTTTGGATTTGGTAATTGGGTAAGATAGGCTGCTTTTCTAAGGTCTGCAGAAGACCATTTTTCAAGGTTTAGGCTATTTTGTTTGTTTGTTTATTTTTTTATTTTTAATTAGATGGTTTTTGCCATACATTGACATGAATCAGCCATGGATTTACATGTGTTCCCCATCCTGAACCCCCCCTCCCACCTCCCTCCCCATCCCATCCCTCTGGGTCATCCCAGTGTATTTTTTATTTTTTTTTTTTGAATTGGGACTTATTTTACTTTTTTTAAATTTAGTTTTAATTGGAGGATAATTGTTTTACAATGTTATGTTGGTTTCTGCCATACAACAGTGTGAATCAGCCATAAGTATACATATGTCCCCTCCCTCTTGAACCTCCCTCCCACCCTCTACCCCATCCGTTCCCTCTAGGTCATCACAAAGCATCAGGTTGAGCTCCCTGTGTTATATAGCAACTTCCCACTAGCTATCTATTTTATGTATGGTAATGTATGTTTCAATGCTACTCTTTCAATTCATCCCACCCTCTCCTTCCCCTGTTGTGTCTACAACTCTGTTCTCTATATCTGGGTCTCTAATCCTACCCTGCAAATAGGTTCATCAATACCTTTATTTTCTAGATTCCATACGTATATGTTAATATGCAATATTTGTTTTTTCTCTTTTCTGACTTATTTCATCTGTATAGCAGGCTGTGGGTTTATCCACCTCAATAGAACTGACTCAAATTCATTCCTTTTTATGACTGAGTAATATCCCATTGTATATATGTATTACAACTTCTTTATCCATTCTTCTGTCAGTGGACATCTAGGTTGATAGACTTTTGAGTATTAATTTAGTCTTTCTCACTTTATTGCACACTTCTCAGCCATTGGACTTTTCAATGCTTTCCAGCTTCTCGACATCGACTAATTCATATTTATGTCCTTATAGCAGCTAGTTTACAAATATTTTTTGCTTATTTAATTTTTAATTAATTATTACCTGATTGAGTACACAGCTGTATGGAAGAGTTGGCCTTAGTCAGCTATTAACTGACTTGAATTCAGTTGCCAACTTTTCAATTGTCTTAAACTGAAAACTAAGCAAGTAACTTTATAATCTGCTACCTACGTTGTATATGGCAACTTTCCTGGAATAAGCTCAGGTACAAATGTACTTGTTTTCTTGCTGCAATGACGTGGTGAAGCCAGAGGTCAATAACCTCCAAGAGCTCTATGGGATTCTGCCAGTTTCCTTGGGAGAAAAAGGGTTTTCTTTCTGGCCAATGTTTCTAACTCCATGGAGTCAGGGAGATTCTACAAACTATTTATTGTAGAGGATCTTATTTACTGTGGTTTGGGGAGAACACGCCTTCAAGACTGGTCTATCTGGGTCGGCAGGTGTGATGTAGAATGAAATGGCCTTTAGACTCAGGGTCCTTAGACTACTTCAGGACATCCACTCTTTGCCTGAATTTGAACCCTTATTTATTAATTTAATTTATTATCTATTCTTTGTCTTCTTCTAGAACTCATCTTAAGTTGCTTATGGCCAACTCATATGTCAAAGCAGTGAGATATAAGAGGGAGAGAAAAGTGATAAGACCAGGGCAAATATGAATTGGAGTCAGAGGAAATTTAAGTCTGGGGGGTTGGAACATGAGAGGAATGAGAAAAACACAAGTGTTCACATTATGTGAGTTTTTTCATAGTTGCTAGAAATGAACATGGAGAAGGAAATGGCAACCCACTCCAGTATTCTTGCCTGGGGAATCCCAGGGACAGAGGAGGCTGGTGGGCTGCCGTCTATGGGGTCGCACAGAGTCAGACATGACTGAAGCAACTTAGCAGCAGCAGCAGCAGAGATGAACAAGAAATTGGGCTCATGTTGGCAATCAATGTGAAAACCAAAGTTGGTCTGGAGCATAGGTTTGATGTCTAAGAAAAGTAATCATATCAATTTTGGTGAGAAACAAATATTTCATTACATTAAAATCCAAACAAAGCTGCTCACATGGAACATGCATTAAGGACAGTGGAAAAAATTCTCAGCGCTATATAAAGCTGTGTGACTTTAGCATCATTCCTCAGTAAATGAAAGGCACAATTCTATTCAAGGCTCATCTCAAGAGCCAGTATAACTCAGGACAAGTGCAGACCTTTCTGAGGGATTAGCTTAATTTGAGGGTAAAACCTGAAGTGCTAGGAAAAATGGAAAGACTATCAAAATTCCCTTCATAAATAGCTCCTTCTTCAAGTGAGCTTTGGACATGAGGTAAAAAGCATAGAGTTTATGATTGCAAGAATCCCATGAGGGATTCTTTATTATTAATTGAGGGTACATTATTAATTATTGAATGGCCCTTAGTCATGTTGTATACTGAATTATTTTATTATTACCACTTCTACCAACCTCACCCCCCATCCTCAGAAAGTATCTTTTTAATGCCCACAGCAATATGTACATTTGTTGTTGTTCAGTCACTAAGTTGTGTCTGACTCTTGTGACCTCATGGACTGTAGTACACTTTGTCCTTCAGTATCTCCCAGGGTTTGCTCAAATTAATGTCCATGGAGTCGGTGATGCTCACAGTTGGTGATTAATGAACATGAGTTGAATTAACTGTGCTAGCAGCCAATTGAATATAAACCCCAGGTTTATTTCTCTTTAGAAACTGACCATTAAGTACGAAAGATGTATCACAGATGATAAAAGTTTTCAATAATCAAATGAATCAGCATGGAATACCTAGTTTGGAAGCCAATGGTAAAATGATCCTAAGAATTGTATCCATGAAGTAGAACTTCAGGAAGTTTTAAAATAAGGATGAAGGGATGGTCAGAAAATATATTCTAATCTATATATCTATCTATAATCTAACACATATATATATGTTTGGGAGAAGATTTATGGAAGAATGGAATAACAATTCTAACCTTATTTCCAGAACCCAAGTCCACAAAATGGCTAAAATGGACATTTCTATGATGATTATTTTATTTATTTATTTTTGGCTATTTTATTTTAATCAAAACTGTCCCACGTAGTAGGACCTCTACGTAGTAGAGGTTAGTATATAGTGATGTATGAAAAGAAACCAGAGTGGCTGCATGAAGACCTCAGGTTCACAGGACTAGGACTAAGAATGTTTTCTGACTTTACATCCAAAGCTTTAAGAGACCTATCTTCTGCCTTTCAAGTCTGCTAAAGATAAATTTGTAAACTGATGCATGTTAGACAAGGAAGAGCAAACTTTCCGCTTGTCAACTCTCCTCCTCCTCACCATCTTATCCAGTCAGTTCCTTCTCATCTGTGTTTCCTTCTTGCCAGTCTGTAAAAGCAGAGCACAAGATAGAACGTCTAGTGTGTGTAGGTACTTACAGATTCATTCTTCAATTTGGGGAATGAGGTAAGGAAGCCTATTCTTTGAAGAATGTTACAACAGTTCCTGACAAAGCAAGAAGGATGTGACGTATACTTACTTGATATATCAGTTACAACTTGGGTTTGGTTGTAAATATCAAACACCAGAAATAATTATAGCTTAGATAGAAAGAAAATGTACAAGAAAGATAGAAAATGTACCATGGACATCTAGGACTGGCCCTCCAAAGCTGGGAGAGCAGACCCATGGTGTCATCAGATTCTAAGATTCTTCCTGCTTCACCAGCCTCAGTATTGCTGCTAGTCTCTGCGTCAGCCTATGAACTGAGACTGTTTTTGGGTGTCCCGGCCTTCATTATATCCAGTGAAACTGGCAGCAGAGGGAACTGAAGGAGGAAGAAAATATGCTCATTTTTGTTTGTAAGAATGGTCTTAAAGAGGGATCCAGTGTGTAGTATAAAGTGGGTAGCTTTGGTTTATATTGCCTTGCAGAGAGCTTGACCACAGGCTGCAGAGGAGCTGGAAAACTAAGGTTGTTCCTGGCTGGAGGCGGGAACTGCTTCTGGCTATTTCTGCCCCACTGAAAATGGAAGTTATGCTACGGATATGAGTAACAAAGGGAAGATGCCACAAATGATTTGGAATCAATTATTGTAATTAGAATTTCTAGTTTCTGATGATTACATCAAAAGTAATCATCAGAAAAAAAAGTTAGACTTTTTTTCCCCAACTTAAATTGATTTCTCACTTAAGTCACTCTTTTTGGATTGCATCTACTCTTGATCTCAGATCTAAATAAATCTATGTTTTTATAGAAAATATAAAGGAAAAAGAACCAATGGACATCTCATTTCTTTTGTTACCTCATTAATGATAGTTGTTTTAAAAATTCTCAAAATGCTTATAGTAAATTCTGCTTTTAGTATTATGATATTTATTTCTTTCCTAATATTGCTTCCCGGGACTTCCCTGGTGGCTCAGATGGTAAAGCGTCTGTCTACAATGTGGGACACCCGGGTTCAATCCCTGGGTCGGGAAGATTCCCTGGAGAAGGAAATGGCAGCCCACTCCAGTACTCTTGCCTGGAAAATCCCATGGATGGAGGAGCCTGATGGGCTACAGTCCATGGGGTCGCAAAGAGTCGGACACGACTGAGCGACTCCACCACCAATATTGCTTCCCATTTTTTGCGTTTATAATCTTCACTATTTACTTGTATTTAGAAAAATGAGGACTCTTTGCAACCTCATGTGAATTTATATCACTATTTTTTTGCTTTTGGCAAGAATTTTTGTGGAAGATTAAAACTACTTACCTTCAAATTCTACATGCCAAGTTTAATTATGTCTTAATTCAGAATAACTTTAAGTGAAAGATGATAAGAAAGACAGCTACTTAACTATTTTCAGTTTCTAAATTTTACTCC
Organism: Cervus elaphus; assembly: GCF_910594005.1. Taxonomy (NCBI): domain Eukaryota; kingdom Metazoa; phylum Chordata; class Mammalia; order Artiodactyla; family Cervidae; genus Cervus; species Cervus elaphus. The sequence goes on from NC_057825.1 coordinate 84,716,305, forward strand.
ATGGCACCAAATTCCTGATCCTTTTGAAGTTAGATATAAAAGAAAACTGCTTTTATAAGGTAGATTAGGAAACATTTTGAACCCCTTTCCCTTTCATTCCTTCATATTTACCAAAAAGTAGTTTCTTTCTGTCAGAGGTCCATCCATAGTTTTCTTTCTTTTAAAAGATGGCTTATTCATTGCATATGAAAATTCCTTATAGATGAATGTATTATAGAAATTTTCCACCACTCATCAAAGCTCTTGTAATGTGTTGTTCTTTTAAAGTTATTATTGAAAAATAGCTTAATTTTGAACATAGGCAAAATGAAGCACCTAGAATCTTTCAATGTTAACACAGTAGTTTCATACTGGCATATTTTTTAAAGTTCATATTTTATTGCATCTAAGATGTATCATTATTTTATGTACCTCTAAAAAAGGAGGGGCTTCTAATTGAAATGCAGGACAATATTGATTATAAGACACATCCTGATTTTATAGCTGTTGACATGTTAAGAACGTGCTTTTTAGAACTGAGAGAATTCTAAATTTACTATTATAATAACTACATTGTCTTCCATCAAGTTGATGTCCTATAATTTACTAAGTCATTTTGTTGTTGTTCTGCATTTAGGGTGTTTCTAGGTTTTTGTCAATAATTACCTTATGCATGTGGGGCTTCCCAGGTGATGCTAGTGGTAAAGAATCCACCTGCCAACGCAGAAGACATAAGAGACGCGGGTTCCATCCCTGGGTGGAGAAGATCCCCTGGAGAAGAAAATGGCAACTCATTCCAGTATTCTTGCCTGGTGAATTCCATGGACAGAGGAATCTGGTGGTCTACAGTCCATAGGATCACAAAAGAGTTGAACACAGCTAAAGCGACTTAGCAGGGAAACTTGTGCATGTAGATTTTTTATGGTGGTGGTGGTGGTGGTTTAGTTGCTAGCTGTATTAGACTTTTGTGACCCCATGAACTGTAGCCTTCCAGGCTCCTCTGTCCATGGGATTTCCCAGCCAAGAATACTGTAGTGAGTTGCCATTTCCTTTTCCAGGGGATCTTTCTACCCCAGGAATCGAACCTGGGTCTTCTGTACTATAAGTAGATTCTTTAGCACTGAGCCACCAGGGAAGCCAGATTTTTCTATCAGTTCAGCTCAGTTCAGTTCAGTCGCTCAGTCGTGTCCCACCCTTTGTGACCCCTTGAATTGCAGCATGCCAGGCCTCCCTGTCCATCACCAACTCCTGGAGTTTACTCCAACTCATGTCCATCGAGTCGGTGATGCCATCCAGCCATCTCATCTTCTGTTGTCCCCTTCTCCTCCTGCCCCCAATCCCTCCCAGCATCAGGGTCTTTTCCAATGAGTCAACTCTTTGCATGAGGTGGCCCAAGTATTGGAGTTTCATCTTCAGCATCAGTCCTTCCAATGAACACCCAGGACTGATTTCCTTTAGGATGGACTGGTTGGATCTCCTTGCAGTTCAAGGGACTCTCAAGAGTCTTCCCCAACACCACAGTTCAAAGGCATTAATTCATTGGCGCTCAGCTTTCTTTATAGTCCAACTCTCACATCCATACATGACCATTGGAAAAACCATAGCCTTGACTAGACGGACCTTTGTTGACAGGTTTTCTATACTGCTGAGTAATTTATTTATTTTTTAAACTTCCTGGATTGTCTGGATCAAAAGATTAATGAAAATTCATATGGTTCCTGCTATTTTACCATTGCTTTCCAAAAATGTTGTACTAATTTCCATTGCCACTAGCAGTAAATGAAAATATCAGTTCCATGGGAAAATACTCCAAATGATGGGAGCTATTTTAAAAACCCCAACTTTAAAAAAATTCTAAAATGCTTCATAAATATTTCTGTAATTTATGTATATTTGAAATAGTAAGGGTAAATATCTTTCCTCATGCTGTTTATTAAACTTTTCCTTATTAAAGCTTATTTACCAACCACCTATAGTTTTGGTTTCTCTAAGTTATGTCCATTTATCACTAGAACAGGGCTTCCCTTGTGGCTCAGTGGTATAGAATCTGCCTGCAGTGCGGGAGACCTGGGTTCAATCCCTGGGTTGGGAGGGTCCCCTGGAGGAGGGCATGGCAACGCACTCCAGTGTTCTTGCCTGGATAATCCCATTAATACAGGAGCCTGACAGGCTGTAGTCCACAGGGTTGCAGAGAGTCAGACACGACTGAAGTGAATAAGCCGTAGCAGCAGCATCACTAGAACAGTTGCTGTGTTGTGTGATAGAAAAAAAATAAAAAATCTAGTCTTTATGTTGAATAAGGTTAAGGTTATGGTGGTGGCATGGTGGGTGATGTGGAAAGAGAGGTGCTGAGGCTCCTGTTTTAGCAGTGATGTGAAGTGACGTGAAAGTCGCTTAGTCGTGTCTGACTCTCTGTGACCCCCTGAACTGTATGTAGCCGGCCAGGTTCCTCTGTCCATGGAATTCTCTGAGCAAGAAGAATGGAGTTGGTTGCCAATCCCTTTAGCAGAAAGACCAAGTATTCCCCAAACCTGCATTTCCAGGATCTGTAGGAGGCCAGTGGTTTTGCTTTCTTTTGTCTTTAAAGGACATTGGGTGAGCACCCAATGCTCAATATAAAGAGCACCCCTGCTCTCTATAAAGAATAATGACTTTGGTGTTAAGTCTATCAGTTTTAACTCTAATTTTGATATTTAGTAGCTATATGGTGTTAGGTAAATTACTTGAAGTGTAATCTAAATTGTGATATTAATCTTCACCTAGCAGGGTATTAAGAACATTGGATGAGTTAATGTTTGAAAAGCATCTAATGTGGGGCCTGGTCTGCAATAGTCCTCTTAATTCTCTGGTGGCCCCTGTGGAGGTCGGAGCAGGCCATACACAACATGAGGGTACCACATTTCAGGAGATGCCATTGGTGTAATAGTCACTGTGGATTTCTATATTTATTATAATTTGATAGACATTGTAGCTTTTTATATAGTACTGTCTTGAAGTAACTAAATCAATATATTGTGACAACATTTCATAGATGTTGAGAATGTTTTCTAATTTGCAGAGGAAAATAAAGCTACTGATTAGATCAAAGTTTTATGAAACACTAATTTTATCATTACTTTATATGTTTTTCTTATTACCAAAAAATTCACATTTGTAGTAGGCAGAACAATGTTCCCTCAACTACTTAAAAATATCCGGGTTCCCAGAACCTGAGGATATGTTACCTTACTTGGCAAAGGGGAATTGAGTGTGCAGATGGAATTAAGATGGCTAAAATCAACTGTCCTTAAAATAGGAAGATTTTCTTGGATTATCCGACTGTGCCCAATGTAATCACAAGGGTCCTTAAAAGTGGAATAAGGAGGCAGAACAAGAGGTCGGAGAGTTGCAACGTGACAGGAACCTACTCATTATTGCTAGCTTTGAAGATGAAGAAAGGAGGTGACAACAATAAGCCTAGGAATGTAAGCATTTTCTGTAAGCTGGAAAGGGCAAGAAAGTGGATTCTCGCTCTTGTAGAGTCTCCAGAAAGGAACACAAGCCCTCTTGACCCCTTGATTTTGACCAGTGAGACCCATTGGTGGTTGAGTTTTTTTCCAGGCAAGACTGGTGTGGGTTGCCATTTCCTTCTCCATTAGGTACTTATAAACTACAAAACTGTAAGATAAAAGATTTGTATGTTTAAGGCACTCAGTTTGTGATAATTTGTTGCAATAGCGACAGAAAACTAATATTGTTAGCAGGAAATTTAGAAAATATGGACAGGAAAAATCAAACAAAGTAAAAGTCATTCATATTATTTCTCAGCTCTGTCTTCTGATCAGGTCCAGAAGCAGTGACATCCCAATAGCAATAAACACCCCTGTCCCCAGACTTTGGTATGAAAAAGGAACAATGGTAACTTTATAATGGAGGTACCTGGAAGACTGCACTTTAACCAAAAGGCACTTTTACCTCTGTGATACTCTTCTTTAAAACCTATAATCTCAGTCTAAGCCTGAAAAATAAAATCAGAGAAATACAAATTGAGGCACAGTGTACAGTCTGGCCAGTATACCTCAGAAGTGTCAAGGTTCTGATGAACAAGCAAAGACCAAGAAACTGTCATAGACCAGAGAGACTCAGGAGACATGATGCCTACGGGCAAAGTGGAATCCTGGAAAAGAAAAAAGACATCATTAGAAAAACCTAGTAGAAACTAACTGAAGTCTAGACTATAGTTAATAGTAAGGTAACAATATCAATCTCTCAGTTTTAACAAATGTGCCACAGTTATGAAAGATGTTGACAGTAGGGGAAACTGGGTGACAGGTACATGGGACTATCTTTCCAACTTTTCTACAAATTTAAAGTTGTCCTGAAATTAAAAAAAAAAAATAAGTGCCTTTCACATAATCCCATTGCTTGAAAATGGCTATTAATATTTTGTAAAAATGAGGGACTAGCCTGGCGTTCCAGTGGTAAAGACTGCGCCTTCCAATGCAGGAGGTGTGGGTTCGATCCCTGGTTGGTGAGCTAATATCCCACATGCCTCATGGCCAAAAAATCAGTGGCAAACAGAAGAAATATTGTAAAAAGTTGAATAAAGACTTTAGAGATGGTCCACATCAAAAAAAATATTTTATAAAAGTGAAATTAAATCCTATAATTGTGGTTCACCAGGTTTTTTACTTGTTATCATATTAGGACATTATTCCATTGGTAGAACCATGAGAGACACCTGCCTCTTCCTAGTCATTGTGGTTCTTTGAGATCCTTTGGTTACTTAGAGGGAAACTGATTGGTCAGCAGAATCTCAAACTGTATTGGCCATATGACATTTATCATATCATGAGAGCGAGGCTCTGCCTGGCCTTGGTTTGGTCCAAACTTCACTCTACTTGTGAAAGAGAGAAGCTTTAATAAGGATTTCATGAGCTTTAATGTTCATGACACTTCAGTATATTCTTGACTCTGTACAATTGTGCCCCTCCTAAACACACCCAGAACAAGAAGGACTTGAGGAGAGGTTCCTTGTTGCTTTAACACAAGAGCGCTGTCTGTCTTTATAATCCATGATTTTTGATGCCACCAACAGATTTGACATTGTACTTTGAAGGAAAGAAAAATCCCAGATGACTATTTACTATTTGCCAGTCACTAAATATTTTATGTGCATCATTTTATTTAATCCTCAAAGCGATCCACTGAGGAAGGAAATGTTCTCATCCCCATTTCAAATATTTATAGAGAGAGGTTAGGTAACTTGCCCAAGGATACGCAGTAAGTGGTAGAGCTAGGTTTCAACTCGGGCATCATGGCTCTAGCTGGAATACGTGATCATTGTACTATGCTGTCTCCTCAAGGAACAGTTATCTACATTGTGAGTTTGGGGAGAAATCACAGAATTTACTCTATGAAAACTAGTTGAGGAACATCAACAACAGCAAAAGCAACAACAAAATTCTTTTGCAATTGTCTTGTGTTGCCTTGCCATTCTGCTTAGAGAAGATACTGTTAGGGCAGGCAGCAGAAAAAGTTGGGAAAGAGTAAACTAAAGAGCTCTCTGCCACTCTACAATATCATCCCTACTCCAATTAATACTAAACCTCTGTGCTGGGCTTTGTTAAGTCACTTCAGTCGTGTCTGACTCTTTGCGACCCCACGCACTGTAGCCCCACCAGACTTCTCTGTCCATGGGATTCTCCAGGCAAGAATACTGGAGTGGGTTGCCGTGTCCTCCTCCAGGGGGTCTTCCCCACCCAGAATCAAACCTGCATCTCTTACTTCTGCATTGGAAGGTGGATTCTTTACAACTAGTACCACCTGGGAAGCCCCAAACCTCTGTGTGATTGGCTTTAATTTCAATATCTGCCCTAACTATTTTTTACAGTGTCCTTTTTGATGAATCATCATGTCTCACATCAGAGTAATAGACCTTAAAACTTCTGCAAGTTCATAAAAGAGAGTGTGGCAATATCTTTAAAATGCTTATATAAACTGCAAAATGCTATGTGAATATTAAACATCCTATTATAACCTATTTTTAAAATTAGAATTCTTTTTTATACAAATGTTCGGGTGTATCTGTCTAGTTGTTAATGCTAAAACTAAACAGAACTTAGACGTAATTTTCTCTTATCATTGTTTTCTGTCTTGCACATTTCTTTGTGAGTAGAATTAAATTACAACCAAAAATAGAAATGCATTTGTTAGCACCTGGTACCATTGTTCTGAAAGAAAGATTTTTTTTTCCCTGATGGCAAACCTTCCCACACTGAATAATATACTATTGAATTTGCATGTTAAAAAAATGTGTGCACTGCTTTTTTATAATTAAAGATAAGATTAACCTGTGTGTTGAATTTTCCTCCAACAACAACCTGAAACATTTTCCTGTTAATTTTACTGAAAACAGAGTGAGAGTAATGGGTAATTATTTTCTGCTGACATTTTCTCCCATTAGATTGAATGTGCATTTTGGGACTGAGCTGTCAGTTTTGATTTCAGCTTAGTTTTCATGTAGAGTTGGTGCATTGAGATTATTTTCCCATTATTGTTTAATATGTGCTTTTTTATGGGAGTAAAAGTAATTTGAGGCCATCCTGTCAATCATTTTTCTCAAAGTTCAGACACATATACGAGAAATATCGAAAGTCTTGAACCATCTGTTTCAAGCAGTCTAACTTATTTACGTATATAAAGCTCCTGCTTTTGTAGCCTTTTTAGAAATGACCATGGTTTTAACTTAAATAATTTAATGAAAATCTATATAGTGCTAGCTAATGTCATGGACTAAAAAGTAATTTTATTTGTTTATACAAATGAATCCATTCACTCATTTTTAAAGCCACGCTCCTATGTATATTACATTAATTGGATGGCGTTTATCTAGTTAGTTCAGAGTATAATGTCAACTGATCTCATCTTTTTGTAGCATTTATGAAAATTTGAAGTTTTGGATCACATGAAGAAATTCTGATTAATATAATTATTAATTAATAATTAATGAGGAGAACTTTATTTTCATTTTATGCACTGATGGTTTAGTAACAATGTTTTTTATTATTCATTCTTCAAACACTTATTATGTACGTACTCTATAATCACCCTGTTAGGTGGAAAGAAAGGTCCTAAAATCTATGACAAGGTCTGAGCTCCAGGTACTAACAATTCAACAGCCTGTAAAGCTGTATTAGAGTTTTATTTGATAAGTTTTGGGGAACTAATGAATGTTTTTCATCAGTGACATCAACATGGTGATTTAGAGAATTTAATTGACCATGGTATATAGCTTGTACAACTTAAGGGGCAGGTAAGAACACCTCATGTGAGGATGTTACAGCAGTACTGGAGGCAAATGAGGATTGTGGCATTTAGATATGTGGATAAAAGAGAAACAGCTGGAGTTGAGGGGAGTCTAAATATCCTGACAGTTGACTAGCTACCTCTGAAGATTTGTATCTCGCTGAACAGATGGATTAATTTAGAGATATAGTTAAGTCTGGGAGAGACTCTGGGTCAGAGTGAAGGTTGTAGTTGTTTTTTTTCCTTCCAATTTTACTGCAATGTAATTGACATACAACAGTGTGTAAGTTTAAGGTGTATAGCATAATGATTTGACTTACAAATATCATGAAATGATTACCACAATAAATTTACTCAACATCTACCATCTCATACAAATATATAGATACAAAATGAAAAAATATAACATTTTTTTTTCCCCTGATGAGAACTCTTAGTCCCACCTGGTATGCTGGATCTGTGTACTTTCATCCACCCAAGGGTGTGGCCCTTGTGGTTATATCTTCCTTCAACATGAAACTCTCTTCTAGATTACTTGTTTCACATACAAGCATGTTGAAATGTTTCCCATCTTTAAAAAAGTACATTTCCTTAATAGAGTGGTCAGTATTTGCTATCTTCACTTCTTAATCTCTTCTCTCTTAAATTCATTTCAATCAAGTTTTCTTCCCCACTCCTGAACCAGAACTGTTCCTGGCAATATTACCAGTGACCTCCATCTATTAAAATCCATTGGTCAGTTCTGAGTTCTCTACTCTTCAATACTTTGGCCACCTGATGCAAAGAGCCAACTCATTGGAAAAGATTCCGAGGCTGGGAAAGATTGAGGGCAGGAGGAGAAGGAGAGGATGAGATGGTTGGATGGCATCACTGACTCAAGGAACATGAGTCTGAGCAAGCTCCAAGAGATGGTGAAGGACAGGGAGGCCTGGTGTGCTGCAGTCCATGGGGTCACGAGTAGGACATGACTTAAGTGATTGAACAACAACTTATTAAATGCCAACAGACTTTCACATCATTAATTCTTCTGGAAACTCTTTCTTCACTTGGCTTCTAGGTTACACAGTATCCAGATTGTTCTCTCTCCCTGAATACCCTCTGTCAGGCTCTTGGCTGGACCTTCCTCTTCTCCAGACCTCTAAACATTGGAGAGTCCTGGGACTTGTTCCTTGTGTATTCTATGTGCAATTGTCTCACTACTCCTTTGGCTTTAAATGTTAATTAAATGCTAATGATGTTAAAATTAATGTTTCTAGACTCAAATTCTTCCTTTAGTTCAACATCTATGTCTCTCTTTAGATATTTAGCAGTCATTGCAAACTTACTATGTCCAAAAAAGTATTCTGTATTTCTGTGCTCTTATGTACTGCCTCTTGCTCAGTTTTCCTCATCCAATTAATAGCAGCATAATAAACAAAGGGAATCAGACCTAACAATGAGGAGTAATCTTTGAGTCCTCCTTTCCCTGATGGCTCAGACACTAAAGAATCTGCTTGTAATATGGGAGACCTGAATTCAGTCCTTGGGTTGAGGAGATCCCCTGGAGGATGAAATGGCACCCCACTCCAGTATTCCTGCCTGAAGAATCCCATGACAGAGAAGCCCGGCAGGCTACAGTCCATGGGGTTGCAAAGAATCAGACATGACTGAACAACTAACACTTTGAACACCTTCCCTAAAATCCCACATCTGGTCTACCAGAAAGCCCTGCTAGCAATACTCCAGAATTTATCCTGAATTCAACCAGTTTTCATCATCTCCACAACAGCTGTCCAAGACACCATCATCTCTCAACTGGATCACGGATGTAGCTGGCCAAATTGCCTTCGTGCTTCAACTCTTAGCTTTAAGGTTTAGTACTTATACAATGGCTAGAATAACCTTTCAAAATTTAATCAGGGACTTCCCTGGTAGTCCAGTGGTTAAGAGTCCACCTTCCAATGCAGGTGATGTGGGTTCCATCCGTAGTCAGGGAACTAAGATCCTACATGTTGAGGGGAAACTGGGCCCATGCGCCACAATTGGAGATAGCCCAGATGCTGCAATGAAGACCTTCTGCAGCCAACATTAAAAAAAAAAATGTAATCAAGTTACTTTCTTTGCTCAAAAGCAGTCAAAGCTTGCCATCATAACTAGAAGAAAATCCAAAACAAATTCCCATGGCAAGGCTAATCCTTCATGATTCTCATTTCTTACTATCCTTTCCTCAGCCCCTCCCATGTTCCTCAAACACAACCACCTTGTTTCTCTCTGTCATGCTCAATTTTTCCCTCACAGGGATGCCTCCCTACTAGATCCTCATTTCTTTCAGGTCTTGGCCAGAAAGTCATTACCTTAGAAAGGTCTTTTTTTTTTTTTTTTCTGACTTCTATATCAAATAGCAGCCCTTCCACCTCCTGCCATTGCTGTCTTTCTCTTTACGTGGATTCTCTCTTTTTCCTAGCATCTATTTGCTGCAACTATAAGGTATATTATTAATCACTTTTTGTTCTTCTCACTCTCCACACCTATCCTAACCTAGAAAGCAAATTCATGAAGGCAAGAGCTTTATCTATCCATCTGTATTTGTAGCATCTAGAAAAGTGGTGTCTGCATATAAAGGTGCTCTAATATTTGTAGAGGGCTTCCCAGGTGGCTCAGTGGTAAAGAATCTGCCTGCCAATGCAGGAGACGTGGGTTCAATCCCTGGGTCGGGAAGATCCCCTGGAGGAGGAAATGGCAACCCACTCCAGGATTCTTGCCTGGGAAATCCCATGGACAGAGGAGCCTGGCAGGCTATAGCCCATGGGGTCACAAAAGAGTCAGACAAGACTTAGCCACTAAACAACAATATTTGTATAATTAAAACAAGTTCAGTTTTTGAAAAATAATACCAATATATTGGAGTCTGCTCATAGTTTACTCTTGCCTGTAAGTCCCTTCCACATGTGCTTATCTTTAAAGAGGAACCCATTCTGTTTATACCCAGAGCTTCTCTTTAAGGTTCACCTCCACGATAGGGCTGTTCCAAGGCCAGTCTTGGAGCTAAGTCCATATGTGGGCATTTGGGAAAAATCTTGATTTATTAAAAAGAACTATTTTTGCATTGTGTTTCCTTCAAGTGAATAGAAAGATGAATTGCAGCAAGTACAGATTCTGCCTCTGTCATTGAGTTTTATGGCTGAATGGCTGAGTCTGCATAAGTTTTGCAGGCAGGAGTAGCAGAATGAGGACAGGAGTCAAGGAGATGTGCTTTCTCCTCCTAGCACTGTGAGAAAAAGAAGGTGGAAGGTGACTGGTTACCTAATTTCATAATCCTTAGCGCTCAAGTTTCCTTTTCAAAATTAGGAGTTGCGCCAGAGACTGGATAGTATCTCTGATGCCTTCCTGCTCTCATATTATCACACAGTTCTTCTATCAAAAAAGACACTCCAAGATGAGCCTTAGCCATTGTTGTCAGATATTCTATTCAGCTGCTTCATGTATAATGCAAACATGGACACAGTTAATCCCTGTGAACCATCTGGCTTCTTCTGAAAAACAGAAATCTGTGGTGCACTGAACGACCCCCTTGCTGCTGATTCCAAGAGTTGTTGGATAAATGCAGCTGAGAGCTGGAGCTCGTGCCTGAAAGCCAGTCATGTGTCTCTTCCCAGCTTTTTGTTCAGTCACATCATGCTGTGTTGGTACATTGAAATTGGCCATGGTGGTATTTAATAGTATTTACACCAAGGAAGTGTTATTAATCAGAGTTTTTCTCTCCTACTCCACTTCCTGCCAAGAGTCACTTGTTAAATTTATTTCTCACCATACCACCAGGTAAGTGTGAATGGGTATCACCATCATTAGATGAATAAATCAAGGGGTGTCTGACTTAGAGTGGAACACAGGGGTACATGACACAACTAGGGTGCATAGAAAACCCACATGTACAACCACCACCACTGCCATCCCTCTAACACACTTGATAGAGAAGTTACTTATTGAGGCACAAGAATAAGGATTTTATGTGGCATCTAACACTGCAATGGTTCGTGAAGTTATTATTATTACTATAATTTTTCTGGACAAGGAAGCAAACCTGGAGAGGGGTTAAATAGTGTACCCTGGGTCATACAACTGGCGGGTGACAGAATGTGAACTTGTGTCCAGGTTTCTCTGATTCCAGTCCTGAGGCTACACTGTTTCCCTGACACATGATATACATTACGGACACATTCTTATCTATATGTACATTTATAGGTTTAAAGATCCTTCTTTTCTCTCTGCTTGTGGTAATTGTTTCTCTCTTTCTTCACAAAGGGCAAAAATGTAATAAATACCAGTATCACATCAGAGACTTGTTTGTTCTCCAAAACATTTAGCACATTCCCTAAGGATTAGTTCAGAAGTGGGCCTGAGGATCCTATCTGAGTTGATGTCATCAGAAAGGCACAGTGATATGGAAGATGCCCACATTTTTGATCTTGAAAGTTTTATCTCTTCTTGTTGGCAAAATAGCTGAAAAGGAAGCTGCTTAACCTTAGGCAGATCACTTTATCCTCAAAATAAATTGCTTCTTAAAAAGTGGTTGCATAATCTTTAAATTAAAACTCCAAACCCACAGAGGAAAAACATTACCAGCGCTGTGTTAGGTTTAAAGGAAAGTGTCCATTAGCTTCCAGGACATGCTAAGGAAGCTAATCTCGGAATGGGATGAAAGTTGTGGGAGTAACGATTATGCCTTTGATCCACTACCCATATGGCATTCTCGACAGGATTATGTAAATGACCTTTAAAAAGTATTTTGGAGCAGTCAGACCTGGAAACATTTATAGATTTTCACATCTGAGTATCTGATCAGATGAAAAGGAAATTAAGCTTTTCTCCATTAACTTCAACCAGAAGCTCCCTTTTCTAATTTTTCCTTACGTAAGCGTCTTCAGAGAAGACAGTGGCGGTGCTGCTGGGGAGGCCTGCGGTGGGTAAAGAAGGGAAGAAGCGATCACTTGCTATAGAGATAGTCCGTTTAAGCATATTGATCAGCTTTTTCTCCTGGGGTATTTGGTTGAAGTAGATGGCAAGGGGTTTGAGAAGTTAGGTCAGGGATTTCCACCAGGTGGTAGCACTTGGACCAACTGTAACATCATGTCAAAGGGTTTATAAGAAATTAAATATGCTAGTAAATTTGGCTATTTTTCTGGGGAAATAGGTGAAGTATTCCTCTATAAGGAATCTGTCTACTCTGTAAGATGGAGGAGGGCCATTTTCAGTGTTTTTTTTTTTTTTTTTTTTTTTAATTCATTTGCCCGCCTCTGGTCTTAGTTGCAGCATGGGAGGATCTTTGCTGCATCATGCAGGATCTTTCATTTCAGCTCACAGACTCTCGAGTTGCGGCGTATGGGCTCAGCAGTTGCAGCACACTGGCTTAGGTACTCTTTGGCATGTGGGATCCTAGTTCCCTAATCAGGGATTGAACCCATGTACCTTGCATTGTGAAGCAGATTCTTAACCACTGGACCACTAGGGAAGGCCCTTCAGTGTGATCTTGAATTGTTTATAGACTGATTCTGCTGGTCCAGACAACAAACTTTTGAGAAACACTATGGTTTTCAACTTCAACTGTACATTACAGTCATTGCACTGAGAGAAAGAGATTGCCAGAGAGAGAGAGAAGCAAAGCTTGGAACCTACTTCAGGTCAAAATCTCTGGGTTGGAGTTGGAACATCTGTGCTTTTTACAAGCTTCCTAGGTGATGTTCATGTGCAGCCAGGGTTGAAAACTACGAACCTAGATCGACCTCTTCACTTTCAGTCTTAAGAGATGTAACTTGAAAAAAAAAAAAAAGAAAAAAAAAAGAGATGTAACTTGTGCCAGGTTACACTTAATTTAGTTCAATTCAACGAATGTTTATTTGCCCAGTTGTGAGTTGGACTCTGCCTCTGAGCTCAGGGCACAAAGAGGAAGGCACTGTTGACATGGAAAAGAAGTAGGTTTGTTCTTCCCCAACCCGGCTGTCTCTGAATTCCTCGCAGACCTCCTAGGGCTTTGTAGGGTATTTCCATTATTTAAAAAATGCTATCAAAGACTCCATGTTTTCCCATGATAAGTTGACACAGACTAACTGCAAGGTCCAATTTATTTGCTATTCGTTGGAGTTCTATTAACTAGATGTGTGACAACTCTGGTGTTGTGCTCAGCAGGAGCTCCAAATCTGGGAGCAGATATCACAGTAGTGGTTGTGAGCATTGGCTTCTAGACTCAATCACCTGCGTCAAGTCCCCAGCTCCTCCACTGACTTGTTTGATTATGATCAAAATAATTTTCTTTCTCTGTGCCTCAGTTTCCTCAAATGGGATGGTGATAGCTTCTCAGATGTGTGTAGTACATGTGTGTGTCTGTGTGTATGTTAGTTGTTCAGTCGTGTCTGACTCTTTGCGACCCATGAACTGTAGCCCACCAGGCTCCCCTGTCCATGGAATTTTCCAGGCAAGAATACTAGAGCAGGTTGCCACTTCCTACTGCAGGGGATCTTCCTTATCCAGGGCTCAAACCCAGTTCTTCAGCATTGCAGGCTGATTCTTTACCATCTGAGCCATGAGGGAAGCTCCTGGATGTAGGGTTGTTTTGAGAGTATCTGTAAAGAGCTTACATTTTCAGAAAACAGCACAGCATCAATGTCAGCTATTGTTAACTATTCCTTTCTTCTGAGCTTTTACTAAGCTCTCTACCAGTTCTGTTGCTAGAGAATGAATGCATCAGATTGCCAATCACTGCACATCTCTAACTTTCAATTCTAGTAATTATCAGGTGGGCTAGAAAAATGTAAGCCACACATTGTACTTTTTCTCTTTGCTGAATGCAGTCAATTAACTGAAGTGACAAGAACTTTCTGATGTTTAGGTGGAATTGCGCTGGGGCTCAGCAACTGGGGAAGGGAGAATTGCAGGGAGAAAGAGTGGATTCAGTGACGGTAAAGTGAATGTACTTTCCTTATTTAAAGAAAAGTTTGGTAATAGACATCTCCAATGGAGTATAATTAGCATAAATGGATGCCAACACAACAAACTGATATTTTTAATCACTGTGCCCACCCTATTGGACAAATTAAAAAAAATTATTGCTTAGAATTTTGTAATCAGGAAGGAAATCTGGTAAAAAGGTTAACAAGAATTGGATTTCATTTCATGTAGGATATGTTTATAATATTTACTGATCCTTTTTCAAATTGATGTTAAAATCACACAATATTCTTAACTCGTATTCTTAACTCATATTCTCAACACATGCATATTCTTGACTCAAATAGTTCTCATCAATAATTAGTGATTGATCATAATTCTTACCTTCAGGATGAGGAAGTACAGTGTCAAGTGAGATATCTTTTATGTGCTGTGCTCTGTGTGTGTATGTGTGTGTGTAGGAACAACTGAATTCTCTCTCTTCCAGAGCCCATGGAGTAGTAACTTTTAACCTTTTCTTTTTCTGGATGTGTTTGACAATCTTGTGAAGCCATAGAGCTTATTCCAAGGAAAACATGTTTCTAGATGTATATTCATGATTTTCATGCATCTGTATAGCTCTTTCAAGGTAAAACAAACTGTGAAGTTTTACCTACCAAAGTTTATGTTTCCTATATTCTAATCTACATAAAAAAGGGGAGTGCTAGACATTTCCTAGATGAGAACCCACCTGTATAACTTTAGGGCCCTCTGGCTTCTCTGAAGGTTTGAGCAGGTGTACACAGGCACTGCTTCTTTGCAGTTGTCATAATAGACATGAAAGGCTGGTTTGAACCATCGTTCTTTCTCATCAAGACTAATTTATTGAGATTCTGTTAACCCTGAAGATATAGTTAGTTCATGACCATGTGCAGAGAACTATGGAAGTGAATTCCCTAGAAATTGAGGTTTTGTTAGTTTGGGATAACTTGGTGATCTGACACCAAATGTGGAAGCCAGACTTGGAGATGGTACAGGCAGCACTGGCTACATGATTTGTGGGGCTCAGTGTAAGACGAAAATGTTAAGTCTCTCATTCAAAGAGAATTCAGGATTTCAAGATGGTGACCACAGAACATTAAATCATGTGGGGGGCCCTTCTGAACCTGAGGTCCCGTGCAGTTACACAGGACAGTCACCCATGAAGCTGGCTCTGACCACAGAGACATAGAGACCGTGATGGGTCTCAGTAACTGATACAGAATTGAACTTTGCTTAGAGGGGAAGAAGTCTTATTTTTGGGCGGAGAGAAGGGTCTGGAGATAGAAAGAAGGATGGAGGGATAAAACTTTATAATTCTCTCTTTTCTTTCCCCCATGTTTTGTTTTTAAGGTAGGCCTGAAACTGGAAGTTCACTGTGTGGGGGTCACAGCAGTTTCCCACCCCTGCTCACACAGCCCAGGGGAGCAGGAGCCGGTGGGGACGAGGTGGGCAGTGGTCCTCTGGGCTGGAGAACTCACTGGTAGGTGTACAGTAGACAGGCTGGAGTCTCATGTACCCTTCATTCCTTCCCAGTCTTCCTGCACTTGGCAATTATAGCAAAAGATAGCTGCCTGACGACTGCTTAGAGCAGTGCCCAGGGCACAGGTCCCCTGAGATCAGACCAAGCAGGGAAGTCAGGTAGGGGCTGGAATGGGTGAGGGCAGGCTGCAGCAATAACATTTTTCAGCCCCAAGGTAGACTTTTTCTCCACTCCCTGAAGATTGGGACTGGGGCCAAGACCATTGCCCTAAAGGAATGAAGAATGTGCCCTCAAGAAAAAAAGATTAGATACTGGAGGAACATAAGCTTCAAATGAGAAAGAGAACTGAAATTAAAAGCCTTTCCAGAGGAAGCAGAGCTAATGAAACAGAATATGACTTTAAAATGGCCTTAATAAACATCCTCACAGAGAGATAAGGGAAAATTTTGAAATCACAGAGCAGGAAAAAGAACTAGTTTCAAATTGGGGGTATTAAAACATAACTGTTGAGACTGAGAAAAGGAAAAAAACAGCTAGCAAGATGGTTGGAATCACTGAATCGGAACAGCTGAAGCACAAACTAGTGAATCAAAAGGTTGGGTCATAAGACTTTTCTGGAAGACATCAGAAAGAGGTGGAACCCATGAAAAATATTGAGAATGAAATACAGAAATAAAAGTGTCAAAATCTATAAGAGAGAATTTCTAAAAGATCATAAAGGAGCCGATAGAGAGGAGGAAGCATGAATCAGAATGTCCCAGGATTAAAGAAAGATAAAAAAGCTAAGGATGAAAAGGCTAATGGGGTGCTGAACAGAACAGATAAGAAAACTAAAATCAATATTCAGACAGCCAATAGTTAAACTTAAGAACATTAAGACAAAGAGAAAAATGTTAAAGATTCCAGAGAGTAAGAAAGACCTGAGCAAGTATTGGTTGATGTGAGGATTCTCGGCAGCAGCAGTGGATAATGTCTTCAAAGTTTTAAAGGCAAAGAACTTTGAACTTAGAATTTTATATCCAGATAAACTACCATTTTAAGAAAGAAATTCTCTGCCTTATAAAATTTAAAAAATTTCCCCACTCAAAGACCCTCTTTAAAATGCTCTCAAGAGGTGCTCTGAAAAAGAAAGGTCAGTCTGGAGGGATAAATGAGAATGGGAGATAAAGCATTTGCAAAGAAGTTGATCACATTTATAATGTATAAAGAAGCAATAATTTAACATTTTTTTTTCTTATAATTTTAGCAACGAATTAATGGCCTAGATGATACACCACCAAGACAAGTACAAAGCAGGTAGAAGGAAAACTGCTCAAGTTTTTGCCTTGTTTGGGAGACATGGATATTGATCAATTTAAACACTGAGAAGAAAACTAAACATATCAATACATTTTTAAAAATTAGGAATAATTTTCAGAAAAGTAAAGAAAAAATGGATAAGTTTAAATGGCAGAGGAAAATTTTAATCTAAGCATGGACTTGCTCTAGGTCATAGAGGTTAAAACACAGACAAAGAGATAAAAACACCTGTGTTCAAACATTGATTGTGTTACTAATCATTGTGAGATGACAGTCAAATAACCTTTGTGAATCTTGGTTTCCTATCTGCAAAACAGATTGGCAGTGCCTACCAGGAAGCATTGATGTGGGGATAGAATAAGATTCTGTTAGTATTGGGTTTAGCATTAGGCCAGGTGATAGTAAATGCTCAACAAAAGGCAGCTAGTACAACCTATGTTCATATTTCCAGTGCCAACCTAGCCCTTCCTGGCCCTTGATGCCAAGGAAACTAAGTTTTTTGCTGAGATTTTTTTTTCCCTCTAAGACATCTGGGCTCCACCAATTAGAAAGATTGACTACCTTTCAATTTCCTTAATTATAACAAGGGACTAAAAATGCTACTGTTTCTTATTGTTACTATGACAATTATGACATAAAATACTTATGACCTATTAAGTGCCTTAAATATTAATCATTATAATTATCTTCATGCTTAGTCTTAGATGGAAACTTCCAGAACATACCACCTGCTCCTTGGAGAATTCCCTCAATAGACTTGTGTAGTACAGTTGTAATCAGTCTTAAAACATTTAAGGCACAAGGGCAGTGAACATCTTGAGAACACTCACCTAGTGTGGTCTCTCTGACATGGAAGTCATTCATCAGTGAAACAACTGTAAGGTCCACTTTTATGAAGAAGAAGTCTTCATCTTGAGCTTTGGCATATGCTTCACTGGACAGAAGAATAAAATAGCTTTTAAAGATAATTTACCAGTCAATTAAAATCACCAGTTCCAACATGTCTGCCTTGCAGAGCGCACATATCATAGTAGGATTCTCACCGATAGCTCACTTTGACGTGGCCTTTGGCCTATTTACATGGTGTTCTCTGTGAATTCAGTATGTTTCTACTGATTTGGTGTTGGTAAACATGTGCTTCGAGGTCTTCTCCCAGGCACAGTGAATCCATTTTCTCCTGAGAAAGACATAGATAACTTAGCAGTTAAGGCGAATGTTGGATCCAGCCTGAACTGGCTTTATGTTCCAGTTCACTGACATTGGCGAAGTCATTTAATGTTCATACACCTCTGTTTCCTTCTACTGTGGCCTGCACTATGACACTACTGACAGATCCTCTCTGACTGTTTGATTTTTGTGATTAAATGAGATGAGACATGTGAAATGCCAGAAGCAGAATAAATGTTCGGTAATTGTTAGTGTTGATGACAATAAGATGGTGAGAACCATGGTCACAAAGACAGGGTGTGGTCTATGGATGTAGGGACTTTTCTCCTCTATCCTCCTTCTCATTTCTGTGAAGTTAAGAGTAAGATACTGTAATTAAACCTAATACCTTAATCAGTTAAAGTAAATATACCAAACGCTTTGAGCACAGCACAGCATACCTGTTTCTTTTTTTTTTTTCCTCTAATGGTCACATAAAGAATCTCAACTTTGCAGTTGCTAATACCTACTAAGAGATTAGGGCAGATATTTTTTTCTGCTTTCAGATGGCGTTGAGATGCCTTATCCAAGGACGCGATACACAGGAAGAATGAGGTCATGTTCCTTATGAGACCTGGGAAGCACACTTTTCCCACAATATCTTTGACAAAAGGTGGCTCCATGTCAGTTTTCATGCAAGATTTATTAAATAGTCACAGAAAGCCATGCATATTCTAGCAGAAGATACTAATGACGATTCTCAAGATGCAATTCTTTTGTAACCTTCAGGCAGTAAGAGGCTAGAAACCAATGCCTGATATCAAACTCCCAAGAAGATGAGACAGAGTAATGTGTCAGTAAAATTGAAGTTGCAGATTCATTTTGTCTGCTCTTTAACACTTTATTGTTTAGAAGTGACTCTGAATAGTGAAAGAGTCCTCAATGTATTTGGCTGGAGGCAACCTTATGGATATACTGAAACTAAAAAGGAACCGGCATATGAAGAATAATAGGACAAAAATTCCCAGGCAATCATCAGGGCATAAAAAAAGAACAGTCACATAAGCCTAGAGGGCTTAGATAGAAAGACGTGTGACAGACACACAAACAGGATGATGAGAGTACTAACAGGCAGGCAAGGCTGGAAGGCAGAATTCCTGGGTGTATAATCTCATGAAGGAAAAGGCTTATTGCTAAAACAGCCAACAGTTAATTGAGTGCTTACGATGTACCAGACTTTCTAATAATTATTTTATAGCTATTAACTCGTTTTGTTTATTTATTTGTTTTGGCTGCAACAAGTCTTAGTTGCGGCACGTGGGCTCTTTGGTTGGGGCATGCAGGATCTAGTTCCCGGACCACGACTGGAACCCCAGACCCCTGCCTTGGGAGCGTGGAGTCTTGCTACTGGGCCACAAAGAAGTCCCAATAACTACTAACTCATTTTGTTCTACAGAACCTTATGAGTTATCTTCAAATATTATCATCATTTTATAGATGAAGAAGCTGAGACCCAGAAGTGTCTTTGCAAAGGCAACCTTGAATATTCATTGGAAGGACTGATGCTGAAGCTCCTATACTTTGACCACCTGATGTAAAGATCCAACTCATTGGAAAAGACCCTGATGCTGGGAAAGGTTGAGGGCACGAGGAGAAGGGGACGACAGAGGATGAGATGATTGGATGGTATCACTGACTCAATGGGCATGAGTGTGGGCAAACTCTGGGAGATAGTGAAGGACAGGGAAGCCTGACATGTTGTGCTCCATGGGGTTCCAAAGAGTCAGACACGACTGAGTGATGGAACAACAATGACAACACATGTTTCCGAAAAGAAAGTCCTGGGATCTGAGCCCAGCAGATCTGGTTCGAGGGCTGAGATGCAGTAAGATATCATTCAAAGACCGGGGAGCAGGAGGTGGAGGAAAGCCAGAGCCCTTGTGCTCAACCACTATGCTATATCGCCTCCAGCTGACACAACATCGATGGGCCTATTTTGTCAGTCCTCCAAGAGAAATGAATGGCCTGTGGGAGATTTTATAGTATCTGAGACACAGGAGCACGCCACTCTGGTTTCAATTCCCAATAATGTTGTCATATGTCCAAGTTTGTCCAAGACTGTCTGGTTTATGCTGGCTGTCAAAGTGTAATCAATAAGAGTGCTTTAAAAAGTGTCCCAATTTGGAAGATAAAGTATACAGTAACCCTGTGTTTCACCAGTCAAATGGTTAATCCCTGGGTAAGACTAAACCCACTAGAAAGCCGAAGTGCTTGGCTAATGATTTCTTATATACACAGGAGATGGATGAGGGTCAGGGAGGGCTTGTTCTGTAGGAGGAATACTAAGGAAGTAACACCCTCACACCCAGGAAAAAAATCAAATGGAAACAAACACTCAATAGAAAATAGCAGAATCCTCAAAATAGGCAGCATAATTAGATTTCATAAAAAGTACTCCAAAGAGGGCATTTTCATCGAGCTTACTCTGCCAAAGGCATAGCTAGGATAAAAGACTGATTTCCTCAGAGAAAATTTGAGGTGAATTCCAATCATGTCTGAGTAGTTTTAATATCTACCCAGGCTTTAGAACCCAGCTTTAAAAATCAGGAATTGGGGGAATTTGCTGTAGGCCTCAGGGAGCTCAAGTTGGAGCTCTGTAACATCCTAGAGGCACGGGAAGGGGTGGGAGACGGGAGGGAGGGGACATGTGCATATCTGTGGCTGATTCATGGTGATGTATGGCAGAAACCAAACAGTACTGTAAAGCAATTATCCTGCAATTTGTTGTTGCTGTTTTTCAGCTGCTCAGTCATGTCTGACTCTTTGCATCCCAGTGACTGCAGCACGCCAGGCTTCCCTGTCCTTTACCAGCTCTCGGAGTTTGCTCAAACTCATGTCCATTGAGTGATGCCATCCAACCCATCTCATCCTCTGTCGTCCCCTTCTCCTCCTGCCTTCAATTTTTCCCAGCATCAGGTCTCTTCCAGTGAGTCAGCTCTTCGCATCAGGTGGCCAAAGTATTGGAGCTTCAGCTTCAGCATCAGTCCTTCCAATGAATATTCAGGGTTGATTTCCTTTAGGATTGACTGGTTTTATCTCTTTACTGTCCAAGGGACTCTCCGGAGTCTTCTCCAGCCCCACAGTTTGAAAGCATCAATTCTTTGCCACTCAGACCTCTTTATGGTCCAACTCCCACATCTGTTAACATGACTACTGGAAAAACCATAGCTTTGATTATATGGACCTTTGTTGGCAAAGTGATGTTTCTGCTTTATAATAAACTGTCTAGGTTTGTTACAGCTTTTCTTCCAAGGAACAGTGTCATTTAAAAATAAATAAATTTAAAAAAAATCAGGAATTGGAAGATATGGGGTGGAGTTAATTTATTAAAGTTTGTCCCCAGCTTGCTGTGAACTGACCTCATTTTACCAAAGTTAATATGTTAATTCTCAGAGGAAGTTCACATGTGGGGTTTGTCATCCCTAAATTTGTGTACTGCTGCTGCTGCTGCTGCTAAGTCACTTCAGTCATGTCCGACTCTGTGTGACCCCATAGATGGCAGCCCACCAGGCTTCCCCGTCCCTGGGATTCTCCAGGCAAGAACACTGGAGTGGGTTGCCATTTCCTTACAGCAACTATTAAATTAATAAACTGATTATTATATTACCTCTTGTGGAGGAGTTAGTTCCTCCTTATTTATACATATCCTCTATGTTTTCATACTTAAAATGACTATGGACAACATAGTTGAAGATAAGTTCTTCTCTATATTCTAAACCGTAAAGCTCAACCTTTCTTGGCTTGTCCCCTGGGTCCCAGACTAGAGAAGGCTGGAAGCCACAGACTTCCGCACATAACTTGCTATGGTGACTATGGTAACATTTCTCCTCTAGGCCACTAAAGACTACTCATTCAGCAGTTGTAACATGCAGAAACACTAAATGTGAGAACTTTAGTTGATAGGTCCAGAAGTTTTTGGCAAATCCATTTTCTTTGCCACGTAAATGTGCCAAGAGTTCTTAAGGCCAGAGTAGGAAGCTTGAGTCTTTGGGACCCCCTTGAGCAGACTGGGGGGAAGGGATGCTGGAAGAGATCTTTGTATTGGCCACACATGAAATCTCACAGTAATAGATTCTTCATAAATCTCACTTGTTTATGTGAGACTCACTCTTTCCCCTGAAAGTTTGGAAAAGAATATACTCAGCGAATTATAAAATGAGGTTTGATCACAAAAATTGAGGTCCTATTGTTTCTATGGCAGAATGGGGCTTTGGGGGGGATATATTGCAATGAAAAAGCATCAAATTTTGATAAGTGATAGACATGCTAGACTTCATTCCTTCACAATTACCAGGGGGGACATTTCTGAGAAAGTTATAGAAAACTGGTCAATTATCCCTACTTATTTGCACTGTTTGATTATGCTTTATTTCCCATTTAACTTTCTATTAATAAACTTGATGCTGAGACAAAAGGATTTTTGGGCTACTAATGTACACTGTGGTCTAGCTTCCAGAATATTTTAAATAATTGCTCTTACATTGGCTTAAAATTATGAACCAGAAACCTTTTGGGACCTTTCCTTAATCTGAGCTGTTTCTAAGCCTATTGTTTTGCTGCCATTTCCAGTAGAATTTTTTCACCCTCCTCTTTTTTCCCCAGGTAATCCTTGTGAAATCTTTGTAGGAAACCAGGTGCATTTAGGTGTACTATTCTTGCAAATTAGATTCCTCCCTATAGCTCCATGCCATCTTCCATTCTCTTCTTCTTCACCATCTTCAAAGGCATTTAGATTCCCATCTGCACAGAAGACTGTGCTAGACCCTAGGCAAACAACTTAATGGAAATAAATCCTGCCCCCTGGGGACTTCATGTCTATGTTGATCAGGAAAACCTGATGGCTGTAACAAATAACTTCCAAATCTCAGTGGGTTAACACAATAGAAGTTCTTTTTTCATTTATTTCACAATCTAGCAGAAGTTGGTAGGGACTGAGGTCCATGCATGCATTTAGGGATCCACATTCCATCCATTTAGTACCACCTGCATCCCGTAAGGTGTCAGAGGCTTCTACTGCAAGCCCTGACTACAGTCAACGGAAAGGGGGAAAGACAGCATGGACAGAGCACACAAGAGGTTTTTAAGAGATCAGATCTGGAATTTACAGTCTTATCTAACTAGTCAAAATAATAAATCACCCTAGCCAGTCAAAATAATTGTTCCTGTGTTGTTTGCTGCTGTTGTCTAGTCACTAAGTTGTGCCTGACTCTGTGACCATATGGGCTGTAGCCCACCGCAATCCTCTGTCCATGAGATTCTCCAGGCAGTAACACCAGAGTGGGTTGCCATTTCTTTCTCCAGGGGATATTCCCAATCCAGGGATCGAACCTGTGTCTCCTGCATCTCCTGCATTGCAGGTGAATTCCTTGCCACTGAGCCACCAGGAAAACCCCTGCTGTATACTGGAAGGCATACGGCAAATCTGATTTGATCAAGTTATAGAATCTCAGTGAAGGGAACATGGAAAATATCATTTTTGAAATTTCCTGTAAATATAAAATTATTTAATTATAATAGTTAAATAAAACTTGAAAAAATGAGATGATAGCCTGAGTGGGGAAGCAAAGTTAATGGCAGAGACAGAATGTCAAGGGTAGAAAATATATTTTAGATCATCTTAATTTAACAAAGCATTTGGAAGAGGAAAATAAAGGTACAGAGAGACAAATCAAATAGTCAAATATCCAGACAAAATAAACAGTACCTGCCTCAAAATGAAAGGTTTATTGTTCTTAATCCAATACTTTTGTCCCAGATTATTCTTGGAACATTTTTTTTTCCCTGTGAATTGAAGAGAGGGGGAGAATTCAGGCATAGTGTAGTAACAACCCTATAATAAATTTATGTAACACATCGCAGGACTATTAATCTTAATTTTCTGGTTAATTCCTAATCCATTATCTACAATTCCTTCATATACTACACACACACACACACACACACACATGCACGCACACACACAAACATCTTGCCCTTTTCTCCTCAACATGCTATCCACAGTCTTCCAAGATGAGTAGAATGAAACTCAATGAATTAAGTAGCCTGCAAAAGTTTCATGGCCAACAATGGGCAAAGTCTGACTTGAAACCTCCATCCATCTAATAGCAAAGCTCAAGCTCTTTTCATTATACTCTGGTGCTTTCTTCTCCGAGGAGTGGGAAACCCCTGAGAAAGGTGAGAGGAGGAATATCTAGAAGCAGTCAGCTGAGTGAGTGCAGAATATTTCTCAGGGCACCAAAGAATAGTTTGCAAAATATTGTTTGTTGAAAAATATTTCTCAGGGCACCAACGAATAGTTTGTAAAATATTGTTTATTGAAAAATATTTCTCAGGGCACCAAAGAATTGTAATTTATACCTGTAAATTTCTGTAGAGCTGCAGTTCTTAAGTGAGTGAATTTGAGGTACAGTGGGCTTTCTGTCTGTAGTTCTAGGATCTGTCCTTTGGAAAAAGGATTTAAATTGCTTATTTTATTCTCTTGGCTAACTTTTTGCATGCTCAACATATTCAGTTAAATGATATGTTAATTTGGTGAGACCATGGCACTCTGTCTTGCTTCAGCCCTCAATGTATGTAATAGTATCATTGACCACTGACTGTATCCTTCCTCTGTGCCTAGTAGTATAATACATTACATTTATTATTTCTATTTCACACCAGAACTTTGGAAAGGAAATATTTCTATTTTACAAAAGTGGAGTCTAAGGACCTTTTACCTGTCCCACACCTCCAAGGTCAAATGTAAAATTGATACAATTTATAAGATATAGTTAGTTTATAAAAACATATTTATATTAAATAGCACTGCCAAAGGTAGACGTGTCTCTTTTAATGGATTTCTATCACCATTTCACTTCATACACTTGTGCAACCATTTCTGGGTATCTTATAGCAAAATGTCTATCAAGTTAGAGATCTTTTCAATAATCTATTTAGTTACTGCAAACCTAGTAGAAATATAAAGAAGGAAATGAACTGCAATTGAACTTGTGGAATTCTTCACCTTTCCATTCTTCCCTCCATTTCCTCTTGATGTTGAAACTGTGGTTTCCCGGTTTTCTTAGAGTCTCTGTGGGTCACTCTGACCCACCAGATGGTCCCTGGTGATACAAAGAGACCTCACAAAGGGACCCTGAGGCAATAGCTCTTTCACTTCCAAGTGAAGGCCTTAGCAACACCTAGTTGAACTCAGGTCTTTGGTCTATTAGCATTGAATATAAGGCCCTTGCCTTCTCCTTACCAACCAGAACTCAGTGGAACTGAATAAAGATCATAGCTGATCGCCACACTCTCCTTACTGGGCCTATATTGCTAAAAGCATCTCTGAATCCACAAGTCTGTTGATTCATTTATGCATTGAGAATGCAGAGTCTTAGCCACTGGACCACCACAGAAGTTCCTTGTTGATTCATTTATATCTACAAATACTTCTTTCTTTGGCAGAGTATTAGTTGACAGGATTTCCTATATGATGAGGACGATGATTTGCAAAATGCTCTTCATACTCATATGTATATCACTGTTCTTTACCGTAGGGAAGTAACGGAGGGTACTCTTCCCAGTCCAGTGTCGAATAGAAATAAAACAATCTATTCTAATGAAATGCAGACTATTATTTTGTTTTGCCTCCCAGTCAACTCTTCAGGCTGAGTTAATTTCTTACTGATAACAGCTGATGCAGTGTCTTCAGTATTTCATCGGCACAACTGTAAAGGGGAGCACACCAAATGAGAGAAATTAAACAAGGTATAACCAGGTTGACTGTTTTAAGTGCTTTAATGAAACTATCTAATATATGTAAGTTGGAATCAAGCTCTGTACAGTAATGAGATACGTATATTCTATTCCTTTAGAGTTATTTAGCAAAAAAGAAGCTACAGTTCAGGAAAAAGGTAATGGCTCCTTCCCATTTAGTGACTAACATTCTTTTCCATTCCCCATGGTGTGGCTCATGCTTATAAATATTAAAAATCTGGTACAACCAAGCATAATCATCCAATACTTACTCAGCTTCTACCAAGTACCAATCATGCTAAATGCTCAGGAAATGAATTAGACACATTCCCTGTCCCCTTTAAAAGCAAGAAACAGGTAAATAGAGGCTTTATACATCAATAGAAATTCATAAAAGTACAGAGAGGGAGTGATTAACCACAGACACTGGAATTTGAAAATTGGATAGCATTTTACCTAGAAGAAGGGCAATTGAGTACATCATTTATGCAAGAAGTACAGAATCTATAGAGGCATAATGGTGAACCAACAGGGTATGTTCAGGGAACTCTGAAAATTAGCTTTCTTTTTTTTGAAGTTATGAAAAATATTTATACAATTCATATTTTAAAAGAAATAAAAATTGGGATTGAGAAGACATAAACCTATAAGCATAGTTACTTTAAAACTTCTTTTTCAATAATTAATAGGAACAAGAAGCAGTCTCTCGGGATGTAGATATTTGAAAAATTTCTCAAGTTAACCAACATGACTTAATTGACATTTCTAAAACACTATACTTAACAGTCAGAGAAGGCAATGGCACCCCACTCCAGTACTCTTGCCTGGAAAATCCCATGGACGGAGGAGCCTGGTAGTCTGCAGTCCATGGGGTCGCGAAGAGTCAGACATGACTGAGCGACTTCACTTTCACTTTTCACTTTTATACATTGGAGAAGGAAATGGCAACCCACTCTAGTGTTCTTGCCTGGAGAATCCCAGGATGGGGTAGCACAGAGTTGGACACGACTGAAGTGACTTAGCAGCAGCAGCAGCATACTTAACAGTAACAGAAAACGCTTTCAGTTGCAGTATACATAGAACTTCCATCAAAATAAACTGTATGAAGATAGCTTCTTTTAATTGCTAGAGGGAAAAGGGCTGAAGTGAGTGTGGAGATATGGTAGGAAACACTGCTGAAGAGGTAACCAGAGACTAGATGATACGAGACAGACAGAATCACTCTGTTAGGTACTATGTGGGATACAAAAAAGTCTTAAGACTTTTTGCTGCTCTTAAAGAATTTATGATCAAATTGAGGTGAGAAACCAACACACATGAAGAAATTAAGATGTAATTAAGAAGTCAATGATGAGTTGCTGACTCTAAGTGCAGTTGGGATTCAAAGAAGGTACAGAGATCAATACAGTCTGGAATAATCAAAGAATTAAGAGAAAGTTGAATTTGAGCTGCTCCTTGAATGGGAAGACTTAGCTCAATAGCTCTTAACCAACCAGTACTACCCCCTAGCGGACATTTGGAAAGGTGTAAGTTGAATTTTAGATGTCACAGTGGGAAGGTGAGAGGGTCATCTTAGGAATTGCCTTGTGATGCAAAGAGACCTACTCAACGAAGAATTGTCCCTCTCAAAAGTCTAGTAGTGCTCCCACCAAGAAGCACTAGCTACATAAGTAGGGGGCAGAGAGAGTAGATACCAAATGGTGAAAAAAAAACAAATATAAGAATTATGGAGATGTATCACTCTGGGTCATTAACAAGATTAATTAAATAAATAATATGTACTTATTCAGAAATAAATCCTATTCAATTTTAAAAATCGATTAACTTTTGCAACTTACACCAGGAATCACATGGTTAAATAGGCGTTTTTATGGGATTGCAATCTCAGATACCATTAGGGATTGGAGAGCAGGAACAGTGTGTCAGGGATTTAGCCAGCTCATCCCTTAGTCCCATCACTTCCCTGGTGGCTCAGGTGGTAAAGCGTCTGCTTGCAATGCAGGAGACCCGGGTTCAATCCCTGGGTTGGGAAGATCTCCTGGAGAAGGAAATGGCAACCCACTCCAGTATTCTTGCCTGGAAAATCCCACGGATGGAGGAGCCTGGTAGGCTACAGTCCATGGGGCCACAAAGAGTCAGACATGACTGAGCGACTTCACTTCACTTCACTTCACCCCTCAGTGCTGCAAGGTCATTCTGGATGCACGCAGCTCAGCACAGTGGCTGTATCATCCCCTCTCCAAGCAGTATGTGCCCATTTTCTGTTTCTGACCATCCACCAGGGGGTGCATCAAACTGTCTAAGTAAACTGTCTGTGTCATTCTGATCTTATGGCTTCTGCCTGCTCTTGACTTCTGTTTACTGCCTTTACTGTTTACTCTCAGATTTCTCCTGCATTCCTAACTGCCATATATCTACATCTCCCTTTCAAATGCCCCAAGATTGGGTATCTGATCACTTTGTTCCATGGCTCCGTCCCTGAGAGGCAAGCCCTTAGGCTCCATGGGCTTGTGGGTCATTGGCTGACTTGTGGTTTGCTTGCTCCAGAGCCTCTACAGTCAGGTCATCACCCATCAGTTTGCTGTGAAGGATCAAGATGGTCATAAGTACAGGGGAATGCAAGTAAAAGCGACAGGACCCCAGCCTTATCAACAAAGGCAATGACTTTTCAACAAGGACTCTGGCTATGCTGAAATGAGGTTCAATGAAAGTGGAATTACAGGATCTGCTACTCACAGTTGCCGTTAAAAAAAAATCAAATGCCAACTTTGCTGAGCACACAGTATAGAATAAACTGTTCAGCATTTAGAACTCTTCCATCACATTTATGCATATAGATTGTGGTCACTTTCAAGTTCAGGTGACACTACTTTCAAATATGAGGGTCATGCATTTACTGTCATTTCAAAGTCAACAACTACAAAATTTATCTCACAGATTTCTATCAACACTAAATTGCCCTCCAAACTTCTCTATTTCCAACCATCGTAGTAGAAATTTTATAGGGAGTATAGAATTAATTGTTGAATGAAATATATCATGGCTATGAACTGCAAGTATTCTAGGCTCCACTTACAAAGAGTGCCCCCTGGTCAAGTCTGATGGAAAGAAATACGTTAATAACCACATAAAACAAATTTTATAACCTGATGGCCTGCCAGCCAAATTGGGCCGAGAATGTTTTTCATTTTGATGAACACTGTAATATTATAAATATTTGAATTAGAATGGCATGCGAATTAGGATTTCAGTGTTCTCCACCAGTCCAGAAAGGTATAGCTAAAGAAGAAGCCATAAACAAGTACCAATTTGCAGGAGATGAAGTACAGGTTTTTAACACTGGACAAGGCCAGGTGATGAGGTCAGGTGGGTGATGTTTTATTTGGCCTATGATTTTAAATGCTAACACTTCAGTCCTTTTAAGGTGATCATACTCACCAGCCACTGTCTGACACCTACAGTCACACACTGTCTCTTTCACCTGCATGTAAGCCTGTTCCAGTGGGAAAAATAGATGTGCACTTCGAAGTCCAATTAAAACACACACTACCAGCAACACAGTACTGAAAGCCCCATTAAGCATCTTAAGAATGCCCAAGAGCGCGCCTGACCATGTTTGGAGTGACACATTTTGCTCGGTTGGTGAAAATTAGGATCAGGCTCAGGACACTGGAGAGTACGCACTGCATCCCATATGGCCTGGTGTGTAGGTAGATTGCTCCCTGGGTGCCTGAAACTCAGTGAAAAAACTTTGGGTAGGAATTAGAGGAAAATGATGGAGAATGCAAATTAGCACACTATGGATGGATCTGCATCATGTATGGCCACATTATGGACTGGATTCAACTGTCAGATGGCTATGTATTATTCATGATCAAATTCAGGGTAAAGATACCAGATGGCAAAGGCATATTCATGGTCAGATCTTAGTTGTTAGATTAATTATAAATCTACATAAGAATTGGATAATAATAATTTAGACTGCTCTCAAAAGGATACTCTGTAGGTCATCTAATCAAAAGTATTTTTAAAATAAGGCATATAGGTTATTAGGTGACATTAGACATTTTATGTTGCTGTAAGTTATTTTCCAAAAAGACTTTCCAGTAGCATAAAACTTTTTTCAGATTTCACTAACCTGTGGCTTTGGTCTTAATCTTTGATAGAGCCGGTGGTAACAGTGCCATTTTGTTAAAGGACTGCAGATGATTTACATGAATTAGAATGTCAAGGGACCAGCAAAACTCTGTAGACACGAAAAATGTTTTGTCTGGGTAGCTACGACTCATCATGTACAAAAAGGCTCTGTGATTCCAGGTTCTGCCTAAGCGTCATCAGCATTATGTGGGCTGGACACTTTCTATTGGTCCTTTGGATTCCCTCTCTATCCTTCCACACCTTGCCTTGTGCCCAGTGAGGATGACCTGGAAGCCTTGTATCAGTGAGCTCGCTTGTCCTCTGGATTGCAGCTGCTTGGCCAATGAAGGGTATCAGTGGGAGATGGGGTGGGGCAGAGTGGATATTCTGTTAAGTCCCTCCCTGCATTATCTCCTCTGCAAAGGACACTGCTCCTGTTAGGGGGTCCTCTCCACACAAATTTCTCTCTGAATTCTGGAAGCTTCACAGGTGGTTGTGCTTTTCTGTTGTTACCAGCCTTGGGGTTGTTCGATATTACCCTTTGTGGTTTCTCTGTATTCTGCCCACAGCTTTGTGAACGGTTCTTTTATTAAGTTCTTCTTAAACATCCACTTTGAGTGTGCCACCTGTTACCTTTTGTGATCCAGACTGAAATACAGTTGACCCTGGAACAGCACAGGTTTGAACTGTGATGGTTCATCTACATGTGAAGGATGTTTCTCAATAGTAAATACTATAATACAGCATGTTCTGCCATTTGTTGAATCCATGGGACCATGTATATGAAGGACTGACTATAAATTATACAAGCATTTTGGACTGTGTGAAGGGTTGCTACCCCTAACCCTCAGGTTGTTCAGGGGTAAACTGTACACTCTAAACCCAGAATCAGAGAATCAAACAATGTTTTAACTGCAAATAATGGACATGATCTGTTCAATCTTTCTCATTTTGCTGATGAAGAAACCAAGCTGGAGGAATGTCATGGGATTTTCCCAAAGTTACCAGATACTTTGTCATAGTCTGGAGGACCAGAACCCAGACCTTATGCATATCTTCAGTGCATTTTCCCAATTGAATCCTATGCAGAAGGTCTTGGGCATCACAGTAGGTGTCCACTGAAGGTGTCTATCTGGGACGGTTAACCCCAGGGAATTGGCCGGGTGGAAGATTTTTCTACCTACAGAAGCTTCTGGTCAAAATGTTGACAGCAGCTCCAGGAAGGGACTCAGTAAGGAGGATGAAGCTACTGAAAATCCAGTGATCCGTAGAGTAGTTTCCAGACATCCTAGCTAAACTCGGCTCCCAGAATTTTACTCCAGTCTGAAGGGATAATAAGGGGGAAATTGAACCAAGTGGAGCTTCTAACACTCAGTTCCCAGGTGTTCTCCACGGACAGGTGGAGGGGATGGGCAGGGGAGCGGTTGCATTAGGTGAGGAAGGTGTTATTGTACAGGTATGAGACAACAGAGGCACGGGTAACATAATTACCATGAATTAAATGGCCAAGAACTGCACTGGGGTTTTCCATTCACTATTTTATATAATCCCAACCACAATCCTCATCTCACAGATAAGAACATTTATGCAAAAAAGAAGTTATACCTATAGTGAGTGGGGAAAAAAGCCCCAGAGGAGAGACAGAGTTCAAGACACACGGAGAACACAGTTATGGTGGCAAAAAAAGATCACAGAATGTTTGTTGTCGCCCATCACTGAGTCAGGTGCTGAGAATGAATGAGAACCGAAGACCAAGAAAGAAGCACTATGAATTAGAGAGACTTAGTTGCTGCCATGGTGTCTGTATCTTATGGACTGTGGGGCTGTGGGCATATAGGAGAGTGTGAAGATGACTAGGATTTAGCTGAAAAAGTGTTATGATGGGCAAGTACAGGGTTCCATGGGGACCCAGTGGAGGGGCAAGCATCACAGTCTGGTGAGAGAACAGGGCAATGAAGGTTTCACAAAGTGACCTGTGAGCCTTACGAGGGATGAATAGGAATTGGCAGATTAAGTGGGAGGAAAATGTGGTTCAGGTAGTGTAACATGTGCAAAGGCCTGCTGTTAAGAGGATTCCTGGCGAAGAGGTTCACTGCAGTTGATCATAGTAGTCAGAGGGAATTAGAAGGCTGAAAAGCTAAGTCAAGGTCATATAAGCTGAGTTTGTAAATCCTGTTAAGGAATTTGGATTTTTCCTCCCATCAGAGCATTAGAGAGACACTGAGATTGTCAAATGGGGAGAAGAGGTCACCCAATTTCAGGGGTCACTGCTCCTTGGTCAGAGATGGCTGTCTGCTCTGGTTTTGTTGGGTGAATGAAAAGACTGCTCTCTGCTTAGGGTGAGTCTCTAAGGCAGTCAGCATGAGGTGGAACTCACACGGGCCCATGGGTGTTGTTAATGACCCCTGCTTGAGAGCCAGGCCCTCCAGGGATCTCAGTAGTTCATGTCACTTACAGTGCCTGGCTGTTGTTTGTCAGTATACTTACACTTTTTGCCCAAATCCAAGTAATTTGGATTTGCTTTTCCATCTTGCTTCCTTCAGAGTTTTGTCCTGTTTTGAAAAGAACCCAAGATACTGTTCAGTAGATATGATGGTGAGTTTTCACTGTGTGATAGTATAAGTAACTGGCATTTCTTTTTAACCAACCTCTATGCTTTGTTTCCTTTGCCTTTTCTGCTCTATACATTCCAGCCCTGAGCTGAGATAGTGGCTCAGGATATTTAGCTGCCTTGGATAGATCTGGAAAACTTTACTTTGAATTTGAATCTGGCCCATGTGATGTAATGGGCTTCCCTGGTGGCTCAGTGGTAAAGAATTCACCTGCAATGCAGATGTGGGTTCGATCTGATCCCTGGGTCTGGAAGATCCCCTGGAAAGGGAAATGGCAACCCACTCCAGTATTCTTGCCTGAGAAATCCCATGGACAGAGGAGCCTGGTGGATTACACTCTTTGTGGTTGCAAAGAGTCAGACATGACTTAGCAGTAAACAACAACAGCATGTGATATAATCAGACCTTGCTGAACTCTGGGACCCACAACACTCATAAGAAAGATATTTCCAGGCAGGAGGAAAGCAGTAGAGATTGCCTTGTAAAATGTGAATGAATACAGAACTCAGACCTAGGCTGTATCTGTATGTTCAACTGTCTAGAGAAGTTCCTTAAAATATGCTTACTGTATAAAAGAGGGAGTGTGAAGCAAAATGTTCATGAAGTAATAGCTACTCTTACATGTTCATCGTCTTCTTTCCTTTCCTTCCCTCTCCTTTTTTTCCCAAGTCACTCTATTGAAAAAATATGCTGGTTACATAACACTAAAATGATTTCAGAACTCACTAACGATTGGGTATTAACCTGCAGTTGGAGAACCATTGTTATAGAGGATATAACTAAAATGTACTTTTCCTAGTCTCTCACTGTGGCAAAGAAACTATTTCTACCTGAACTATGGAGTTACTAAGTTCTACCTAATTGTTGGGGTGTCTGAAGATTGGTGAAGATTTCTGCAGAGACTCTTGCCTCATTGGAAAGGTAGCAATTTATTTTTTTTTGAAGTTCTATCTTTTCTTTTTTTGCACACATTGACACATTTTACTCTTAAGAGGAAAAAATTTTTAATTGCTGCCGTTTTTCAGGGAGATAGTAATCTACCTAGTGTCATACAACGCATGTTGGAGATAAAATTCAGGTTTGATCAATTCCAAAGACCCCATTTTGGAACTTCCTGGTGGTCCAGTGGTTAAGATGGTGGTTCCACTGCAGGGGGCACAGGTTCAATCCCTGGTTGGGGAACTAGAATACCACATGCCGTGTGGTATGGCCAAGAAATAAAAACAAAAAAAAAACCTAAAAAACAAAGCCCACATCATTTTACATCCTGCCTTCTAGTGAGTTATCTACTTTCCACCTTCCATGCATAGGCTTGAAACCTTATCTTTATGTGATTATGAGATGGAAAGCTCTTGAATCCCACTATATTCAGGAGGTATTTTGTACTGTTTGATGGCTATCTATGGGTTCCTTCCCACGAGGAATCTATTTTCAGTTCACATTCGAGTCAGAGAGTTATTCCTCTCAATTGTTATGGTGGACATGTTGCTAGTCAATAACTCTGAAACAGCTTGCTAGAATTCAGAATGCTGAGATCAGAGAGAGAAAGCTGCAGGACTAGGCACATAGAAAAAAGTGCCATCCCAGTGTTCTAAAGTAATAGGAAGCACGAATTTTAAAGATTCTATTGAAAGGAGCTGTTCCACTTAGCATTATTGTTAATTGTATCTTAGACTTCAAAATAAGTGAAGGAGTAGCGACTTGAGAATTTT
Source organism: Cervus elaphus (assembly GCF_910594005.1). Classification (NCBI taxonomy): domain Eukaryota; kingdom Metazoa; phylum Chordata; class Mammalia; order Artiodactyla; family Cervidae; genus Cervus; species Cervus elaphus. The sequence continues at coordinate 84,750,693 of NC_057825.1, forward strand.
TCATGTGCCATGATGGAAGCATAAAAACCTTTTCAGTCCCAGCGGTTGTGGAGTAAAACCATGGAAATGAGGGAACCTGGGAAGAGGATTGGAACCATAAGGCAAGAAGAAAATAAATGTGGGTGAACAGACCAGAACAAAGACATCTTCTCTTAGCTTTCTGGGCTAAGAGGTTTCCTCCAGTTCCTTTTTTTTTTTTCTTTTTTCTTTTTTTAAGATTTATTTATTTGTCTACAGCAGGTTTTAGTTGCAGCATGTGGGTTCTTTAGTTATGGCGCATGAACTCTTCGTTGCGGAGTCTTAGTCACTGGACCATCAGGGAAGTCCCTCCTCCAGTTTTTTAGTGAAGGAAGAATTAGAAATTGATAGGAGAACCTCAGGGGCTTCCCAGGTGGCGCTAGTGGTAAAGAACACGTCTGCCAATGCAGGAGACTTAGACACAGGTTCGATCCCTGGGTCAGGAAGATCCCCTGGGGGAGGGCACAGCAGCCCACTCCAGTATTCTTGCCTGGAGAAGCCCATGGACAGAGGAGCCTGACAGGCTACAGTCCACAGCGTCGTACAGGGCTGGACATGACTGAAGCGGCTTAGCACACAATCTGAGAACCTCAGTGTAGGTGTTGGTTATGCCTGATCATACTTTAAATAAGTGAGCATTCAGCATCACGTGCCTCTCCTCTGCATGGTGGACTCGGCCTTTCTCCCAAGTTATTTGTGTGGCATTTATAAATCATAAGTCTATGATCCAAATTAAAACAGACAAACCTATTCTGAACAGATTCTGTCTTGTTATAGATGAGTATAGGTTTTCCTTGGCAATCAGCAACTCTAAAAAGTTTCGCTTGCTATTGTTGTCTGAACATATTCATGTTGAGATCCTAATCTCCAGAGGTGGTGGTTTGTACAGATGTCTTTGGGGGGTACTTCAGTGAAACTCTCATGGTTGGAAGTGATGCCTTATAAAAGAGACTCCAGAGAGAGCCCTCCCGCCTTCTGCTATGTGAGGACACAGTGAGAGTGTGTGACCTGGGCAAGGATCCCTCCCTACCCATGCTTCGACTTCCAGCCTCTAGAACTGTGAACAGTCAGCTTCTGTTGTTTATAAGCTACCTAGTCTCTGATGATTTTTCACAGCACCCAGACTGAGATACTTCCCTTAGAACTTGAATTATTGGAGGTTCTCAGCATCAGCCTTCAGGAGGGACACTCATAAATGTACATTCTCTATGCTTGTTCTCTGCAACATTGTGAAGTGGGCATTGTGTGTTTGCTTGCTAGGTCTCCTTGTTTCTTTCTCCAGGAATCTCTTTCCTTTCAACCTTACCTTTCTGAGGAGCCCAATTCTTGAGCTACGTTTTCCTCTGTGCTGGTTTTGACTATTATTTTCCTCCAAAAGCATAGCTGTGTGTGTTGTAGTGTCTTAGAACTAGGGTTAATCTCTTTAGAATTTTTGCGAAGATATTCATGCCTTTAGAATGACATTTCTTCTGGAGAACATCTTCACTTTAACTGAGGCCTTCTATGCCCTAATCCACGGGTTAGACATAATTAAGCCAACACTTTCATTTCTCAATCCTGATGAAGGATCTAAGGCTCAAAGAAGTTGTTAACTTGTCCTAGTTCCTCCTCAGAAGGAATATCCTACCAGCCAAAAACTTAAGTTTCTTGTTCCATTGTTAAGATATATTTTTCTAGGAGGAAAAAAGGACAAGGTGTTTTTCTGAGCCTCCTGTATTTTCATAGAGATTGTTAGTGAATTTATTCTGGTTTGTATTGGAGCACTAAAACTTGGTCTGCAATGTATTGTGAGGATTAAAAGGAAGCAAGACTGGAACACTTCAGTTAAATATATTAAGTTTTGTGGCTGCTCCACGTTCATTACTTATCTAGAGATTCTGTGAGATACACAGATTAAATATAAGAAAAAAATGGGAAAATAAACAAACCAACATCTTCTGAAAGCTTACCTATTTCATGGGCTTATGCACACAGTCTCACTTAATTCTCAGTCAATATTTTAGTTGAGTATTATCTACATTTTATAGAAGAGGAAATTAAGGCTCATGTACTATTTTGTTCATGGCCACATGGATCGTAGAAGTAGGATTTAAGTTTGGTTTTTGCTGTCTCTAAAGTTCATACTCTTTGCATTAATCCATGAAAACCTCTAACTTTTCACAAACTTATAATTCAGTTGGGGAGTATTTCTGATATTAAAAAGGAAATAACATATATTATGAAGCAATATATATTAAATGTCTAAGAAATGAGGGATCAGTTATATTGAGATAAGATTGGATAAGTAAACAGTTGATTTCACAAATAAAACTCTTCTAGTTCCCACTTAGGGAACTAGAAAGAGCATCTCTCAGATTCTTACAATGAAAAAAAAATTACACAAATTGGAAATTCATGACTTTTTAAAAAATCTATTAGAGAACTTGTCACAGGGTAAGCACCTGGCCCAGCATCTAAGGAGAGAGACCATGACAGGCAGAGACCAGGCATGCACACTGGCTTACTTGGTATAGACACAAGTGGACACTGGCTAGAATAGCTCCACTAGGGGAACAGAGAATTGTGGAGGCCAAGGATGTGCAGGTGAGAGTTCTGAGCCCTAGTGGCCACAGACATTGGGTGAACCTACAGTGTTTTCCCTGGTAGCTCAGCTGATAAAGAATCCACCTGCAATTCAGGAGACCCTGGTTCCATTCCTGAGTCAGGAAGCTCCCCTGGAGGATAGGCTACCCACTCCAGTATTTCTGGATTTTGCTAGTGGCTCAGCTGGTAAAGAATCCGCCTGCCTTGTGGGAGACCTGGGTTCGGCCCCTGGGTTGGGAAGATCCCCTGGTGGAGGGCATGGCCACCCACTCCAGTGTTCTTGCCTGGAGAACCCCCATGGACAGAGGAGCCTGGCGGGCTACAGTCTGTAAAGTTGCAAAGAGTTGGACATGACTGGGCGACTAAGAACAGCACAGTCTTTCAGGAATTTTCTCCACAAACCTACTGAACACTTGCAGAAAAGATTGGAAAGAATCCTAAGAAAGTGTCCAAATGTGGAGAGGGGACTTGGAGCTGCTGAAGGATGAGGGATGAATGACGAAGGATGAAGGAGCCGCTGAAGGATGGCCCCAGGATTCCACCTGGACCCCTCTCACCAAATTTTTCCCATGGAATGAAAACTTTAATCTGTAGGGGAAAGGGCAACAAACAGGGGTGCTTATAGTGCACTAGGGAAAACCCACTGCAGCTGGGGGAAAGGACAGAACACCATGCCATTGGGGGAGGGGCAGGAATAAGAGAGATGATGGGCCTGTAACTATGTCAGGGGAGCAGAAGTACGGAGATGACCATATCCTTGAGAAGCTACTTTGCTGAGAGTAACTACAAGCCGTGATACCCCAGTAACAATGAGCATACACCTAATGCTAATGCTCAGATGCCATTCTTCAATGAGAGAAATCAGACTTCCTTAGAAAGGTGGTCCATTCCAGGGCAGAAGCAAGGAAGATATGGGATGATCCTGGTGCATTTTGAGGTGTCAAAAAGCAAAGAGGTGAGAAAAAAATTAGTTTCATTTCAAAAGGGCACAAGAGCCAAAAGAGCTATTGGCCAAATTTTCAGTAACGTTTAAAAATTGTGCCGGGTCTTCATTGCTGTGCAGGCCTCTTTCTAGTTGTGGTGAGTGGGGGCTACTCTTTGTTGCAATGCACGGGCTTCTCATTGTGGTGGCTTCTCTTGTAGAGCACGGGCTTTAGGACTTTCAGGCTTCAGTAGCTGTGTGAACAGGCTCGGTGGTTGTGGTTCCCAGGCTCTAGAGCACAGGCTCAATACTTGGGGTGCACGGGCTCAGCTGCTCTTTGGTACGTGAGATCTTCCTGGATCAGGGATCAAACTGGCATCTCCTGCATTAACAGGTGGATTCTTTACCCCTGAGCTACCAGGGAAGCTCCAAATTTGTAATAATTTGAGAAATGAAATAAATAATGAGAGTATTGGATTATAACCCAAAGAGTGAAGTAAATATCTGTGAGTCTATATGGATATAAATAAATAACTGAATAAGTATATAAAGAGAGAAGGGATAAATTGTCCTTTTAGAACAATTTGAAATAATAAATGTTGACAGGTTAAGGGAAGTAGAAAAATCGCCATTAGAATACAAAAAAATCACAGTAAAAATTGTTGCAGTCAGGTTCCACTGATGGGTAGTAAAAATCAGTAAATGGATGTTTAAGGAGAAACAGAATATTTATTGCATCTCAAAGTAACTTCCTCTAAATGTTTATTGCTTTAAAGGGAAAGATAGTAACTTTAGAGTGCAGAAATCTGGAAAATCCACCTTAGCCAGGTGATCTCCAGTACTTTGTACCAATATCATGCAGTCCCTGATGTGACGCACTGAAAGGAGCACCCTTTCTCAAGTGGCATTCTTCCAAATAGAGCAAGACCTCAGTCTAATCATACTGTATATCTTAGCATCTCTGTCTATGTAAAATGTAGGTCTAAGCCTATTACAAGCTATTTGAAGATAAGGATGTCAAGTGAGTTTGTTATAGGCAAAGCTTTAGAAGGAAAAAAGCACCATTCATAATGCTAATATAATACTAGTTTTTGACTATGACATGCAGTTCTGAGTGTCCTTGCTCCCAAGATAAAAGAGAATCACAAGGAATAAACACCAAACTTCATGAGGCCAAAATTTCTAACTGATATTTTTTCTTTTGCACTACTCTAACCATTTGTTTTGAAAGAGAGGAAAAAGACACCTATAATTCCACTCCTAATCCCTCTTTGAATGTTCATTCTTGCCCTGTTTATATATTTTATACATCTGCAATCCCAGTATAGATGTCATTTTGTGTTGTTTTACTCACTTACACTGTTAACATTTTACACATTTCTACATAGTCTTCAAAAGTTATTATTTTAATGCTTGTATCATGCTCTGTCATGTGAAAATGTTATAATTTACTCATACATTTCCCTATTGTTGGACATTTAGGCACTTAATGTCTTTTGATACTAAGTTCTGGAAGACATTTTTATATAGGGGACCCCAAAAGGGACATGGGGCAATGAAACAGATAATCTCACTAATACACTTTTATATAATACAGAAAAGAATTTCATGTGAACATTGCACATAATCATTCTCTATCAGAGGTAAGGACAGGGTCTGAAAATACAAACCAATGAAGTAAATTTACCAAATGGTTCAAATATTGCAGGACAGATTTGCAGGAATTGTATATTTCTGTTCACCTTTCAGTGTTGAACACTCAATCATCTTTCACAATATGGAGATGACACCACCCTTATGGCAGAAAGTGAAGAAGAACTAAAGAGCCTCTTGATGAAAGTGAAAGAGGAGAGTGAAAAAGTTGGCTTAAAGCTCAACATTCAGAAAACTAAGATCATGGCATCCGATCCCATCACTTCATGGCAAATAGATGGGGAAACAGTGGAAACAGTGGCTGATTTTATTGTGGGGGGCTCCAAAATCACTGCAGATGGTGATTGCAGCCATGAAATGAAAAGACACTTACTCCTTGGAAGGAAAGTTATGACCAACCTAGACAGTATATTAAAAAGCAGAGACATTACTTTGCCAACAAAAGTCCATCTAGTCAAGGCTATGGTTTTTCCAGTGGTCATGTGTGGGTGTGAGAGTTGGACTATAAAGAAAGCTGAGTGCCGAAGAATTGATGCTTTTGAACTGTGGTGTTGGAGAAGACTCTTGAGAATCCTTTGGACTGCAAGGAGATCCAACCAGTCCATTCTAAAGGAGATCAGTTCTGGGTGTTCATTGGAAGGACTGATGTTGAAGCTGAGACTCCAATACTTTGGCCACCTGATGTGAAGAGCTGACTCATTTGAAGAGACCCTGATGCTGAGAAGGATTGAGAGCAGGAGGAGAAGGGGACGACAGAGGGTGAGTTGGTTGGATGGCATCACCGACTCGATGGATATGGGTTTGGGTGGACTCCAGGAGTTGGTGATGGACAGGGAGGCCTGGCATGCTGCGGTTCATGGGGTCGCAAAGAGTCGGACGACTGAGTGACTGAACTGAACTGAACTTTCACGTAACTGATGCTGAGTACTTGCATTGATGTGGATGTACTCCCATCCTCATTATTCCACCTCTGTGTCTGTCTTCACTTTGGATGAAAACTCACCTCAAAATGACCAAAATGGGTGGGATGGGAGAGGCGGAAACTCCAAGAGGGAGGGGATATATGTATGCATATGGCTGATTCACTTTACTTTACAGTAGAAATATACTCCAATAGCAGAAAAAAATGTATTATTTCTAAGCTTTAACAATAGAGTTGTATGGTGGTAAGAAGCAAAGTACTTATATGCAACAAAGGAAATATGAAAGTGCCTTTGGTTGTAGAGAAGAGGCAAACAAAAACAGTTTCAGAGCTACAGCCACAAAGAAATAAAAATACTTTTCGTTGTGGAGCAAGTCATATTCTTTAAGAATCCATGCTTTTCCAGTCCTTTCAAAGCTAGATGAAAAATAAGCAAGCTTTTCAATGTTTTCAAGTTGTTTATGGGGATAATTAGAAATTATTTTAATCTGTTGGGATATGAGAAACTCTCTCAAGTTTAGCAAAAAAAATCTTTGTAAAGAAATCAAGCTTTCTAAAGGGCCAGGTGTCTGCTCATTTATACGAAACTGTGTGTTTTAAACTCTGAGTTCATCAAGGAGTTTTTAATCTTCTCTGATATGTTTTCCTTTTAAGTATCTTTCCCCTTTCTTTTTGATTATGTTCTTCATGGTTGGAGTGGTGATTAAAATTTTTTTAACAATATTCCAGTTTGGTAAATATTTTCATTTTTTGGTTTTCTAGCCATGAAATTATATTTTCCCCTTCTTTGAAATTTTTATTTTGCTAAGTTCTAGAATTCACCTGTGAGTAAACTCAAAATTTACATTTCTTTAATATATTCCAAGATGATATGATAATGTATTGGGCATTCTGTAGTGTCAGTACTATATGTTTGGTGTAAAACTGGTATGAATTCTTTCCATTTATCCTTCTTGTGAGTATGTCAGTTGTTCCATCTAATTATTGATCTTTCATCAACTCTGAAAAATTATCAGCTATTATGCCTTCAAATATTGCTTCTTTATTATTATTTATGTTCTCTCCTTCTGGAACTCTGAGTAAATAAACATAGAACGTTATTTATTTATTTGCTTTTAGCTGCACTGGGTCTTCATTGCTTTGCCCAGTCTTTCTCTACTTGTGGTGGCTTCTCTTGTTGCAGAGCACAGGCTCTAGGAGAGCTGGCTTCCTTAGTAGCATTCAGGCTCCTCAGTAGGTGCAGCATGCAGGCTCTGGGATGCATGGGCTTCAGTAGGTTTGGCGTACAGTCTCAGTAGTTGTGCCTCCTGGGCCCCAGTTGCTCATTCGTGTCTGACTCTTTGCGACCCCATGAACCACGCCAGCCTTCCCTGTCCATCACTAACTGCTGGAGTCCACCCAACCCATGTCCATTGAGTCGGTGATGCCGTCCAACCATCTCATCCTCTGTCGTCCCCTTCTCCTCCTGCTCTCAATCTTTCCCAGCATCAGGGTCTTTACAAATGAGTCAGCTCTTCACATCAGGTGGCCAAAGTATTGGAGTCTCAGCTTCAACATCAGTCCTTCCAATGAACACCCAGAACTGATCTCCTTTAGGATGGACTGGTTGGATCTCCTTGCAGTCCAAGGGACTCTCAATAGTCATCTCTAACACCACAGTTCAAGAGCATCAATTCTTCTGTGCTCAGCTTTCCTTATAGTCCAACTCTCACATCCATACATGACTACTGGAAAAACCATATATTTGACTAGATGAAGCTTTGTTGGCAAAGTAATGTCTCTACTTTTTAGTATGCTGTCTAAGTTGGTCATAACTTTCCTTCCAAGGAGTAAGTGTCTTTTCATTTCATGGCTGCAATCACCATCTGCAGTGATTTTGGAGCCCCCCACAATAAAATCAGCCACTGTTTCCACTGTTTCCCCATCTATTTGCCATGAAGTGATGGGATCGGATGCCATGATCTTAGTTTTCTGAATGTTGAGCTTTAAGCCAACTTTTTCACTCTCTTCTTTCACTTTCATCAAGAGGCTCTTTGGTTCTTCACTTTCTGCCATAAGGGTGGTGTCATCTGCATATCTGAGGTTATTGATATTTCTCCCTGCAATCTTGATTCCAACTTGTGATTCCTCCAGCCCAGCATTTCTCATGATGTACTCTGCATATAAGTTAAATAAGCAGGGTGATAATATACAGCCTTGACGTACTCCTTTTCCTATTTGGAACCAGTCTGCTGTTCCATATCCAGTTTAACTGTTGCTTCCTGACCTGCATATAGGTTTCTCAAGAGGCAGGTCAGGTGGCCTGGTATTCCCATGTCTTTCACAATTTTTCAGTTTATTGTGATCCTCAGAGTCAAAGGCTTTGGCATAGTCAATAAAGCAGAAATAGATGTTTTTCTGGAACTCTGTTGCTTTTTTGATGATGCAGCAAATATCTATTAATAATCTGGCTTCCTAAGTAAGCATATATAACATAAAAATAGTTTAAGAAAATGAGAATAATTCTTTAGTGTTGAGCCATGAAATATCTAGAATATATTTGTAAAAAGAAAAGCATTTGTTGTTTATCTGAAGTTGAAGTTAAACTGGGTATTTCACATTTTCATTTGTTAAATCTGGCAACTCTAGGAAATGTTGAGGAGTAACGTGCTGAGTAATTTGATATTCCTTACAATAAAATCAAGGACATACTTTGCCGGTTTGCAGTAGTCAGGTCCTGTAGAATCTAGATATTTTGCCTATAGTATGTCCCAGTTCTTCAGGTATCCCCTGATTCATAAGCATGGAAGTGTTAGCCCAGGTACCTGACTTTCTCCCAGATCATACACGTGTCATAAATCATGTATAACCTGAACATATTCTCATGCTTCTAAAGAACTCACTTACCAGCTTAATGGCTTGTTCCCGACAGTTTTGCAATGCAAGATTCAATTAATACCTTAGAAATATGACAAATTATTACTTGTCATAGACCTTTCCAGTGGGTTGCAAACTGTCACAATCATAAATGTGAAAAAGATGTGATTCTTGTAGCAATGACTTTCATGCTGTGGTTTTTTGAGTCCCAGGGATCTGGTGAGATGTTTCTAAGGCCACGATGAGGGTAAAGATTCAGTCCCTGTTCGAATCCAGGTTGCTCAGTTTTTATCTGTAATATACATCTGGGTTCTCTACATATTTCATTTGAATAAAGTGTTCTGATGTTAATACATGATTTGAAAACTGATAATTTGGAGATATATAGGGTTTGTTGTGAGAAAACCTTGTATCTTACTCTGGTTTTGGCACTTATATTCTATGCAAACAGTGACTGTTTATTTAACCTCTCTCAACCTACTTCTCAAATGAGAAGAAAGATAAAAACTTTCCTCATAGGTTTTTAAATTTTTTTTTCTTTTTGTTGCTTTAAGAACACTTAACATAAGATCTACCCTTTTAAAAACCTTTACATGCACAATACGGTATTGTCAACTACAGACATTGTGCTGTACAATGGATCTCTAGAACTTACTCATCTTGCATGTAGGAGACATTACACTTACTCCCACTGAAGAGTGATTCCGCACTTTTCTCTCCCCCAGCCTCTGGCAGCCACCATTCTACTCTCTGTTTCTGTGGTGTGTTTTAGATATCTCCCCCGGGACAGAGGAGCCTGGTGGGCTGCCGTCGATGGGGTCACACAGAGTCGGACACGACTGAAGTGACTTAGCGGCAGCAGCAGCAGCATGTAAGTGGAATCATGCAGAATGTCTTCTGTGACTGGTTTATTTCACTTAGTATGTCCTTTAGGTTCACCTATGTTGTTGCATAAGGAAGAATTTTCTTTTTTAAAAGACTGAATAATATTCTATTCTATATATATGCCATATTTTATTTATCCATGCATTCGCTGATGAACATTTAGGTTTTTTCTGTATCATGGCTATTGTGAAATACTGTTGCAATGGACATGGAAGTGCACATAGCTCTTCAAGATCTTGATTTTAATTCCTTTGACTGTGTACCCAGAAGTGGGGTTGCTAGATTATATGGTAGAAAAAATGAGATAATTCATTAAAAATGTTTAAAAAAGCAGCTGGTACATAGTAAATAAACAATAAATGTTTGCTATTATAATTATTTTATGTGAAAAGTAATCTTTGATTCATTTAATAATTTGTTGAACTAATATTCAACTAATTATAGTGTCTATTTTGAGCCAGTAATGAATATCCTTTTTCTCATGTAGTCTTCACAAATGCATGCTAAAGTAATTTCATCCTCATCCTATGGGGAGAAAATTGAGACCTGGGCAGACTGGTGAGCTGCCATGTTCATTCAGCCGTAAGTGGCAGACTAGAGTTTTAAAATTGGGTGGCCTGAGTTCAAGTACAGTATTTTTCCTATTAAACCCAAACATCTCCTCCAGAGTCAACAGGGAGCACATTGATCATGTGATTTATGATGTAATTTAGATTTTTAGATCTATGGATTTTGTAGTTTTGCAGAGAAGTTGTGTTATTAAATGATTGCCCAGTGTCTTCTCTCTAAGCATCAATATTAATGTGATTAATATACATCATCAGAAAAATTTTTGAGGGCCTTTGTGTCAGCTGCTCTCTGATTACTTCCTTCCTGGATTCTGGAGGACTGTTATTTGCTGCATTAATTCATGCAGACTTCAGGAGTGAAAAAAAGTTCTTTGTTACCTCACCCTTTGAATGGCCTTGCTTTACTTTCCTACAGTTATTTCTGTAGGTTAATGATATCAAAGAGCATTCTGTAGTAGAAAAATGAACTGCTTCTGATAAATATATCATCAGAGCAAATCATACCAAGTAGGGCTTCTTTTCTATACTGCTGAAATACACAAATGCCTTTTTTTCAAGTATTAAAATATTTTCTAATTATCTAATACCATAACAGGTTATTTCAGTCATTAGGAATGGAACCCAGAGTCACTTCATCAGGGATTTTTTGTCTGCTGGTGAACTGGCATCAGTTTGAAATTTTCTTTCTTCCACTGAATTTGCGTATCCCAATGAGTGGTTAATGTAACAGTCATCTCCTCTCTCTTTAGTTCCTATAACATTGTTGCAGTGTATGAAGCATCATTTTGTGTCTGGTGCTTTACACAGATTAATTCACTTAACTTTTATGACAACTCAGCAAGGTAGGTCTTATTCCATTTTAAAGATGAGGAAACTGAAGCTGAGGGAGTTAAAACTCCTCACTTAAAGTTTCACTACGTGTACATGAAGCAGCTAGAATTGATTCTCAGACTTTTTTAGTTCTAAAGCTGAAGATCTTTCCTGATGTAAATACAAATAAACTCAAATATTAAACAATTTCACAAATGATATACATGGTTACAAGTATATAGGAAAGTACAATGGAAATCAGTGTGATAAATATGGTAACAGTGAACAGTTTTTGGGGGTTTATTATGAGCTAAGCATTGTGTAGCATATTACAGATACTAACTAACTTATGCACTTTAAAAGCCCGTAAGGTATTTTTTTATACCCAAATTACATGTGAGACAACTGAGGTGTAGATAATTAGGTCACTGTCACAACATTCTGCGCTTCCCCGGTGACTCAGGCGGTAAAGAATCTGCCTGCAATACAGGAGACCCAGGCTCCATCCTGGCTCTGGAAGATCCCCTGGAGGAGGGAGTGGCTACCCACACCACTATTCTTGCCTGGAGAATCCCATGGACAGAGGAACCTGGTGAGCTATAGTCCATGGGGTCAAAAAGAATTGGACATGACTGAACAATAAACACACACACACACACACACACGACATCCCACATTTATTAAGTGGGGGAAACCTTGGGTTTTGCCTTCATTCTGTGTCATCAAAGGCCTTGTTTTTACTCCTGGATGATTCTAGATTTTGGTTTTAATCATTCCTTTCCTTAATTAATATCTTGCCAGGTCCTGAATCTGTGCCATATTTTGGATGCTGACAGAAACTGTGTATTGATTTAGCCTGAAGGGTGAAGTCTGGTTTCTAAATTGAGGCGTCCCTTGTATCTCCTGGAAATAAGAAATTTCTTCTATGCTTAATCCAGTATCTTTGCTGCATGGCTTGTAAATAAGGCTTAGTTTTAGTTCGGATAATGTATTTTTCTATCATTTAGAAATAATCTTGATTATATTTTTAGAAATACAAGTTATTTTCCAAATACTTTTAATTTTATTACTATGCATTATTTACAATTTTTTTTTGGAAAAAGCTCTTTGTGAGAAACCTGTATTGAGTTTTGTCATGATTTTTAAAAATACAAACCATTAAATTCCTATTCTATTACAAATCTTTTAACCACTTTCTATATCTTACTTTCAATTTTCTTTTGTTTTAGCCATTAAAAATGTGAATGTCTTTATGCATTAAATACTGTGTCAGGTATTTTTTAATGAGCTTTTAACAATACTGTCCACACTCGGTGATTTCACTGTACTTTAAATTACTCATCTTTGTGATCTACCCCTAATGATCAAGGGATTTCATAATAGCAAGACTCTTGTTAAATAAAAATATCTCAAAGTAACAATAACTCTGACTTATGTAGTGTTTATGTAAGTTGTACCAGGTACTATTCTAAGTGGTTTATACATACTGACTCATCCTCAACACAGCATATGACAGATGGAGAAAGAAAGGTACAGGGAAGGTAGTGGCTGCCCAAGGCGTATGGTGAATGAGGGTAGGCTGGACTTGAAACAAGGCAGGCATCCTCAGGACTCTGCCCTGAACCATTACATCATGTAGCAACACGTAGTAATGAAAGCAAGTAATTGAAAGCATTAAAATCAGCTCATGATGTTTCCAGATTGTCAAAGGATAAATCTTGTAGAATCCAGTTTATCATTATAGCACCAATAAATCATTCATCCATTGAACAAACGTTTATTGAGCTCCTGCTATGTGAGGCATGTGTGTATGTTGTATGTTGAACCCATGTCTCTTATGTCTCCTGCATTGGCAGGTGGGTTCTTTACCACTAGCACCACTTGGGAAGCCCTGTGTGAGTCATGACATTGACATTGAAGCCGCTCAGTCATGTCCAACTCTTTGTGACCCCATGGACTGTAGCCTACCAGGCTTCTCTGTTCATGGAATTTTCCAGGCATGAGTACTGGAGTGGATTGCCATTTCCTTCTCCAGGAGATCTTCCTGACCCAGGGATTGAACCTGGGTCTTCTGCATTGTAGGCAGACGCTTTACCGTCTGAGCCACCAGGGAAGTCCTGTCATAGATGATGTAAATAAATAGAATCCCTGATTTCATGGAAGATTCAGCCTGCTTAGGGACACTGACTTTTAAACAAGTTGTTGCATCATGATGTGTGATAAGACAAGGATGTTCCAGGAGATGGAGGACTCAGCCATGTCTGTGCATCAGGAGGGCTTCTTTGAGGAGGTAACATTCCCACTGAAACTTGAAGGATGAGTTAGAAGTAAATCAAAGTGAAAGTCGCTCAGTCGTGTCCGACTCTTTGTGATCCCATGGACTGTACAGCCCATGGAATTCTCCAGGCCAGAATGTTGGAGTGAGTAGCCTTTCCCTTTGCCAGGGGGTCTTCCCAACCCAGGGATCAAACCCAGGTCTCCTACATTCTTTACCAGCTGAGCCACCAGGGCCACCACTGGGGAAGTAAATCAAGCAAGAGGCAATAGCAGAGGTATTTATAGGTGAAGGTAGCAGGCATTGGGGGCGATTATAAGCCAGATAGAACCATCTGGAGCCAGCAGACAAGGCTCTGTGTGGAGAAACAGGAGAAGTAAGGTTGAAGAGCAGAGCGAGTCAGCTCGTGGGCAGCTCTGAAGCCGTGTTAGAGAGTTTCCTCTTTATCTCAGAGGCAAAAGGAATTCCCATGGAAGTGTTAAAATGTGGGGAGTGACCTGTTTAGATTTGCATCAGAGGAAGAACGTTCTGGCTAAGTGGAGAGTAGATAGAAAGCCTGTGTGTGTGAGGGGCACGTCTCTAGTCAGAGAAGCCAGTTAGGAGGCTATTGTCTAGTAACAGTGGTGGTCAGGTCTAGAGCATTAGTGGACATGTAGAGAATTGGAGGAGCTTCCCTGGTGGCACAGCCGGTAAAGAATCTGCCCACAATGTGGGAGACCCAGGTTCGATCCCTGGATCGGAAAGATCCTCTGGAGAAGGGACTGGCTACCCACTCCAGTATTCTTGCCTGGAGAATTCCATGGACAGAGGAGTCTGGCAGGCTGCAGTCTATGAGGTTGTAAAGAGTTGGACATGACTGAGTGCCTTTCACTTTCACACTTTCACTCAGAGAATTGGAAAGATTTAAGAGACACATAGAAGGAAAAAATTGGTAGGACTTAACAAATGACTGGGTGTGAGAATGAGGAGTTGAGGGTCAGATGTTTCTGGCTCTGGTCAAGAGGAAGATGCTCATGCCATTTCCAGAGATAAAGAACCCTGTATGCATAGGCTGTGGAGGAGAGGTGAAGAAAATTGCATTATCTCCATGTGCTCAGTGTTAGGTGCCTCAGACATCTGAATGTAGGTGAAAAGAGCCTACATCAGTGCACAAATGCACAGTAGGTGCTTAATAAATATTACTGAATTGGATGAATGTATGGTTGGCAGTGGGGTATATGCATTTGGAGCTCAAAATCAGGCTTGCAGAGATAGAGATACAATTTCTAAAATAATAGCATATAGATGACAATCAGAGCCAAGATAGTACTGAGATGTGGGAGTGTGACAAGTGAGAAGAGCAGAAGGCCTGGGATTGAGCCTTGGGCAGTGCCAACATTCAAGCACTAGTCTGAGGAAGAGGAGGCTGTGAAGAAGTGGCCAGCAAGAGAGGAGGATTATCACAGGAATGCTGTGTCACAAAAGCAGAAGGAATGGGCTGTTTTCAGAGGTTGGAGTGTCAAGTGTCTCCAGCAGATCAAGCAGCATAAAAACTGAAAAACATCTCTTATATTTAGAAATAAAGTCACTGATGACCTAGTAGCATCAGAGAGTGATGAAGGTTGAAGTCAGTTGGGAGTGGGTTGAGAAAATGAAGACAGAAAATATGGACAACTTGTAAGAGAATATTGGCTTGAATGGAAGAAGAGATAACAAGAATTAAGATCACTAAAAATGTTACAACACTTTCATATCTTTTTTCCTTTCTCTTTTTGAATAATTCAGTTTTAAAGCTATTGGTGGGGGTAAAGCAAGAGAGCTATTCACAGGAGAGGGGAGCTAGTGAGGGATGCTGGAGCCCAAGCAGGTTGAGGCATGCACACTTGTGGGGAGTGGGGGTGGAGATGCCTCATTTGCGATGTCCTAAGTTTTCCAGTAGTCATGTATGGATGTGTGAGTTGGACCATAAAGAAGGCAAAGTGCCGAAGAATAGATGCTTTTGAATTATGGTGCTAGAGAAGACAGCAAGGAGATCAATCAATCCTAAAGGAAACCAACCCTGAATATTCATTGGAAGGACTAATGCTGAAGCTGAAACTCCAATACTTAGCCATCTGAAGTGAAGAGATGACTCATTGGAAAGATTGAAGGCAAAAGCAGAAGAGAGTGGCAGAGGATGAGACGGCTAGGTAGCATCACTGACTCAATGGACGTGAATTTGAATAAAACCCAGGAGATAGTGAAGGACAAGGAAGCCTGGCATGTTGCAGTCCATGGGGTCGCAAAGAGCCAGACACAACTTAGGGACTGAACAACAACAAAGCCCAAAGAGAAGAGAGGGCTGGACAGGACGAGTTTGCCGAGGAGTGGGCTTCATGGGCTGTTGGAACCTGAGCAAGGTTAAGTGGGCATCTTAGTCTGGATTCTCCAGAAAAATGGAATCAATAGGAGATAGAGAAGTAGAGTCACTGAGCAATATTTACTATAAGGAATTGGCTCATGTGATTAGGAAGCTGAGAAGTTCAAGACCTGCAGTCAGCAAGCTGGTGACCCAGAAGAGCCCATTGGTATAAGTTTCAGTCCAAGTGCGAATGCAAATCCGGAAGTCCAATGTGCCAGCTCAAAGACAGGAAGGCAGAAAGCAAGAATTATTTTGCTCAGTCTTTGATTTCATTCAGACCTTTGACAAACTGGGTGAGGTCCACCCACATGGAGGAGGGCAATCTGCTTTACTTAGTGAATGAATTCAGTGTTAATCTCAACCAAAAACTCCCTCACAGACACACCCAGAAATAATGTTTAAACAAGTATCTGGGCAGCCCAGGGCCCAGTCAAATCCATACATGAAATTAACATCACAGTTGTCAATATATGAGGATATGTCATTATATGTCAATGTATGAGGAATTTGAGAGTCCAAGTCAGGTGAGGAGTGTGACTATATGAGGGGGTGGGGAGAGAAGGCCTAATGTTAGGTGCTAGAACACACATGAGGTAAGAAGGGCATCTATGAAGGGGGAGTCTGGTGTAAGAGTCACAGCTTGGCAAGGTGAGCATGCTGTCCACACAGAGAAGTGACTTACGAGAGGGATCAGGGCCCAGGGAGGAGAAGCGGAGTGTTGACACCAGGAAAGCCTCAGCATGTGGTATAGGAACACAGTGATGTGGGGTGTGAGGAGGGTGTCAGAGAGAGGAGAAGATGGCTGTGGTGCTGGTTTATTGGCAGCACTCAGGAAGGCTGAGCAAATGTGTAACATCTCAAACTGGGCTTTCCCCAGTGTGGACATGCTCTTCAGGCTTATTTGGCCTCTGACGTCCTACACCAGGCCAGCCATCCATGCAGACGGCTCTCTTGCTTTGCCCCACCCAATGGTTTTAGGACTGAGCTATCAGAAAGGAAAAGAGAAAAGGAAAGGAAAAGAAAGAATTGTGATTTTTAAATCAATCTCATTTTTTGTTAACTCTTCACAACCAATATCCTCCTACAAGCTGTCCATATTTGATGTAAATATGTGTATATATGTGGTGTTGTTTTGTTTAGTAGCTAGGTCATGTCCAACTCTTTGTGACCCCATGGACTGTAGCACAGTAGGCTCCTCTTTGCATGAAATTTTCCAGGCAAGAATACTGGAGAGGGTTGCCATTTCCTACTCCAAAGATGCTGGTGCTCAGTTGTGTCCAATTCTTTGTGGCCCCATGGATTATAGCCTGCTAGGTTCCTCTTTGCATGGAATTTTCCAGGCAAGAACACAGGAGTGGGGTGCCATTTCCTACTCCAGCAGATCTTTCCTACTCAGGGACAAACCTGCGTCTCTTGCATGTCCTGCATTGGCGGCTGGGTTCTTTACCACTGGTGCCATACAGGGATTCATTCCCTAGCTCTCTCCAGGGGAAAGGTCTTGGAGCAGCAACCCCCAGTAGAGCAAGGCGAACATCCAGAGTCTGCATCTCGGTCTCTAACACCAGGAACCTGGAAGCGTGGCAAGCTAGGCAGGAAAATCTTTTTTAGAATGGTAGAACCTACATGTAGTAGTTCTGCACACAGAAAGCAGAGACCAGTAAAAGGGAAAAGGCTGAAGAACAAAAGAGGAGGAGGAGGGGAATTACACTTAAAAGTCCACTGAATGCTTTTATGGAGAGACTGGTTTTAAGTTTATGACTGACTGGCAACTCTTGAAACAGATGAAGGCCATATTTAGGTATTGGAATAGAGTGGTTAAGAACTTGGGTCATGAAGTCAGGAGCCTGAATTTCTGTTCTGGTTCCATTATGTTTAGACTTGATATTGGGAAAGTAACTCAATTTCTCTGCCCTGATTCTTTATATTTAAAATTAGGTATCATAAAAATACCACTTATCAAATGATTAAATGAATCAATACACATAGGAACCCTGGAAAGTGCCTGACTCATGGTAACAACAAATGTTGACTATTATTATTATTATTTATTTTTTACTTTTTCTTTGGATTGTATACTTTATTTTTTTTCCCTTTATTTATTTATTTATTTATTTTTTCAGTGGGTTTTGTCATACATTGATATGAATCAGCCATAGATTTACACGTATTCCCCATCCCGATCCCCCCTCCCACCTCCCTCTCCACCCGATTCCTCTGGGTCTTCCCAGTGCACCAGGCCCGAGCACTTGTCTCATGCATCCCACCTGGGCTGGTGATTTGTTTCACCATAGATAATATACATGCTGTTCTTTCGAAACATCCCACCCTCACCTTCTCCCACAGAGTTCAAAAGTCTGTTCTGTACTTCTATGTCTCTTTTTCTGTTTTGCATATAGGGTTGTTGTTACCATCTTTCTAAATTCCATATATATGTGTTAGTATGCTGTAATGTTCTTTATCTTTCTGGCTTACTTCACTCTGTATAATGGGCTCCAGTTTCATCCATCTCATTAGAACTGGTTCAAATGAATTCTTTTTAATGGCTGAGTAATATTCCATGGTGTATATGTACCACAGCTTCCTTATCCATTCATCTGCTGATGGGCATCTAGGTTGCTTCCATGTCCTGGCTATTATAAACAGTGCTGCGATGAACATTGGGGTGCACGTGTCTCTTTCAGATCTGGTTTCCTCAGTGTGTATGCCCAGGAGTGGGATTGCTGGGTCATGTGGCAGTTCTATTTCCAGTTTTTTAAGAAATCTCCACACTGTTTTCCATAGCGGCTGTACTAGTTTGCATTCCCACCAACAGTGTAAGAGGGTTCCCTTTTCTCCACACCCTCTCCAGCATTTATTGCTTGTAGACTTTTGGATAGCAGCCATCCTGACTGGCGTGTAATGGTACCTCATTGTGGTTTTGATTTGCATTTCTCTAATAATGAGTGATGTTGAGCATCTTTTCATGTGTTTGTTAGCCATCTGTATGTCTTCTTTGGAGAAATGTCTGTTTAGTTCTTTGGCCCATTTTTTGATTGGGTCATTTATTTTTCTGGAATTGAGCTGCAGGAGTTGCTTGTATATTTTTGAGATTAATCCTTTGTCTCTTTCTTCATTTGCTATTATTTTCTCCCAATCTGAGGGCTGTCTTTTCACCTTACTTATAGTTTCCTTTGTTGTGCAAAAGCTTTTAAGTTTCATTAGGTCCCATTTGTTTAGTTTTGCTTTTATTTCCAATATTCTGGGAGGTGGGTCATAGAGGATCTTGCTGTGATTTATGTCGGAGAGTGTTTTGCCTATGTTCTCCTCTAGGAATTTTATAGTTTCTGGTCTTACATTTAGATCTTTAATCCATTTTGAGTTTATTTTTGTGTATGGTGTTAGAAAGTGTTCTAGTTTCATTCTTTTACAAGTGGTTGACCAGCTTTCCCAGCACCACTTGTTAAAGAGGTTATCTTTTTTCCATTGTATATCCTTGCCTCCTTTGTCAAAGATAAGGTGTCCATAAGTTCATGGATTTATCTCTGGGCTTTCTATTCTGTTCCATTGATCTATATTTCTGTCTTTGTGCCAGTACCATACTGTCTTGATGACTGTGGCTTTGTAGTATAGTCTGAAGTCAGGCAGGTTGATTCCTCCAGTTCCATTCTTCTTTCTCAAGATTACTTTGGCTATTTGAGGTTTTTTGTATTTCCATACAAATTGGGAAATTATTTGTTCTAGTTCTGTGAAAAATACCGTTGGTAGCTTGATAGGGATTGCATTGAATCTATAGACTGCTTTGGGTAGAATAGCAATTTTGACAATATTGATTCTTCCAATCCATGAGCATGGTATGTTTCTCCATCTGTTTGTGTCCTCTTTGATTTCTTTCATCAGTGTTTTATAGTTTTCTATGTATAGGTCTTTTGCTTCTTTAGGTAGATATACTCCTAAGTATTTTATTCTTTTTGTTGCAATGGTGAATGGTATTGTTTCCTTAATTTCTCTTTCTGTTTTTTCATTGTTAGTATATAGGAATGCAAGGGATTTTTGTGTGTTAATTTTATATCCTGTAACTTTACTATATTCATTGATTAGCTCTAGTAATTTTCTGGTAGAGTCTTTAGGGTTTTCTATGTAGAGGATCATGTCATCTGCAAACAGTGAGAGTTTCACTTCTTCTTTTCCTATCTGGATTCCTTTTACTTCTTTTTCTGCTCTGATTGCTGTGGCCAAAACTTCCAACACTATGTTGAATAGTAGTGGTGAGAGTGGGCACCCTTGTCTTGTTCCTGATTTCAGGGGAAATGCTTTCAATTTTTCACCATTGAGGGTGATGCTTGCTGTGGGTTTGTCATATATAGCTTTTATTATGTTGAGGTATGTTCCTTCTATTCCTGCTTTCTGGAGAGTTTTAATCATAAATGGGTGTTGAATTTTGTCAAAGGCTTTCTCTGCATCTATTGAGATAATCATATGGTTTTTATCTTTCAATTTGTTAATGTGGTGTATTACATTGATTGATTTGTGGATATTAAAGAATCCTTGCATTCCTGGGATAAAGCCCACTTGGTCGTGGTGTATGATTTTTTTAATATGTTGTTGGATTCTGTTTGCTAGAATTTTGTTAAGGATTTTTGCATCTATGTTCATCAGTGATACTAGCCTGTAGTGTTCTTTTTTTGTGGCATCTTTGTCTGGTTTTGGAATTAGGGTGATGGTGGCCTCATAGAATGAGTTTGGAAGTTTACCTTCCTCTGCAATTTTCTGGAAGAGTTTGAGTAAGGTAGGTGTTAGCTCTTCTCTAAATTTTTGGTAGAATTCAGCTGTGAAGCCATCTGGTCCTGGGCTTTTGTTTGCTGGAAGATTTTTGATGACAGTTTCGATTTCCTTGCTTGTGATGGGTCTGTTAAGATCTTCTATTTCTTCCTGGTTCAGTTTTGGAAAGTTATACTTTTCTAAGAATTTGTCCATTTCATCCAAGTTGTCCATTTTATTGGCATAGAGCTGCTGGTAGTAGTCTCTGATGATCCTTTGTATTTCAGTGTTGTCTGTTGTGATCTCTCCATTTTCATTTCTAATTTTGTTAATTTGGTTCTTCTCTCTTTGTTTCTTAATGAGTCTTGCTAATGGTTTGTCAATTTTGTTTATTTTTTCAAAAAACCAGCTTTTAGCTTTGTTGATTTTTGCTATGGTCTCTTTAGTTTCTTTTGCATTTATTTCTGCCCTAATTTTTAAGATTTCTTTCCTTCTGCTAACTCTGGGGTTCTTCATTTCTTCCTTCTCTAATTGCTTTAGGTGTAGAGTTAGGTTATTTATTTGGCTTTTTTCTTGTTTCTTGATGTAAGCCTGTAATGCTATGAACCTTCCCCTTAGCACTGCTTTTACAGTATCCCATAGGTTTTGGGTTGTTGTGTTTTCATTTTCATTCATTTCTATACATATTTTTATTTCTTTTTTGATTTCTTCTATGATTTGTTGATTATTCAGAAGCATGTTATTTAGCCTCCATATGTTTGAATTTTTAACAATTTTTTTCCTGTAATTGAGATCTAATCTTTCTGCACTGTGGTCAGAAAAGATGACTGGAATGATTTCAATTTTTTTGAATTCTCCAAGACCAGATTTATGGCCCAGGATGTGATCTATTCTGGAGAAGGTTCCGTGTGCACTTGAGAAAAAGGTGAAGTTGATTGTTTTGGGGGTGAAATGTCCTATAGATATCAATTAGGTCTAGCTGGTCCATTGTGTCATTTAAGGTTTGTGTTTCCTTGTTAATTTTCTGTTTAGTTGATCTATCCATAGTTGTGAGTGGGGTATTAAAGTCTCCCACTATTATTGTGTTACTATTAATTTCCTCTTTCATACTCATTAGCATTTGCCATACATATTGCGGTGCTCCTATGTTGGGTGCATATATATTTATAATTGTTATATCTTCTTCTTGGATTAATCCTTTGATCATTATGTAGTGTCCTTCTTTGTCTCTTTTCACATTCTTTATTTGAAAGTCTAATTTATCTGATATGAGTATTGTGACTCCTGCTTTCTTTTGGTCTCCATTTGCGTGAAATATTTTTTTCCAGCCCTTCACTTTTAGTCTGTATGTGTCTCTTGTTTTGAGGTGGGTCTCTTGTAGACAGCATATATAGGGGTCTTGTTTTTGTATCCATTCAGCCAATCTTTGTCTTTTGGTTGGGGCATTCAACCCATTTACATTCAAGGTAATTATTGATAGGTGTGGTCCCGTTGCCATTTACTTTGTTTTGGGTTCACGTTTATACAACCTTTCTGTGTTTCCTGTCTAGAGAAGATCCTTTAGCATTTGTTGAAGAGCTGGTTTGGTGGTGCTGAATTCTCTAAGCTTTTGCTTGTCTGTAAAGCTTTTGAATTCTCCTTCATATCTGAATGAGATCCTTGCTGGGTACAGTAATCTAGGTTGTAGGTTATTTTCTTTCATTACTTTCAGTATGTCCTGCCATTCCCTTCTGGCCTGGAGGGTTTCTATTGATAGATCAGCTGTTATCCTTATGGGAATCCCTTTGTGTGTTATTTGTTGTTTCTCCCTTGCTGCTTTTAATATTTGGTCTTTGTGTTTGATCTTTGTTAATTTGATTAATATGTGTCTTGGGGTGTTTCACCTTGGGTGTATCCTGTTTGGAACTCTCTTGGTTTCTTGGACTTGGGTAGCTATTTCCTTCCCCATTTTAGGGAAGTTTTCAGCTATTATCTCCTTGAGTATTTTCTCATGGCCTTTCTTTTTGTCTTCTTCTTCTGGGACTCCTATGATTCGAATGTTGGGGCGTTCCACATTGTCCCAGAGGTCCCTGAGGTTGTCCTCATTTCTTTTGATCCTTTTTTCTTTTTTCCTCTCTGCTTCATTTATTTCCACCATTTTATCTTCAACCTCACTTATCCTATCTTCTGTCTCCGTTATTCTACTCTTGGTTCCCTCCAGAGTGTTTTTGATCTCATTTACTGCATTATTCATTTTTAATTGACTCTTTTTTATTTCTTCTAGGTCTTTATTAAACATTTCTTGTATCTTTCCAATCTTTGTCTCCAGGCTATTTATCTGTAACTCCATTTTGTTTTCAAGATTTTGGATCATTTTTATTATCATTATTCTAAATTCTTTTTCAGATAGATTCCCTATCTCCTCTTTTGTTTGACTTGGTGGGCATTTTTCATGTTCCTTTACCTGTTGGGTATTTCTCTGCCTTTTCATATTGTTTAGATTGCTGTGTCTGGACTGGGCTTTCTGTATTCTGGAGGTCTGTGGTTCCTTTTTATTGTGGAGGTTTTACCCAGTGGGTGGGGTTAGACGATTGGCTTGTCAAGGTTTCCTGGTTAGGAAGGTTTGCATCGGTGTTCTGGTGCGTGGAACTTGATTTCTTCTCTCTGGAGAGCAATGGAGTGCTCAGTAATGAGTTTTGAGATGGGTCTATGTGTTAGGTGTCACCTTGGGCAGCCTGTATGTTGACGTTTAGGGCTATGTTCCTGTGTTGCTGGAGAATTTGCGTGGTATGTCTTGCTCTAAAACTTATTGGCTCTTGGGTGGTGGTTGGTTTCAGTGTAGGTATGGAGGCTTTTGGACGGTCACTTATTACTTAAAGTTCCATGTAGTCAGGAGTTTTCTGGTGTTCTCCAGTTTTGGGCTTAAGTCTCCTGCCTCTGGATTTTAGTTTTATTTTTCCTGTAGTCTCAGGACTTCTCCAACTATACAGCACTGATAATAAAACTTATAGGTTAATGGCAAAAAGATTCTCCCCCATTAGGGACACCCAGAGAGGTTCACAGAGTTACATGAAGAAGAGGAGAGGGAGGAGGGAGATAGTGATGAGCAGGAGGAGAAAAAGGGGGACTCAAGAGGAGAGAGACAGATCTACACAGTTGTCTGTTCCCAGAGTGTTCTCCGTAGCCCAGACACCCACCAAGATTCACAGAATTGGATTGGGAAGAGAAGGTGAAAGGAGGAAATAGAGGTGTTCTGAGGTAGAAAACAGAGAGTCAAGATTGGGAAAGAATAATCAACACACTCCTGAATAAAAATGGGAACTGAATATTGGATTCTTAAATGTTCACAATTTATATCATATACTGAAAAACAAAAATTAAAAATCTAGAGTAGGGGTTAGACTCTTAAAAATACTATATTAAAAACAAAAACCAAAACTCACAAAAAAATTTTAAAAATATATATGAAGTTCAGTTTAAAAATAGGGCTTCTCTTCTTTTTTTTTTTGGTAAGGTTATAGTGTATTGAAAATGAAAATTAAGGAGTATCAGAGGAGTACTAGAGGACTTTAAAAGAAATAAGAGAAAAAGAAAAATAGAAAATAGAAGAGAAAAAGGAGAAAAAAAAAGAATTTTCCCTAATTAAAAAAATCGTAAAAATCTATGAAAATGAAAGTTAAGGAGTAATGGGGGAGTAATAGGGAATTTAAAGGAAAAGAAAAGAGAAAAAATAAAAAAGAAAAAATAAATTAAAAAAAATTTTTTTTTCTTACTTAAAAAAAAAAAAAAGTAAAAATATATCTAGGAATTTCTCTGGAGCTGTTGCGGTCAGTGTGGGTTCAGCTCAGTTTCAGATATCTCCTCATGCCAGCTTACACTTCTCGATATCTACAGGCCCCTTCCGGTGTAATCGGTGTTTTCTACAGGGATTTTAATCTGTTGCACCTGTCCCTTCTGAAGCGGTTCCCTTTGTTTATTTGGCTTCTGTTTGCCGGTTTCTTCAGAGCCTCATTTCCGCCCTGACACAGGCGGGCGGAGGTGGACTCTTATTCAGGTAGCTAGTTCCGTCGCTCTGCGGGGAGGGGCTGGCGCTATGGGGACGGGCTTGCGCCGCGGGGACGGGCTGGCGCTGCCGGGAGGGGCTGGCGCTGCGGGGACGGGCTGGCGCTGCGGGGAGGGGCTGGCGCCGCGGGGAGGGGCTGGCGCTGCGGGGAGAGGCTGGCGCTGCTTTCTCCATCTGCGCTGCTCAGGCTCCTGGCTGCTCTATATGGAGCGTGCCCCGCGCTGCGCGCGGTTCCAGCCCTCGGGTGTTCCACAAAAGCGCGGAACAAAAGGCTGCGTCCGCTCTTGTGCCTTCCCCGTCAGAGCGGTCCAGGCAGCCAGGGGCTTGACAGACGCACTCTCCCTGGGTGCTGCGTGCCCACTCCCTTCCGCGGTCCCAGTCTTGGTTTCCGCCCGCGCCGGTCGGGTGCCTGCGCCCTGTGTCTCGCCGCGACCTGCTCCCGCCTCCGGCGGGTCTGGGCCGGTCCGCAGTCTGCGAGCTCTTCTCTGGACTTTCTCGGTCCCTTTGTTCTGCGAACGGCGGCAGCGTGTTCCGGCCGGTTAATTTTCTCTCTCTCTTTTGCTCTCCCACAGTTCAAGTTGGCAACTCACAAAAGCTCCCTCCGATTGTCCTCAGGGCACTGAGGCCTGGACCCTAGCTCAAGCAATGCCGCCCGCTCCTCTCCGTGCTGCCCCCACTTGCTGGTGGCGGATGCGGGTGTCTGGGGTACTTTTCTGCTGAGAGTTGCTTTTAGGCACATAATCTGTGGGTTTTATTTATTGTTTCCCTCCCAATCAGGTTGCCCTCCTAGATTCAAACACTTCCCCCAGGCCTGCCATTGCGAGGGTTTCCCGGTGTCTGGAAACGTCCTCTAAAGACTCCCTTCCCAGGATGGATCTCCGTCCTTAGCTCTTTTGTCTCACTTTTTATCTTTTATATTTTGTCCTACCTCCTTTCGAGGACAGTGGGCTGCTTTTCTGGGCACCTGATAACCTCAGCTAGCGATCAGAAGTTGTTTTGTGAAGTTTGCTCTGCGTTTAGATATTCTTTTGATGAATTTGTAGGAGAGAAAGTGGTCTCCCCGTCCTACTCCTCCACCATCTTGGCCACTATTATTTTTTTGATGGGCTAATCTATTAATAGAGGGATCTGAGAAGCTTTTTCAATAGTTAAAGTGAGAGACAATGAGCACTTGATCCAAGGTGGGGACTAAATTGTTGTGCTAAGAAGGGGCTAAATTTGAGATGTATGAGGAGCTGAACATGGGGAGACTTGGTAACTGGATTGGAGTAAGGGAGTCGTTTTGTGGAACCTGATGGGTGGTATTGCCACTCATTAAAATGGGAGATGGTGAGCTGAAGAACTTGAATTCAGCTCAATGTGTTAAGACTCAAGTGTAAAGGTAGAGATACCCCACAAATAGTTGCGTATCTGAGTCTGTGTTCTGGAGAGAAGTAACGAACTACATAGCCTATAGCTAAACCATGAGAATAGATGAGGGCATTGGGCAGAAAGTAGAGCTGAAGATTTGAAGTATGTGAGATCAGTTTGGCACAGATTCTGTAAAAAATAAAACTCAAAAATAAACAAAAAAGCTGTGTAGGGGGCAGTTGTGGGTTAGGATTAGTTAGAACTCCAATTCATGCCAAGGGACAGATGGTGTTCCAATTCTGATGATGGTAAGGTAGCTTGAGAGTGAAAAGGAATGTCTTCAATACATAGTGAGAGATTTTAGGAAAGTTAGATACAGTTTTCATCAGCTTATCCCAAACACTAAGGCTTTATAATTGATTATGTTCACACATGATGGCCATAATGTTTTTCATTGACTCATTTTGCCCAGAGCTAGACAGAAAGTCAGACTGGGCAGACCCACTGTTGCAATCAACATGGCTAATGTTTGATCCCATCTTTGGTTGATAGTTATGCCTCAAAAGTCCTGGCCAGGCACCCCTATGTGGCACTGTGCCTTCCTAGCAGATGGGAATGAGGGTGGTTATTCAACAACTTGGTATATGCATCAATTTTAATGATTAAAACAGGATTTCTGTGCAGAGTGTCTAGCCATGAGGTTGAAAGGATAAAATGTCACTATATCTGCAGCATGGAAATGGATTAGTGCTGAAATCTTAACAATTGCTTATGCAAGTTAAAAGTTTGTTAAATTTCACTCTGGGTTTGTGTTCACCTGGGAGCTTATGATAATGAATCCTTTTGGTCCCAATTTGGCTCTCTAGAGTAAGAACACTTACAAATCCATTTAATAACCCAGACTGACTTTTATCTCTGAACTGATGAATCAGGTGCAAAAAAGTGGAATGTAGATCTTTGTGTGTGCCTTTCATCACATTGCTTTTGCAGAAGACAGCATAATTTTGGAGCTGTTCTAAATGTAAGGAAGATCTAATATACAGCATGGTGACTAATAAAACCGTATTGTAAAATTGAAATTTGCTAAAAGGGTAGGTCTTAAGTATTCTCATGTAACACGAAAATAATGGTAATTGTGAGTGATGCATGTGTTAATTAACTTGATTTTGGCAATCATTTCACTATATATACATGCAGTAAAGATCACATTGTATACCTTTAAATATACAATTTTGTCAAGTATACCTCATTAAAGCTGGAAAATAAAATACAGGTAAGGGGAAATACAAAATTAAAGAAAATGTATCAAGAATTTCACCACATAAAACATTTTAAAGCTTAAAATATATAAACAATAATAAAAATTTTCCCACAGAGTGAGAATGCTATGGCCATGTTTACACATTTAAGGTAAAAATGAGAATTCAAGAAAATTCACAGATATTTACAGGAAAAGGAATTTTACTCAATCACAGTGATTTTTGGTTAAAATTCCTTTCTGCATAAGGTTTTCAATGCTTTATTTTGCTTTCAGTATAGTATACTACCATATATGCATATGTATATATATAATATATATAACTATATGCATGCATGCTGAGTTGCTTTGGTTGTGTCTGACTTTTTGTGACCCTATGGACTGTGGCCTGCCAGGACCCTCTGTCCATGGGATTCTCTGGCAAGAATACTGGAGTGGATCGCCATGCCCTCCTCCAGGGGAGCTTCCTGACCCCAGGGATTGAACCTGCATCTCTTTTGTCTCTTACATTGACAGGCAGATTCTTTGCCACTAGCACCACCTGGGAAGTCCATGTATATAGTTATAATGATATATATTTCAGTTTTGGTATGATGGTATATATTTCAGTATATTTCAGTTTTCTATTACTCTGTAACAAATGGCTCCAAAACTTAGGGCTTGACATAACTGTTTCTTTTGCTGATGACTCTGTGGGTCAGGAAGGCCTCTGCTTGGCGGCTCATCTCTGCTGCACGTGTTGTCTCAGGGTGGCTGGGGCTAGAGTATGCACTCCAAGGTGGCTTCGTCTCTCATGTCTGGCGCTCCTTAGCACTCCTGTCTCATTCTCAGCTTCTTTCTCTCTCTTTCATTACGTGGTAAAATTACAGGCTTCAGAGCCTTTCCGTGTGACTTGGACTTCTCACAGCATGGTGATGTCATTGTAGTCTCTTGGTTTAAAGAGGCAGGAAACAAATAATTCCTATGTAAGGGTGACAGCCGCACCTGGCCCACCATCAGTTCCATATTCTATTGGTTGCGGCAGATACAAGGCCTGGTGGATATAAGACAATCGAGAAATAAATTCCACCACCTTGTGGGAATATGACAAGAAAGGAGCGTGCATGGGTGATACTGCTGCTATCATCTTTAAAATATGCAGTAGGCCAAGGAGCAGAGCCAGGGAGACACTGCAAGGATCCAGCGCTTCTCCTAAAGTGTGAGCTACAGACCATCTGTGTTAGAATCACCTGGAGGGGCGGTGATTTAATTTGTAGAGATCTGAGCCTCACTCCAGACTTACCAGATCAGAATCAGAATCTCTATGAGTGGGATTCTGTGGCTTCAACAAGCCCCCAGGT
The DNA here is from genome assembly GCF_910594005.1 of Cervus elaphus. NCBI lineage: Eukaryota > Metazoa > Chordata > Mammalia > Artiodactyla > Cervidae > Cervus > Cervus elaphus. Next base: position 84,779,293 of record NC_057825.1, read on the forward strand.
GACAATTATGTGCACTAAGGCAGTGGAGAGTTATTTCTGAGCCTGGCTCTGGAGACTGAAAGACCTGGATGCAATGTGCCTGCCATCAACTAGCTGTGTGGCCTTGAAATTGCCTTCATTCTCTTAGGGACAGTTTCCTCATCTGCAAATTGTGCCAAGAGATAGTACCCACTTCCTATGTAGTTTCTGAGAACAAAATATGTACCCCAGAGGTTGGAACATTGTCAGTACATTACTAATGAATGTTTAGTGAGTTAGTGGGTTTCATCCTCCAAACAGATGATTCTTCTTTAGTGTGTAGTGAGGTTTTATCCACATGAATGACCTGGACCTGTATTGTGGCCACAGTTAGATTCACCAGTGTGCCCATCTGTCAATGGTGTTGTACACTTTCTCACTAGAAGCCAACAGGTGAACAAGTATGGACTTTCCTGCCTGTTTAGAGTTGAATTGATTCATTTATAATAAAGAGCTAACTTACTGAACTGTAAGAAGCATGCTACTTGACAATAACCTTGAAATTGCTTGAGAACTGTTCAGTGAAATAAGTGGGTGCAGTTTGGACAATAAAACACTCTTAGCATTCCATAATTGGATGAATTTCAAATATGTATTGACATAGTCCCTACAAACTCAAGGCCTGGTGTTAACATGATGGTAGGACTGAAGCGTTTGGTGAGAGGTAAAGGAGGGCTGATGTGACAATTAGCAGGATAAAGAAGCTAATGGCTCAATTTCATATGTTGGTTGACACTTTGTTATAATAGAATTATAATTTAAAATATTAGGCATGGGCGATTATGAATAAGTTTTGAAAAACCTAATATGTTGTTGGAAAGCTTCATGCTTAGAATGTCAACTGAAGCCTCAGAAAAGGCTCAACATATTTGATTCTCCTCTTGATATCAGCCGCAATAGATCCAAGGCTGTAGCATCTGAAAACTGGGCACCGTGCGTTTGTGACAGCGAAAGAGGTTCAGAAGAAGATGGAAAGCACCCAGGGTCTGTTTACTGTCCCTGAAGAGCACCTGAGGTAAAGGTCTTCTTTAAAAGTCAACATACTTGAACTCTTGTCCTTCGATGTGTTTTGTATGACTCAGAACAAAATAAGAAAGTGGTCCTGGGAGAGGTCCATTTAGAATGACAGACTGAAATTTCACACACCCTGTGAATTTTCTGTGTGTTGTTGGTCCTTTAAAAAAAAAAATAACCCTCTTATTTATGCAGCAACTATTCTTCTAAAGCACTTTAGGCTTTGTGGCTGACAGTGATCTCTATATACCTATCTAACAAATTTCGAAAGTATTCCTGATTTCTATTTCTTTATGTTCCATCATGTGTTTATTCCTTCTCTTCCTTTTCTAATTTTCCGAAACTGCTCCTTAGATTTGTTTATTTATCTTCTCTATCCATTTATGTTTTGACCTCCACCCATCCAGTTTATTCAATATTTGCCCTTGGAAGCAATGACAGTCCAACAACAACCAAAACAATGACAAGAAAATGAGTTAATTTTGTTGAGCATTTGCAGTGCATCAGATGCTACGACTTCCTTTCTTCCTCTCCTTTCACCACTGCTTCTCTTCCCATACAGACAAGTATCTTTTTTTTTTTTTTTAAAAATGAGGAAATTCATTTTTTTAAAAAAAGTTTATTTATTTTTGGCTGCACTGGGTCTTGCTGCACTCAGGTTTTCTCTAGTTGGGACACGTGGGGGCTTCAAGTTGCTGCGCTCAGGCTTCTCACTGCGGTGGCTTCTCTTGTTGTGGAACACGGACGCTGGGTGTTCAGGCTTTGAAGGTTGTGGCTCCTGGACTCCAGAGGCTCAGTAGTTGTGACATGTGGGCTTAGTTGCCCCGCAGCATGTAGAATCTTCCCAGAATAGGGATGGAACCCGTGTCCCCTGCATTGGCTGGTGGATTCTCAACCACTGGATATCCAGGGAAGTCCCAGACACTTTTGTCTTATACTTTTAACTATGGAAGTGAATTTTCCTCCTTTTGTGCTATATCATATCCTCATCAGAGCCATTAACACAAGTCATGAGTGTACTCTATTATTCTGCTTCAGTATTTAAAATATAGGAACAAGAAACCATCTTATAGCAAAGAACAAATATGCTTGCTAGGTACACATCTAATCCCAGGCATCATATCTAACAGTGTCGTTACTTTATTGTTTATTTTATTGTTAATATCTTGTGGCCAGGAAAGGGAGAAGTTTTTCCTTTGGCTTTCTTCCTGCAGAAACAGAGGACCAGAGGAGTTAACTAGATAAAATGAAGCTCCTTTTACTTTGCTGAAGCTGAGATGAGTGCTCCATGTGCCAGGAAAAGAGGAGGTCCAAGAGTTAAAAGAAGTGGCCTCAATGAGCACTTGAGCAGAGAGCTTCCTGATTGCCTGTCTGCCATCTCCTGGGCATCCCCAGCTGTTGAGAGTTTGTGGGAGGAGAAACTGCAGGGAGATGCCCTTCCTTTCTGCCGTGTGCCTGAGTGTGGTTGTTTTAATTCCTCCCAAATCAGGCATAACCTGAGAATCACGTTGCAGTGCAAATTGCAGAAGTGAGCAGAACGTTGATTCTCTCTGAGAGCGTCCATCCTTGATAATTCTTTCATGCCTAATATTTTTATGAAATCATTGTAGAGCTTGGCCATCGAAGTGTATCCTAAAGAAATTTATTTAGATTTCTTCTGTGCAAGTACAAATTATGAGGCTCATAAGAGGTCTTTGTTTACCAAGGTTTTGAAAAATGAAACAGAGGAAGAAGTATTTTCAACGATTTTGGATAACGGTAAAATTAAGTCTGTCTAAGAGGTTGTACTTTCTGTACTGTTGCTTGAGAACCTGCCACTTCTCCACGAAACTTTGATCTTAGCTGTCAGGACAGGACGTAAGCATGACTCAAGCACTTTGTATTTTAGGCAGACACATAAATTCATCTCTAAAGAGTCAGAAAATGGAAGGAAGCTGCAATGATGGTGGCTTGAATGAAACAAACCAGGAACGATGTGGGATGCCTCATAATAGAGTCTAGCTCAGGACTAACCACTGCCATAGCTGATTCCTTTGGAGGCCTTTGAAAGAGCCTTGCCTTCAGAGGGAAAAGGAGAAGGGAGACATAAATTAGCATGAATTACATCAGGTGTTTTCCACCTGTTACCTTTACTCTAGTTAATGAAGCCAATAGTATTATCCAAAATTTGTAGTCAGTGAAGTCCCTTTGTTGCTAAGTGGTAAAGACAGGATTTGAACTTGTCTCTCTTAAGTGTGTGTTTATTCCACTTCTTCTTGCTGCTTCCCTGAGAAACTGTGTGCTTAGAATTTCTTCCTTAAATAATTGGAGCTACTAATAACATCAAGACAGGTAATTTTCTAGCTCCGATTTAAGCTTAGAGTAGTTCTCCCTATCCTTTTTATAGATGTATGTGACCCAGTGTACCAGGCTTACTCATTATTAGATAATTTAAACTGCAGTGTATCTTGCCTAATTTTGCTAACCCAAATAAACTTGAACTTCTTTTCCCTGTGTCTCTAGATCAAATGATTATTCTACTATAGAACTTTCATATGTTTTAAAAGCATTATTGGAGGTGGGTATTTGTTGTGCTATTATTCCAGATATTTTGTTTCACTTGAAATTCCCACCTAGTGGAAACTTGATGGCTCCATCATGTCCTGCAGAAATTGTCAGCTTGCCTAAGCAGCCTTCTGCTCTCGTGTCAGTGTGGAGTTTCTACTCTTAAAGAGGGCTCATCTTCATTTTGGTCCATTCTGATTCATGATGTGACACCTCAAATGAAGGAGTGTGGCTGTTCACTAGAATCTGTGCCAGCCCCTGTCCATATCATGTGGTTACTTCACAATGATGCCCTGTCACTGAAAATGGGATTTTTGCATGAGTGCATCGTAGAACTGCATCACCCTGTTAGAAACAGTTTATTTTCCTCCAGATTCATAGTCCAAAAAAAAAAAAAAAAAAAGACACAACAGTGACATATTAGATGCCTCAGTACCTTGATTTCATTTTTGGCTTTGTTATAGCTTGCATATGATTATAGATGGCAGAAAATTAAGGTGCCCAGCCTTCAATTTTTTGACAGTTATAATCTTACTTGTGTAAGAAAGGGACTTACCAAGAAACCAGCACTGGTTATTCCTTTTCCTTTCCTCTGCACGTCCTGAGAATGAATCAAAGGTCTGGGACCTAATCTGCAACGGTAAGAAAACCTGGCAGCTAAACCTGTTTGCCGCATCTATGGAATCTGGACTCTTTGCAGCACCTGATTCTGGAGCTGTAGACGAGTTAATATTAAAAATATGGTGTGATCTGTCAGCCTATGTTGTGATATACTGCGGCTGGAGGAATTGACACACTCTCTGAGAGCTTCTTTTCAGGATAAATTCCAGTGACTCTCCTCTATTTTAGCAGCTCAACATTCTGCATTTGGGCTTAACTGCATCCTTAACCCTCTGCTCTAAATCTTCCTCTTTTCGTGTGTTGATATTGTTTCTATTAGGAAAGCATTTCTATCAGATTTTTCTCTCTGGAGAAGACTGTCTTTTTGCTTCTGCTTTATTTCAAACTCACAGATGGGCAGATTCAGAGTCAAGGGAACAATTTGCAGGACTTACTTTTTCTCCTGGTATTAGGTATGATCTAGTTGTGGTTTGTATCTACTGCTTTTCCGTAGGTGGTAATAGACACACACCATGAAAAAGTCTAATAAATTTTTGTTTTAAAAAAGATTTCCTGAAAGCTAGTTTCTTACAATAGTCACAGGGGATCACTCCCTAAATTCAAGCAATCAACATGCTGCCTTTTGAGAACACTTAACCATCTGACCTCTAGTCTCCATCTTTGTTCTTCCTTTCCCAACACCCCAATATCTTAATTCAGTATTTGATGGATCATTGCCATAGCTCCTTATACCTCACTCCTCTTTCAATACTTATCCATTTTCCCTTATTGAAGGTAACTTTCTAAGAAACAAACATGATCACATTAGTTCCCTTGCCTGAAATACTCATGAGTATCCCCTTTGCCTGTAGGATATATTGTGATTTTCATAGCATGACTCTCATCATCTGACCACAACCTGCCTTTCTCTGATTGGTTTATTTGTATTTTTATACCATTACCTTTTGATAGCTCTTAGAAATGCATACGATCTAACAAACTAAAAAGGAAAAAACGGAATCAAATCAAAGGGATTAATGACATTTTATTTTCCCTTTTGCTTTGCCAAGTCAAAGAAATTGTCCTGTTAAAGCGACGGGAAAATCATTGCTATATTGATGGAGGCAGTCAAAGGAACTTTTACATGAGTGCTCCATAATGAAGTAGATAGCAGAACTTACTTGCCCATTCTCGCTTCTCAAGTCCTATCTTTTCTGATTTGGAATCTATTGATATTATAGCATAGTTTACATGCAAATGTTTGTTTTTGTTAGTATAATGTCAACATTAATATGCAGACATTGCTTTTCTAGCAAATGAGGAAAGATATATTAAAACTTGAAAAGTTTAAAAAGAATTTAGACAGTGTATTTTTTCCCCTGATCTGGGTTAGGGCAGAACCAGCAATTAGATTAAAGATAGTGGGTCTGATATAGATGCAGGGAAAATTAAGATGCAGTATTTGATGGGTAGGCATAATCCATATGGAGCAGGGAATTTTAAGTAAAAAGGGAACTGGGAACAGCACAAGCAAATGCATAAAAATTGAAAAACACATTATATGTTTAAATTATGGTGAATAAAAATGTTTGGATAAAAAGGAAATTATATGTCTGGAAATAGAAAGCAATATGGGCAGAAATGGTTTTGGGACAAAGCATGGAGGATCTGAAGTGCCAGAGTAACAGGTCTGAACATGACTCAATAGGCAATAGGGTGCTACTGGAAGAGTTTCTACAAATTTAGTTTGCGCTACTTCTTGTACCTAGAGGGCGAGGTTCTGGGTGGGATATCGGATATATGGGTTTGTCCTGATCCCAGTCCTTTCCAGGTTAAATCAAAAAATTTCAAAGTCACCATTTGTGAATTTTGGGGATTTTCCACTATGGAGAGACATGAAATCTGCGAAGTTAGACTCCTGAATGAACAAGGTTGGTAACTAAGTGATAAACTTTCCAATTCCACCTGAGATGATGTGCCCGTGTGACCTTCACCCTCAATCTCGTCTGTGTTTTCATTCATAAAATGAACTAGTAGGAGGGATGTGAGGAATATGTGAGCAGGTCACACGACTACAACGAGGGGCTTTGCACAACACGAGAAGCTGGTGTCAGAGGATTCCCATGAGCTTTCACAGGCAAGCAGAAAACCAAGCCCTTAGAAGCGAGAATATTCTGAAGAAGGAGGAGATCACCAAGGGTGGGAGGCTGAGCAACCCTGTGCTCAGGACCTTGACAGCTTTTATAACATATGCTATGTTAACTGGTTAAAAAATAAAAATAATCACTTGTGTTGAAAATTTGGAAATTACAGAATAAGTGTTTAAAAAGAAAATAAAAATCATTTGCAATGTAACCCTCCTGTGGTAGCCACTATGAACATTTTGATGTATATATAGGCAAGTTTTCCCCCCCTCATTGAATGGCATAATTCTGTACATATGCAGGACTTTATAACCTGCCCTCTTCTTTAAAATGTACAAGGATATTTTTCCAGGTAAAACATTTTTTTTCTTTTCCTCTCAGAAACAACGGAATGGAAATCTGAAGTCAGTTTACTTCTGGCATAGGCAACTTAGGGCAAAATGCCATATGATTGCCATTGAGTATTTAGTGAAAATTTTACCTTATTATAAAATCACAAGCTGGGGCATACCAACTACACTGATAGAAATCACACAGTGATAAACATAAATTCTTTCACATGTTTATTTGCTTCTTTAAGATGAATTCCCAAAAGTAGAATTTATAGGTCAAAAAGTTGTAAACAATTTCAAGTATGTTAATGAATATTTCCAAGTTGTTCCCCAGGAGATTTTTGCAATTTACAGTCCTTTCTTTCCTATGTACAGGTCAGTCTTGAGATTTAAAGGATGATGTCTTAATGGGTTGTTTCATTAACAAGTTCTGTGAATGTGCACTAGCGCTGAAATAAACATCAGGCTGAGCTGTTTGCAGTTGCTGGGTGTAGATTGTCACTCTCATTGATAGCTTAGAAACATTTAAGCAGGTGCTTAATCGATGATAAATAGCATATATCATATCCTTTGATTAAACATAAAATATTTATTATAGCTCCTGAAGGTATTGGAAAAATCAGCAAAACATATGAAAATACTTAATCTGGATAGTTACACATTTATAATGTAAGAGGTACTTTTCATGTGTTTATTAAAGTGGAATCAGATTGCAGAATTCTCAATAATTTAAATGAAATGTTCCCAGGGAAGGCACCATATGCTACCATCTGCATTTCGTATGTTTTATTAATTCAAGGGGAAAAAAAATCTTAAGAGGTACAGGAAAAACATAGTCAAATTTAACTGAAGCATTTATTTGGTCAAGTCATTAAGGGGATATATCCTTATGGGTGCAAAATAAATATATTTGAATTAAGTTTTTAAATCCATAAAGGACCCAAAAAGGCAAGACCTATTTTCCAAATTGGAGATAAATGCAAAGAGAAGAGAAGAGAGAGAGAGAGATTGATTCTATGGGAATATGATTAACTCTTAGAACTTTTTATATGCTATTTTATGCATTTGTCAAGAATAACTCATGACAGAATTGATGAATTTATTCAGACAAATTGCTACCACTCAGGTATCACTACCGTTCTAGAGATCCCTAAAGCTTTTGAGAGAGCAAAAAATACTTTCCTTCTCTGCACTGACAGCATTTGGTAACAGTTTCTAGGAGTTGTGATCTGGTATAGGGAGTCTCATTTGTTTAAATACTAGATTTTAAGCATCTGTTATCTGTCCAAGTATTGGGTTAATTGGCATGTGGAATTTTAGTAAATGAGCCTTGCTGGACTTTAAGGGTCTTAAGAATACATACCTCATTTGGAAATTGGATTCTCATCGTTATTTGATAATGGAAGTAGAGTGACCATATGTACATAAAAATTCTAGAGTTATACCTGTGTATTGCAAACTCTTAACAAATGTTAAGCTGTTTTTATATTAGTATGGAAGTAATAGTACTTGTTTTGCTGTTGCTATGGCTGTTTCATCTTGATTGCTATTATTATTACAATCAGGAAACCAGAGTCAACTTTTCCACCTTCTCAGAGAATTGCTGATTGATATAAACTCCTGAAAGTCAGGAAAATTCTTCAGATGAGGCAAGTATCTGCTGAGCACTGTTCTAGGAAATGTCACTGCATTGAGATCCACACAATAGGCCTGTTCTGTTCTTTGACTTCTCAAAACAAAGCAACACAAACAACAACAATGGCACAAGACTGTCTCAAATGCTGATTCCTATACTGATTGTTGAAGCACGAATGATGCTCCTCTGGATGGTGTGACCAAGGGGCTCCGTACTCTCTTTCATAGTCTCTCTTCCTAGAATTGTAACGAAGCAGGTATCAGTGACCCAACCTGTCCCTGTTCCTGCTTTACCCTCATGACAAGGTAAAGTTAGGTCCATCAATGTCAAGAAAGGTCATATGAACATAGGCGTGTTGTCTCTAAAAGTAGTTCAAATGTCCTCATTTTTTTTCCTCTTTTAAATTGCATAAACTAAAGAAATGCTCTGTCTTTAACCTACATCTGTTGTTTTTGTCTTCTTCTTTAAGGGGTAAAATAGTCTTTGGTACAAGGTGACATTGAGAGTGAATGCAGAAAGGGCATCGATGGAATTGTCTCTTCAGCAGCACCCTCTCTTGTCCGCTGTCTTCTCCATAAGGTTCCATGTGGCTATTTAAGGGGTGGTAATTTTCTCACATGACCCTGTTCTCCTAGCTAGATTTCTTAATGTTTGGAGAAAGATGGTCTGTGGTGGGAGGGAAGGAATCCAGTATGAGACGAGTTCAAAGAAAAGGGAGAAAGAGAAAGGGGGAGAGAGAGAGAGAGAAAGAATGAAAGAGAGATTCATCACCCGGGTCCTAGTCTTAGTTCTTCCTGAGGCTCATTTACACCCTTCTGTTTTTTGTTTTGTTTTGATAATTCAACTGTAACTTGAATTTCTTGAGCCAACCAATTTATCTTTGATGTTTAAGATGGTTTGGGTTTGCCTTGGGTTTCCAGTAGTGTAACAAAATAAGTTTTGACTTCTCACTGTTACCATCCTCTCTGATTCTCATTGTCATTCAAGCTCTTGAAATTCTCCAGCCCAGAATACTGGAGTGGGTAGCCTTTCCCTTCTCCAGGGGATCTTACCAACCCAGGGATTGAACCTATGTCTCCTGCATTGCAGGCAGATTCTTTACCAGCTAAGCCACAGGAAAGCCTGAGAGACTCAGAATCGCCCATCAAATGGGCTGTACTTATTGTGCCAAGCATTAGATGCAACAGTCTCAGCCTGAGCATCATTTCATTGCAACATAAAGATGGGTACATTGCTCAGACCTTGGTGCTGGCAGAGTCAAGTGCCCTAATTCAAACACCATTATTTATCCAAAAGAGAAGCCACATTCCAATCTAGTCTATATTTCAAAGCTGAAAAACTTCATGTTCTAGCAAATGATCATATGTGACATGTGTCCCACTCATTTATGCCAGTTCTTCCACTGATTTTCCTCCTCCATTTGTCATGTGGGAATATCACTCTGAGCTTTTTTTAAAGACAGTTAACAACTTGCATGACTTAGAGAGCAAATTGTATTTCCAATTAAATTATGAACCCATGGGAAAGATATTGATGTCTGGACACATCCCAGATCAGTCTGCTGGAGGTTATGATTATTTGGGGTTTGGAATCCTTTAACACACTAACATTAACTATATATACTCTGTCTTGTTAATGTAACCATTATGTAGGAAAGAATCATGAATTCAGATAGCCATTCATTTTATGTGGCTTTTTATTTGGGCTGATTGTCTGAATAACAGGCTCCCTGATTCTCTATCTCAACCTGTGTTATAAATAAATCAGACAACACAGCCAACATTGTCAGAGTTGTTGAGATTTGGGGCTGGGTCTAAAGTGAGATGAATGAGGCAGTGAGGATGCAAAATGGAGACACTCACTCTCAAGATTGGACCAAGCATCTCTCTTACCTCACCTCATCCTGGCCCTGTGGAAAGGCTAGAGGCTAGTTTAGCAGATATTCACATGTATCAAATTAGAAACCTGGCCAGCAGTATATTTGTATCAACTGTGGGATTAATAAAAGTCAGAAAAAAAGAGAACTGATTCATTAGCAGATCTGCCAAGTTTACCTTCTTATTTCCTCCATTAGGAAAGGCATCCCCCACAGCTTTCAGCATCTGTCTGTCCCAGGCAGCATCACGTGGCATTTGGAGGAGCACCTGGGTCTCAAGCTCATGTCTTTGAGCTTCTCTTGACTAGCAAAAATCAAAATAGCCAGATGATATCTAATGTTCTTTCCAGCTAGGTAGTTCTGGGTCTAAGATATTTTCTCATTGGTGATTCCACAGTAGGTTCTTGATTAGTTGTTGGCAGAGAGTAGAAGACTGCCCCGGGCCATGAGGATGTGAGTGACATTTGTTTTCAGCTGCCCTAACATCTTTGTTGTGTCCTCCTTTTTCTTCTTGATGGCTCATCTTTCCAGCTCTTTTGGGTTCCTAGCACCCTCTTGGGCTCTCATTGCCTTCCTCATAGACCTGAGTCCTGTCTTCACAGTGTGGGGATGACTAGTGACAATTTGAAATAGAGTTCCTCTATAGGGGATGTGCAACTGGAAAGGCATGAGTAAGACCTTAGTTCTTAATAAGTAGGCAGAGAAGTGGGCTGCATGTACTCAGAGGTGGGCAAACTGGACGTGAGTTTAGGACAGATGAGCCAGGAAAGCTAAGTTCAAGGTTCATCTCTAAAAGTGATAACCTTTAATCTAAGGACAAAGACCAGATCCACTCTGACAGTATTCCAAGGTTTGGCAAAGGGGAGCTGATAGTGAGAGAGGCAGTGCGTGCATGTTCAATTCTTTGTGATTCTATGGACTGTAGCCTGCCAGGCTCCTCTGTCCATGGGATTCTGCAGGCAAGAATACTGTAGTGGGTTGCCATTTCCTCCTCCAGGGGATCTTCCCGACCCAGGGATCAACTCAGATCTTGGGAGTCTCCTACATTGGCGGGCAGATTCTTTACCTCTGAGAGAGACAAGGCTTGCCTCAAATCTCCGTAAGGACTTGTAGCAACTTATTTGGATAGAGCTGCTCAGATTACCCCCAATTATTTCATATTTGGGCAATATATTGTTCAATTTTAGCTCTGTTTTATGCATTTAAAATTTTATTCCTCCAACTAAGATTATAATTGAGGTCATGTATCTCCCATTTCACCTGGCATAATGTGAAGAAGGTAGCAGGTGGTCAATATTTGCTCACTTTAATTGAATTCTATAACAGGCAGGGTCTAGTTCTCTCACATGCATATATGACCCTCATGTCATATACTATTAATGTTGGTACTGCTTGTAAAGATCACAATGTCATTATTTTAACATTTATTTTTCTTTTAAGGAAGTTATACTCGAATGTCCCTCTCCTTTTACTTCAATAACTGTATTAAAAGAACTTTCCTAGCACTTAATCCTATGTGATTAAACTGAATAATCAAGAGACTTCATTCTTCATCCTGAGACAATCCAATGTGTCTTTTCTGGCTCATTCTATCTGCATTAGCTGATAGGATTTTTTTAGAAATAGCAATCTGAGTTCTTTAAAAGCTTTCCTTAGGCCAGACTTCAGACATTACCACCAACTGATCATTTCAGTTACCAGCTCTGATTCTTAGTAACTACCCGATCTGCACCCCTCCCTTGTCAAAGCAAATTTAAAAACAAAAAACACTAAGGAAGTCATCTCTAATGTAGAACTTGGTGCGCATGCTAAGTCTCTCAGTTGTGTCTGGCTCTGTGTGACCCCATGGACTGTAGCCCTCCAGGCTCCTCTGTCCTTGGGATTCTCCAGGCCAGAATACTGAAGTGGGTTGCCATTTCCTCCTCCAGGGGATCATCCTGACCCAGGGATCGAACCCACCTGTCTTATGTCTCCTGAATTGGCAGGTGAGTTCTTTACCGCTGGTGCTACCTGGGAAGCCCAACTCAGGACTTTGATTACTTTTAAAGCACACGTGCTGATAATATAAACATGTGACCAAATGTTCCCTCCAGTAAAGTGCCTGCCGCAGAAGTGAGATCTGCATGTTTGTTTTAACCATGCAGTGCATATGCCATCTGGCAGATTCCTCATGAAAATGAAACTGCTTTCATGGCTGAGTGGATGTCAAAATGGAATTGTATAACAGTAATAAGGCCTTTTCTGGTTCGTGAATATACCTTAGGTGCTGTTTCAAGCATGAAACTATAGATGATGCTAAAATAGTCACTTTTTTTTTTCTCTTAGAGGTAAAGAATATACTAAGAGTGAAGTCACTCACTTCTATGAGTTTAGAACCTAGCCATGATTTTTAATGTCGAGAAAAGTAGTTGCAAATTCTTCGTCTATGATTTTTGAAATGTAATTCCAGACTTTAATTTCACTCTGGGTTTATGCCTCTCCAAAATAACAAATTCAGAAGAAGAGACTGGATCTTTTTGCCTTCAAAATGAAGAAAAAGTGAGGTCTGGGGTTTCTAGAATATATCAAATACACCAATGCTGGACAGAATTCCCTCCTCCTTTTCCATTACTTTAATATCAAGCTGCCAAATCCCAAGCCACACCCCCTTTCCACCGTCCCTAAGTACTCTATACACCTTAAGAAAATGGATCTTACCCATGCTGATATAGGTTTAAGGAATTTTAGAACACTGCATCAATTCCAGTGGAACATACTGCTCTGGTTGAGGAGGTGTCAGGGATGGAAATAATCCTTCATGATTAAAGGTATTTGTAAAAAAGTTTTTGCATATCTTCCATGTTGTACAACCTAATAGTATCTTCTCCTCTCTCTATAATAATTTATTTTCTGGCAGACTTGGGACTCAACATTTGTCATGCTTGGTATTCAGCTTCACACAAAAAGGTTCTCTTAATGCAGCTTTATTCATCTCATACATGTTTGTATCTTTTCCCAGCATAATTTTAGGCTCAGTGAGTGAAGTGAAGTGAAGTCGCTCAGTCGTGTCCGACTCTTTGTGACCCCATGGACTGTAGCCTACCAGGCTCCTCCGTTCATGGGATTTTCCAGGCAAGAGTACTGGAGTGGGGTGCCATTTCCTTCTCCAGGGGATCTTCCTGACCCAGGAATCAAACCCGGGTCTCCCGTATTGCGGGCAGGCACTTTACCCTCTAAGTATTCAGCTTCACACAAAAAGGTTCTCTTAATGCAGCTTTATGCATCTCATACATGTTTGTATCTTTTCCCAGCATAATTTTAGGCTCAGGAGAGTTTAGTAATAACTGTTTCCTCTATTATTAGGACCTATATCTATCTATTGCATCAATGCAGTTTTCAAGTCTTCCAAGTGATATGCCTCAAGAACTTGCTGCAACACAAGCACAAGTGCCTTCAGAAATGAGGCAAGCATCTATTTTTTTCTGGTCAGTGTACCTCCAATGTATATGCGTCCCTTTGCATGCACCTATGGAGTCATTGATATCTCAAATGTCACATTCTTATAAGACACAATAGAACTTTATGTTGAACAGTTATGACAGATGCTTGGAAACTTGTGCTTGAAAACTAGGTCTCTTATTTACTTTATAATCTAACACTTAAGTGAAAGAGGAGAGTGAAAAAATTGGCTTAAAACTCAACATTCAAAAAACGAGAATCATGGCATCTGGTCCCATCACTTCATGGCAAATAGGTGGGGAAACAGTGGAAACAGTGAGAGGCTTTATTTTTTTGGGCTCCAAAATAACTGCAGATGGTGACTGCAGCCATGAAATTAAAAGACGCTTCCTCCTTGGAAGAAAAGCTATGATCAACCTAGACACCATATTAAAAAGCAGAGACATTACTTTGGCAACAAAGGTCCGTCTAGGCAAACTATGGTTTTTCCAATAGTCATGTATGGAGGTGAGAGTTGGACTATAAAGAAAACTGAGCGCCAAAGAATTAATGCTTTTGAATTGTGGTGTTGGAGAAGACTCTTGAGAGTCCCTTGGACTGCAAGGAGATCCAATCAGTTCATCCTAAAGGAAATCAGTCCTGAATATTCATTGGAAGGACTGATGCTGAAGCTGGAACTCCAGTACTTTGGCCACCTGATGCGAAGAACTGACTCACTGGAAAAGACCCTAATTCTGGGAAAGATTGAGGGCAGGAGGAGAAGGGCACGACAGAGGATGAGATGGTTAATGGCATCATCAACTCTATGGACATGAGTTTGAGTAAGCTCCGGGAGTTGGTGATGGACAGGGAAGCCTGGCGTGCTGCAGTCCATGGGATTGCAGAGTCGTACACAACTGAGCGACTGAACTGAACTGAAGTGAATCTAACTCTGGGAGGCTGGTGGAGAGATCATCCCACTGTCCTTATCTATTGCTTTCATGAGGTGATATTTCACCCCCAGGCCTGCAGGCTTTTTCTGATAGCTATTGATGAAGAAAGTGCCACATGTTGGCATAGGGTTTTTGTTCAGGGCTTGTGATTATAATTGTTATTAAAAATAAGTGTCTCTGAGGCATATGGTGGCTTCCCTTCACTTGTGATCAAACTGCAAACTGTGTGAGGCAACTGGACTGTAGATGAATGAGGAATTGGAATTTAGTCAGTATTCTGCAGGAACTGGTTTCAACCTCAGAGGTCTTTGATGAACTATCATCTGGATTCTAGAATACCTGTTCTTTCTTCCAAAACATTTTATGCAGGAAAGAGCATTCTCCTGCCTCTAGTGCCTAGAAAAGGATGGGACATTGGGTAGGTTTCTTGCACAGGTTTTTATAGCTGGAGATGAAAGCTTATAGCAATACTAACCTTTTAGTAATTTAGTTACAAGCTTATCATTCACATAGGACTTCTGATTATTACTTTGAGTTTTATAGTTCAATTAGGCTTTCAGGGTATAAAGATTATAGCTGACTGGCAGCTCCTAGTCATTACCCTGTTTTGCTAGGCTTCTATCAATTTTAGAAAATCCATTTCACTCCTGTGAACAGAAATGACCCTGCTTAAAAGGAGCAGCCCCCGGATCCAAGTGAGACGTGTGCGTGGAGCTGCCATTTTGTCCCTTTCACAACTTGTAGATGGTCTCTTTGATGAAATGCCCAATTTGAAGGTGATCCTGTGGGATGGCATCATATCTCTAGGTGTGTAGATTGCCTTGTAGATGAAACAGTTGCTTTTTCAGCTGATTTTGCATTGGATGGAATCGCATCTGCCTGAGAGCCAGAAAAAGTCATTGTGAGCACGGGAGAATACACATGTGATATGCAGTGTGGCATAGGCTGAAAGAGATTTAGCAGTGAAAATTATTTACTTATGTTTTTCTCCTGCCGCTTCCTTAACTGATATGCTGCATTAAAGATAAGCTTGGGATAATCCACGAAGATTGATAAAGAGTTTTAGAATTCTAAAGACTACATCAGCAGCTCACTGGCTGGCATTTAAAAGTTTTTAATTCACTATCTAAAAAAATGTGTGGAGAGAGTGGAAAATGGAACAGAGATGGTGAAGATGCTTGGATTTTGTCAGCACAACATACAAATAAGAAGGTGCTAAGCGAGAACCGTTGTCAACCATCCAATGTTGTACAGAAACCCAGATCTCTCAGTAGATGGCAACATCTGGGCACTTGGCATTGGGCATAAAAATATTTTCTAATGAACTGAATTGTGTATTTATTTTTTCAGATACTTTGGAGTCATGTACTCCCAGAGTTAGACTAAAACTTCCAAATAGCTTTGCAGGATTTCTACCAATTATTATTAGATACACTATTATTCATTCATTAAGTCAGCTAACAAATATGTATTGAGCACTTACCAGGAATTATTTCAAATTCTGTAGATCCACTGGTGAGTAAGTTACACCGGGTCCTTCTTTCTTGGAGCTCACACTAGTCTTTGAATAGGAGGCTGCCCTGAAAGGATGCTTGATAGGGTCACCTCTCTTTTCTCTAATACTTCATTGGCAGTAATCAGGGTTAGCTAGCTTTATATGCATAATCTGTAGATCTCTAAGTTTATCAAGTACTTTGTGTTTAGTCCAATGTGGTACTTTTACATGTGTTTTTCCAATTGTGTCTAGTCTGCTGTTTAGTCCAACAGGGCCACCGAGACATCTGTTTTTCCAACTTCTTTATTAAAAACTTGTTTTATTTTTTCTATAAGCTCTATTTAATTCTTACCCAAATTTATTTCATTATTTTCATAGTTTTCCATCTCTTTTTAATATTTAGACAAATACTCTTATTCCTGTAATCATACTAAACATAATTTTTTAGGCTAAGCATTTGATACTTCTAATGTTTGCAGTCTTTCTGGGTCTGTTTCATTTTTTAAATTATGAGCACATATTTTTTGGAGCATAATTTGTGGAAATTCTTTTGAGCACCAGTTTCAGGATGTTTTTCTCTAGAAAAGAGCTGTAGCCTGGCCCTGTTGCAGATGTCTGTCCTCAAGGAGATGAAGGTAGGATATGGTGCTAACCCTACTCTTTGGCTGTAAGTCTTGGTTTAGTCCACTTCCGAGTCAGACAGTATGGGAAAAGCAGAGAGTATGGGACTCCAGTAGTTACACAGCAGATGTTGCGTGATATATCAGAGTATTGCTACCTACCCCTCTCTATGTTTTCCTGGCTTTAAATCTGGATTTCTTTTCCTCTGTCCTTCTTTAGGTGGACTAATCCCAGTGTGTAACTTTGACTCTAACAATAGCCCTGCAACTGTTCCTGGTTGATTTCTTACCTCTTTGTAATAGCTTCCATACCCCATTGCAAGTCTGCAACTTGAATCTGTGTCTCCTGTTGTTACTGTTTGAAAAAGTTACTTGTTTTTTATTTTATATTTATTTATTTATGCCCTCGCTATGATTTGCCTTTGTCCTCTCATTTGAAAAATAAAAAAGATGAATTTAGGTGGAAAAGTATAAACAAAATCAGTCTTCTTAATAAATACTTTGAAACATAAACATCCTCTGTTTAAATAGCATAACCTTATTAAAGCAAATGTTGAAAACAAATAGAAAAATAGAAGAAAAAATCACCTATAATCAAGCCACTCAGTCTCAGTTCTGCTACTATAGCTTTTTGATCCTTTTATAAATGCCTAATTTTGTTTTTTCTTACTATATATATATATACATGCAATTTTAAATTCTTTTAAATTTAAAGGGCTTAAAAATTTTTTAATTATATTATCTATTACTATTATATAATATATATATATTATCTCTTATAGATATATATTATACAGATAATATAGAAGATTAAAAAATTAAATGAAATTTAAATGGCTTTTTCATTTATTATCACTGTATCTTTAAAAACACTTTTGAATATAGTTTGTCATGGCTGCATAGTATTCCAGTTAATGGATATACTTGTTTCCTTAGAAATTCACCTACTATGAACATTTGCATTGTTTCACAAGTCATATGTTCATATAAATATTTTTAATAATTAGTAATGTTGAACATTTTAACCTGGCTATCTGTATGTCTTCTTTGCAGAAATGTCTATTTAGATATTATGCCCATTTTTTAATTGGGTTGTTTGTTTTTATGATATTAAGTTGCATAAGCTACTTGTAAATTTTGTTGACTAACCCCTTGCAAGTCACATTGTGTGAAAATATTTGCTCCCGTTCTGTGATTTGTCTTTTCATTTTGTTTACAGTTTCATTTGCTATGCAAAAGCTTTTGAGTTTAATTAGGTCCCATTTATTCATTTTTGTTTTTATTTCCATGACTCTTAAAGGCAGATTGAAAATGATATTGCTGGGATTTATGTCTGAGGGTGTTCTGCCTATGTTTTTGTTTAAGAGTTTTATAGTGTCTGGTCTTACATTTAGGTCTTGAATCTATTTTAAGTTAATTTTTGTGTATGGTGTTAAAGAGTATTTTAATTTCATTTTTTACATGGAGCAGTCTGGTTTTCCCAGCGCCATGTATTGAAGAGACTATCTTTCTTCCATTGTGTAGTCTTGCTTCCTTTATCATAGATTAGTTGACCATAGGTGTGTGGGTTTATTTCTGGGCTTTCTGTTCTATTCTATTGATCTATATTTCTGTTTTTGTGCCAGGTTTATATGGTTTTGCCTCTATCTACACTTTTCTTTCTCATGAAGGCTTTGGCTGTTTGGGGTCTTTTGTGTCTCCATACAAAATTTCAAGATTTTTTTGTTCTAGTTCTGTTGAAAATGCCATTGGTAATTTGATAAAGATAACATGGAATTTATTAGAGAGATGCAATGAGATAACACCTCACACCAGTCAGAATTGCTATCATTAAAAAATCCACAACCAGTAAATGCTGGAGAGGGTGTGGAGAAAAGCGAAACCTCTACATTGTAGGTGGGAATGGAAATGGGTAAAGCTACTATGGAGAATAGTATGGAGTTTCCTTAAAAAACTAAAAACAGAACTACCATATGATCCAACAGTCCAGATCCTGGATGTATGTCTAGAGAAAAACATGGTTCCAAAGGACTCATGCACCCCAATGTTCATTGCAGCACTATTTACAATAGTCAGGACATGGAAGCAACCTAAATGTCTATCAACAAATGAATGGATAGAGGATATGTGGTACTTATATACAATCCCACCAGAAAGATGAAATAATGCCACTTACAGCTACATGGATGGACCTGGAGATTGTCGTACTGAGTGAAGTAAGTCATATAGGGAAAGATAAATATCATATCATATGGCCTATATGTGGAATCTAAAAAACATGATACAAATGAACTTATTTTCAAAACAAAAACAGACTCACAGACTTAGAAAAAACTTATGATTATCAGGGGGACAACGGTGGAGGGGGCGGGAGGAGGAATAGTTAGGGAGTTTGCGATTGACATGTACACACTACTGTATTTAAAATGTGTAACCGACTGTGTAGCACAGGGAACTCAGCTCAATATTATGTAACAACCTAAAAGAGGAAAGACTTTGAAAAAGAATAAATACATGTATAAGTATAACTGAATCACTTTCCTGTACATCTGAAACTAACACAACATGGTTAATCAACTATACCAATATACAGATAATATAGAAGGTTAAAAAATGTTTAGACTCATCCCATAATCCATATCACGTGTTATGTTCCTCACTCTGAGGAAATGAATTAACCCAGAAAAACTTGTAATTAGTTGAGTCCAGAGTTGGCTATGAGATGCTTTAAGGAGCTGTGCTCTGTACTGGATCACATTTTCGGAGGCAGGCCTACGACTGAGGTTGGGTGTGTGTAAATTTAAGTATATGCATCGAGTCTGGAAGCCTTCCTCTGTAGAGGTTCATTTGGGGTTTGTAATCTCATAGAATATGGTGGGGATCTGTTCTTTGGTGCAAGAAAAACACACATCTATATTTTCCAAGTAAAATTTTGTAGTTCAAGAAAATTCCAATTTTTTTCCAGTTTTATTGAGAAATAATTGACATACATCACTGTATAAGTTTAAGGCTGGAATATTGAAATGGAAATGAAAATAAGAATGATTGGAAATTCCTTTTATATCTCTAATGAGATCCAAAAGTGTTATGTTCAGATTTGCAAATTCATGAAGGAAAGCAGTATTTTCAAGTGATATTGCTTCTGTATTAGGGATGTCCCTGTTGCTTGGAGGTTCCTTTAAAAAATGTAAAGATTTACAGATCTCAAAGTGTGAGATCGGAAGTGGCACTGGTTTTCCATTCTATGATGCTTGTATTTCAGAGACTGAATTTAAGTTGTAAATAAATAGCTTCATGGGACACATATCATGAAACTAAGATTGGATTAGTTTATTTTTATCCTGGGAATCTTCTTAAAGATATTCTAAAAAGGCCATGATTCTCTTTAATGAAGAAATCATTTCAGCATTTCTCTCTGAAACTTGTGCTAAGAAATTAAAAAATGAAAGAAGAAATAAAAAAAAAATTAAACCTGTAAGGGGCAATAATCTGGTCCTGATGGTAGAAAGGAGTACAGCTATGTTTTATGAAATATCTTTGCTTTACTGACATGGAAGTGACATCATGTTCCTTTTTAAATATCCTTCCAGAGTAGTATAAATGAAAACATATTTCCCCCTGACTTCCTTCCTTCTAACTACTCTTCACCCTGCCTTTGGTCTTTCTGCTCTTATCTACCATTTCTTTTGTCCCTTCTTGGCTCCTCAACCCTATCACTTTGATCTGCATTTCCTAACAATTTCCACTCCATTCTTCTTTAATTTGAAACTTCCTTCTTTATTTCTCTAGCATCTTTTCTCTCCTCTGCTTGAATCCTTCTTTTGAATCAAATAGTCACATTGATTATGAAAAAAGGAAAGCAGTGTCAGATGTTTTCCTCTCCCCATAAATAACACCCCCCCAGATATGAGTATTAAAATGTTTTTCTCATTTTAAGAAAAGAGATTTGTTGCATGTCTTTGATCTGTGTGGCTTTATCGTAGACTATCTGCCTTTGAAGAATAAGAAAGATGGTGATGTATAGTGCTGTTGGCACTTATTGATTGATAGTTTTATTCAAATCACTTCTCATTGAGGAAGTAAACTTACAGAGATGACTTTTCCTTCAAATTAAGGGAGCAGATTGATTGGTTATTTTCAGTCAGTCAGGGGTTCATGGAGGAAAGTGATGACACTGAAGATGGTCTCTTGAAAGTTAAGTAATAAATAATACTTTGTATCAGGGAAGCCATCTATGTGTCATTCATACTTTGACTGCTGCACTTGGTTCTCATGACAGACATCACTAATTAACCAGATCATTCTTTCCTGCTTGAACCTGGATATGGCCTTATATTCTTTCTAAGCATATTACAGTTAGTCACTATAACTTAACTGGATATGTTACTTAAGTTGAAATGGATCTGCCCTTATTGCTTTGGCCGAGGTCATTGTATATGCCTAATGACCTTCCCTCTCACAGATGCTACACTATGTACAACCTATAACGAAGGTATTGTTTTATAGGAGGAAATTCTGTGTCTCAGAGGGATTTAAGTAACTCACCAAAGTCACAAGCTGGTAACAAGAATAATTCAATTCTTCCTATGACAAGATTAGTATTATATTCTTTATAGTTACTTAAATAATTAACTGTGGATGTGTGTCTCAGAAGTCCTAAAAAATAGTTAGCAAATAGTAAAAGAAAATTCTAGTTGTGATGGGTGAATTTCTTGTTCCAGGACCATAGCAAGGTGCCACTGAGGTTTGGTGTTGAGTGTATGGAAAACAGACTGTCTACTTAAGGTAGATGGGAAATGGAACCTAATGGAATGTTCCCAAATGGAACCTAACATACTCCTGAAACTCCACTCCCCATCAACACTTCCATGAAGATACATTTCACCTCCACAGTGATTGGAATCCCAGTGATATTACTTTAGATTTGGGGAGTCCTTTTATTTCTTATAATGCTAGTCACCATTGATGAACCAAGAAATCAATTTGTAGCTCTTAATGAAAAAAGATCCATCAGATCATTTATTGTTACATTAGAAATCCACAACAGTTCTTGCAGGTGGTAAGAATCCAAAAAAGGACATTACTTTAGAGTTTGGAGGGTTTATGACAAGGGCAGCTTAGATGTGCATGATTGAAAAAAGGCCAATACATGCATTGAAGAGAAGTATTACCTTTTCAGTTTTAAAGGAGACTGGTTCTACAGCAACCCGGTGAAGACTCCCCTCTCCTGATCCTCTTTCTTCCAGGTCCTATTCTCCCCTTGCCTTTTTAACATAGTGAGTAGCAGAAGGATACTGCGTTTTCCAGACAATCTGGGCAAAAATCCCCCCACCTCATAATCCAGCATTTAGAAGATTAGATGTTCATTCTTTTAAAATATTTTAACATATTCCATGGTTTTGCATATTTGCATAATGAAAAAATCCACTCTTTATTTTCTTTAACAAACTGAAAAATGCCATACAAACATAAGGTCAAACCAGCAAAGGGCTAACATATATAGCCAGTTTGATTTTCCCTATCTTCCCAGGTGGTGCAGGTGATGAAGGACCTGTCTGCCAGTGCAGGAGACATAAGAAACCTGGGTTCGATCCCTGGGCCAGGAAGATCCCCTGGAGGAGGGCATGGCAACCTACTCCAGTATTCTTGCCTGGAGAATCCCCATGGACAGAGGCGCCTAGGGGGGGCTGCAGTCCATAGAGTCACACAGAGTTGGGTGCGACTGAGGCTACTTAGCACACATGCACGCATACTTCATCGTTACTTCTTCAGAATCCTTGTCCAAAGCACTTTTTTTCTCCATTGTCACTAATCAAAAAACCAACGTCTTAGAATAAGTATGATATTTCAAGAGGCATCCTGTATTTCTTCTCTAGAACACACTTTCTTTCTCATGCTATTTTCTTAATATGAACTCTGACTAGGAAGAAAGCCCTATGATCAATAACCCATCCTCTTAAAGCAGCATGTAGATCTCTGAGTACATGGTCGTTGAATCAAGTGGTTATTTGACTCTACTACAATTGTGTATTGAACTTGTAGTTTACGAATTTTCTATCTTGAAGAGGATGACACGTAAGTGTGCAAAATATGGTATATACCATGTTTTTATGCTGATGAGTCAGTATTATTTCCATATAATTTTAATGAATCTTTTCTAAAAGAATTATTTGTAGAAATGGCTTGCTTAAAAATCAATTATGTGAAAATTAAGATCCTCTCTGCATCTTATTCTGCTAGAAATCAACAAATTTGAAAATTAATATCTTTATTATTCACAATCTTCTTCCCTTAAAGAGATGGAAACGGAAATTTAATTTTAGAAGATGAGATTTGCTAATTGATCTCTCTAGAGTGAGCTATTGAGGAAATGAGAATATAAATAGGTTAAAGAAAAGGAAATGCTGCAATGCAAATTTATGAAAATGCATATCATTCACAGCTCTATTACATATTACAAGAACTTGCATTAATTCATTCCTATGGCTTTTAAGACCTCTTTCAAAGTAAAGATCATATTTGTTTATGTCAACATTATTGTTTTTATTAGTTGTTATGTGAACATTGGAACTGAACATTCTTTTGAAACAAATGTTAATTTTCTCCAGATCCAGAAATCCTAATACAAAGAAATAAAATCCAAAGCTTTGTATATACATGAATGCATAAAAGTCTAATTTCTGGGAGACTGAACAATAGGAAGGGTATGTCACTGAGCTAATGGCCAGTGTGCTCTTTCAGGATCCCTAGCTGGGAAACTGGCATACAGTCTTCAAAATCAGAAACATCTTAAACTCTCCCTTTGTGTGTGTGCTTAGTCCTGGCTGACTCTTTGCAACCGCATGGACTACAGCTTGCCAGGCTCCTCTGCCCATGGAATTTTCCAGGCAAGAATACTGGAGTGGGTTGCCATTTCCTACTTCAGGCTGTCTTCCCGGCTCAGGGATCAAACCTGCGTCTACTTTCATTTTCTGCATTTGCAGGCAGATTCTTTGCCACTGTGTCACCTGGGAAGCCCCACACTCTACCTTATACTCTAGTTCTTAAAGAGCAGAGGGGAGAGAAATAAATATGTAATATTCACATGTTAACTAGAGGGAGCTACAAAACTATCTTTTGAGCAGCAGGTAAATCAGTAAATGTTTCTTTTGTTGAAGAATAGATTCGGTTCAGTTCAGTTCAGTCACTCAGTCATGTCCGACTCTTTGCGACCCTATGGACTGCAGCATGCCAGGCCTCCCTGTCCATTGCCAACTCCTGGAGTTTACTCAAACTCATGTCCATTGAGTCAGTGATGCCATCCAACCATCTCATCCTCTGTCGTGCCCTTCTCCTCCTGCCTTCAATCTTTCCCAGCATCAGGGTCTTTTCAAATGAGTCAGCTCTTCACATCAAGTGGCCAAAGTATTGGAGTTTCAGCTTCAACATCAGTCCTTCCAATGAACACCCAGGACTGATCTCCTTTAGGATGGACTGGTTGGATCTCCTTGCAGTCCAAGGGATTCTCAAGAGTCTTCTCCAACACCACAGTTCAAAAGCATCAATTCTTTAGTGCTCAATTTTCTTTATAGTCCAACTCTCACATCCATACATGACTACTGGAAAAACCATATATTTGACTAGATGAAGCTTTGTTGGCAAAGTAATGTCTCTGCTTTTTAATATGCTGTCTAGGTTGGTCATGACTTTTCTTCTAAGGCGGAAGCTTCTTTTAATTTCATGGCTACAGTCATTACCTGCAATGATTTTGGAGCCCCCAAAAATAAAGTCCGTCACTGTTTCCACTATTTCCCCATTATTTGCCATGAAGAATAGATTGGCTTTCATATTTACTGTCTAGATTGAGAGAAAGAAAAAGAGAAAACGTGCATACCTAACCTACAGCTGCTTGAGTCTTACCATCTTCTTGATCCAATTGAGAGTTTGTATGCTTATTTCAAGACTCTCTAGCTTTCTATTCTTATGTATCACTTTGAGGATCTGTAAAGCAGATGTTCTTCTGGTATAAATCCATGTGCCTCGAATTATTTTAGCCGCTCTCAGTAAATCATTCCTCTCCAATCCATTTCAAGGAAGCACTCCTTGTGGAAAATGTGAACACAGCTGATGACTGTACATCGGGGAGTAGGATGGAGCTAATCAGGAATCAGCTGTAGGGCGTTTGCCTCCAGTCCTCAGTGTCCCCACTAGCACCACACACATCTTTGATCTTTGAGAAGAATTAATAAAAAAAAAATAGTCTTTCACACTTAAAGAAGAGAAAGAATTTAGAGGCTAAGTGATTTATCCAGGGTACCTTAGGACAGAATTCACAAATGGTCTGTTTTGAGGTGGAGGCTGCTGTGACCTGTGTGTCTCCTATTCCTCCAGGGGACATCCCATGGAAGGGACATGTGCTGCTGACAGCTTCCATCAGTGCCCCTCACCCAGGGGGACTGATGAGGAAGGAAAATCTTGCCCATCTTTGTCTTACACTATCAGCAGGCTGTCCATTCCTTTGCTTGCATGACCACCCTAGTCCCACATAACTCACTTTTTAAGGGAATTTTCCTATAGGGCAGAAAATGGATATTTTCTGCTGAAGATTTTAGAACTCATGGGAACAAAGTCACTCTCTGGGTTGGCCAGATATACTCCTTACTTGCTAGAAAATGATGTGACTCTTAATTTCGTTTTCCCAGCGTGACTCTTGCCACTGTCTGCCGGGTGCCCTGGAAAACGTAATTACACACAGGGGGTGAACATTTTGCTTTCACTCAAGAGAATATTCCTCCTGGATAAATCACTCTGGGACCCTGGGAAATAGTGATGTTTGACTGGCTTGATTTTTAAAGGACTGAAAGAGCCCTCAGATTGTTTGGATTTATTTGATACTTCAACACAGGATACGATCTATAAGATATATGGTTGGAAAACCTCTTTCCTGAGGGCAATTTTTATTTTAAACAAGTGTTCTAAACAACAAGGCTGCTGCTGCTGCTGCTAAGTCACTTCAGTTGTGTCCGACTCTGTGCGACCCCGTAGACGGCAGCCCACCAGGCTCTGCCGTCCCTGGGATTCTCCAGGCAAGAACACGGGAGTGGGTTGCCATTTCCTTCTCCAATGCATGAAAGTGAACAGTGAAGGTGAAGTCGCTCAGTCGTGTCTGACTCCTAGTGACCCCATGGACTGCAGCCTACCAGGTTCCTCCGTCCATGGGATTTTCCAGGCAAGAGTACTGGAGTGGGTTGCCATTGCCTTCTCCGAAACAAGGCTAGGTTTGATAAAAATTAAGAGTGCAGCTATGTATCCTGTCCCAGGTTCCTATAGTTCCTTTTATATGATGAGAGAATCAGTTTTCTCTCTTCCCTCCTTATAAAATGAAGATTTTAAAGATGATCCTGTCCTTTGGCAAGAGATACCCAGGACACATTATTTGCAAGGCTAACTTATACCTTCATTTGCCTGAATCTTTTTGTATATTCATTGCATGTAGGTCTCTTCATATGATTGGGTACTTTGGAAGGGCTGTAGTTGTGGGTGGCCACAGAAACTCTCTAATCTAACTCACTGTGTCAGCTTGGGACCCGCCCTTCTCTTGTGTGGCTACAAACTGTGTTTGGCAGACCCTGACCTCTCAGCCCTGCTTGACTGAAAGGAGATGGCTCCTTTGCTTAGGTTTAGCCCCACCCAGCATCTGATCTGGTGCTGAACAGACCAAAGAACGCATGGGGAATCTCATTTTCCAGCAGAGAGTACAATCCAAGTTATGTTTATGCAATCTGGTATTCAGTGTGATTAACATAAGTTCAGAGCTACAGCTTCATGGGGTCTCTGCATTTCCCTAAGTCCTGCCTTATTGGTCTTATCTCAGGTTTTGGTTTAGTATCTCAGTTCCCCTGCAGAAATTGGGAGCCTGATTCAACTCTCGCTTGCTTAGTTGAAGCTCTTCCTTTCTCTAGTGACTGACTCTGTCAGGAACCTGAACTCTGTCCTCGGCATCACCTAGTTCAGAGCCCAGTGAACTGATCTCTACCTCCTGTTTGCCCTGCATTGACTGATGATGTTTTCATTCCAACTGTTTTCAAAAATTGCTTGGAACCCATGTTTGAGCCTTTAAATTTTGTGCATCAAATTGAATTGACTTAGATGTTGATGCCAAACTCTGTGAAGTCCAAGCTCACTCACACTCAGAAGAGTATATTGGGCTGGCGGATGACCCTCTTACCCACCTGTAGAGGCTGATCATACACAGTCTGCCCTTTCCTCCTCTTTTCAAACTCTGATATTCCAGTGTACCTGGAGGGCAGATCCTCTGAGCTTCACTAATTCCTCAGTATCTTTTGGTGCACACTTCTGTTCGTGCCTCGATGTCTAGGATGAGATCAGCTGTGGACAGGCTGCTGTTGATGAAAGAGAAAGGGGAAGAAATGCAATAAATGGTTTTATCTAGAAAGCGTCACAGTGGAGGTAAGAAAAGCAGGTTCTTGTCTCATTTCCTCTACTTAGTAATAAAGAACTCTGGGCATATAGTGGGTGGGTCCCCCACTTGCACCCCTGGAGGAGGGCATGGCAACTCACTCCAATATTCTTGCCTAGAAAGTCTTCAGGGACAGAGGAGCTTGGTGGGCTACAGTCCATAGGCTAAGCAAAGAATCGGACATGCCTAAAGTGACTTAGCATGCATGCACACCCCTACTTGCAAAACTGGTCTTACTGGCTGCAAACATGGTGCATATCTAATTGATGCACCATGTTTGGAAAGAGTGACAAAAATGATTTTGTTCTGTTGTACTATTTAGGCAATACTATACCATGGGCATATTATGATTTGAATAGCCTTCACTGGAAACATGAGGAACACATCTCTCAAGTTCCACCGATACCATCCCAGCCACTTATGCACAGGGACTCTGTGCTGGGCATTTCAGGTAGATAGCTGATTGATCCAAATCATTCAACAGCTGAGTCATGCCCCAGCTACTGAGCAGTTCCATAGGGACACTTGATACTGTTTTCCCACTTGCATGATCTGTGCAGATTTTGTTTTGGTGATTATTCTATTTTTATTACTTCTCTGCTCCTAGGGAAATTTCATTGCCTTGTAGACATGAGTAAAACTCAGCCATATGTTGTAAAGTAGATGTAGTTGACTTTCAACTCCTACCTCTCCAACATTCTCCTGCAACAGGCAGCCAGAAATAAGTTCATGTTCCTCTGAATTACTGTTGCACTCAGTCAGCAGCATTCATCTTTGGATTCTCAGTGCCTGGCACAGTGGCTGGAATGATATGAACACTCAATAAATGTTGTTGAATGGATAACTAAATGAATATCTGATTTTTAAAATAAGCTTTTAACTTTAGATCTGTTATAGATTTATAGAAAAGTTGAGAAGACCATATACCTGCATCCAGTTTCTGCTGTTAGTAACATCTTACATTAATATGTTACATTTGTCACACTTAATGAACCAAAATCAATATATTAGTAGAGTTCCATACTTTATTCACGTGTCCTTGGTTTTTATTTAATGTCCCTTTTCTGTTCTAAAATCCTACCCAGGATACCATTACATTCACTCATCATGCCTGCTTAGGCTCCTCTTGGCTCTGCTGGTTTCTCAAACTTTCCTTTGCTTTTTACATCCTTGAAGGTTTGAGGAGTACTTGTCAGGTGTTTTGTAGAATGACCCTTCCATTTTGGTTTGTCTTCTTTTTCACTTGTGATTAGTCTAGGGTTATGGGTTTTTTAGAGGAAGACCACAAAGCTTAAGTACTATTTTCATCACATTATGACAATACACTGTCAACACGATTTATCATTTTATCTTGACCCCGATAATCTATCTGAGATAGCATTTGTCCAGTTTCTCTAGTGTAAAGTTATTCTTTTCATCCCATTTTTTCATACTGTACTCTTTGAAAGGAAGTCACTGTGTCTAGCCCATACTTAAGGAGTAGGGAGCTATGCTATGTACTGCCTTGACAGTAAGTAAATATAAAAGAATTTGAAATTCTCCTGCATGGGAGAGTTACCTGTTATCCTCATTTTTCTTTATTCAGTAATTTACTTAAATAATATGAATTTATGGGTGTTTTCCATTTTTATCCCAATCTACTATTTTTTTTCACATCTGGATTGAATATTCCTAGGGAAGTAGAACTGATTCTTCCTATCTTTCTCTCTAATTGCATGACACAGAAAAGATGGCCACCAAAATAGTCATTTGCTAATAGAACTAAAATAAGAATTAAATTCCCAATGTTTGTAATGATATCCCAAAATAGCCTCAATGGTCTTTTGATATTACCTTATTATATTTAACAGCCCTTCTGTAAAAGATGTCAGAAATGGAATGCTCCTTAGAAAAATCTAGTGCAACACTTGCATTTACAGATGGTGAAACTTAGGCCTGGAGAGAAAATTTATCAGATGAGAACCTACTTTTCCTAACTTCCATTGTGATGCTCTTTAGACCTACTAAAATGTCTAACAAGTCTAATGTACTCAACAGTTTGGTTGAGTTTGTATCTTTAGGCAAAAGCAAGCCATCAAAGAGATATTCTCTGTTCAGTATTTGTTTTGCAAAGTGAATTTTTGCTTTTAACTTGTCTCTGAGGCAGAAATGCAAGGAGTGTGAGTGAGCATAAGAATGAGGATGGAGTGATCAGCTGTTAAAGTGGACCCCTTGAGAGACTCTAAAGGCTAGTGCCAGTCCGCTGGCAGTGGAAAGAGAAGAGGAGATACGTTGAGAGGCATTTTAGACACAGAATTGTTTTAATCTGTAATCGATTAACATGGGGGTGAGGACGTAGGAGATGCCAAACGTGACACTGGGGTCCCTGGTTTGGGCAGCTAGATGGAAGGTGATATCACTAATCATGACATAGTGGCTTTGGAGAGGAAAATGAACTTGTTAGGTGGGAGATAGTTGTTAGGCTTTTCATACTTCCAGTAGGTATCAGGAAGGATGTGTGGAACTTAGAAATTAAAGTCCAAGGTACTAATCTAAGAATTAATGTCAGTTGGCTGATGATGCCATTGGAGGTAGTGAGATCACCTAAGGAAAACAGTGAAAAGACAGGACTGACACCCGAGTTCAACAGGAATAGAAGATAGAAGAGAAAGAGAAAACTGTCAGAGAATCAAATGTGGAGTGGTGTGTGGAACTCGTTAAGGAGGTATGGTGGGTTGGATAAATTCTGCAGTGAGCTCAAATCAGATGAGGATTTAAAGGCAGTTGTGAATGACAGTAATCAGGTCATGGATGAGCTTAGCAATAGTCATTCTAGAGGAGAGGTGGAGGGCCTTCTGTGAAATGAGAGACACTGGAGAAATAGAGGGCTAAATCAATACACGTTTTCATTTTCATTCGTCCTGGCTCAAATCCCCTTCCATTGCAAAGGTTGCAGGCAATTACATGAGAAAGGATTCAAGTTAAATAAGAATAATGTCTTAATTGTTTTTATGAGACATAGGAATAGGTTAATGGGCTTTTTGAATCTCTCATTTTGGGAGAGTTTTAACAGTAAAGATGTAGGTATTTTAAACTGGAATAAGTTAGTCTTACATGAATGAGAAATGTTTCTGAATTTCTCTTTAATTCTTTGGCTCTTATTCCATAAGGCTGAACATATTAAAACTTCAAGGAGAGAGTTTTTAGTTTTGCAGTGTGCTTAAAGGATAAATTTTCCCTGTCTGAAAATATTGAATTTGCTAACTAGTTGATTTATTCAGAGGTCTCTGAATATTTTAGTATGCAATCAATTGTACTTTTAATAAGCCATAAACCATGTTTACTGCCTTATTTATTGAATTTAATCAAAGTGACTTGATGGCTAACTAGTACAGTGCTCTCAACAGGCCTCAGACACTGGGTCTAATTACTGGAGACAATAATATAGCAAGAGGATAAGATGATTTTATTCTTGAAAAATGGAAAAAGAACAGAGCCAAGTCAACAATGTTTTATTTGTTTGTCTGGGAGCAGAGTTGGTCTGGAAGATACAAGGCCAATGAACATTGTGGAAACTTTCCTGTGGCTCTTCTTCTCTTTTGAGCAGGTGCAAGTAACACAAGATTCCCATTAAAGAATAGCCTTCACAGCTGCTCACAGCCTCACTGCTGTGTTTGCCCAGAGGTGTAAACAGATTCAAAGGTCATCTGCTCTTAATATCCCATTTTTCTCCTCTTGGAGCCCTTTCTGTTGAAGTTACAGGCATTAAAATGAGGCAGCTCCCCAGTCAATCTGAGAAAATCAAAAGAGCCCTTATACCCCCTTTCAGAATCCTCTGGGTCTTAACACTGCAAATCATCTGATTATGTTTGGTTCTACTTGCAATATTGATGGGAGTTAGAGGTGGCCGCGAAGAGCCGAACTGTGCTTTATGTCTCCTTGTAGTCACATAGATCAGGGTCTGTTACATCCCCATCACCTGCAGGAAAGATTCTCCGTCATCTTTGTAAAAACAAAATGCATTGTGAAAACTTTTATAGACCCAAAGAGAGCTTTGAAAAAATGAACTGGCACAGTAATAATTTGGTTTTCATGAAGCAGTTTTCCTTGGTGAATAAATAGCACTGTGTTTACACACAGAATGAAGATCACTGAAAATCCCTTTATTTGGTTTTGACAAGTTCACTGAAGAATTGACAAGAGAAGCATTTATTTTAGATAGTGCTGACCAATCCAGTCAAGATCCTGCTGAACTAAATTTTAGGTTTTGTTTCATACACAATGTATACCGACAGACTGGAGAAGGGAAGTTGTTTTCAGTAGTTCTTAATATTTACTCGTCAAACACCCGTAGATGAATTGTTTTCGGAAGTATATAGGCTTTAGGTTAGAGAAGACTGTAGTGTGAAGGAGGAGGGTGTTACATTGTGTACCTGATGTGAGCCCTTCAATAGCAGAGAAATATACATCCTGGCAAACACCGCGCTGTTCCACTCCCAGCTGCCACCACGCGAGTCCGTATTGTAGAAAGTTCTGTGAAGAGAAGCCATGGGATCTAGAGGGTGGTGACTGAAGCACAGCTTCTCTGTTTTTGGGGTTTCACACTGTGTGCCATCCCACATCACTCACTGTATCTGGAGCGGGAGCAGAAGACATCCATGGCCCTGAATCTTGAGGTTTCCTGTGAGAGTGCCCGCCGCTGGATTGCCTCTGATTCCAGTTGGGCCTCTGTGTCCGCCTTTGGCATGTACCTGCGCTGTGATAGAGAAGGGACAGACAGGTAATGTGGCCCTGAGAAAAATTAAGGGCCCCCCTCCACTCACAATGTAGGACTTTGCTGGGAGATCCATACTTTCTTAGGGAAAGTAGAAAGATAAAATGAAAATGAATTTTATGTCATTTTATTCTGAAAACACATTCGTGTTTACTAACTTCTATAACAACACAATAACTTTGACATAACAGTTATATTGTATAGAAGCAAATGTGATTTAACTAAAATGACATTGTACTAGCTTTGAACAAAGCAAACATTTGACAAAAGATAGAGGACAGAGAAAAATTCTTTTTTCTTGTCCCACATAAATCATAGCACATGGGAAATAGAAAATGCCTTTAGCAAGAAGAGTAATGAACTAATAAATGAAAAAAACAGCATTGAATTGCAAAATCTTTCATGAATACAGATATTCCCAAAACAGGAATGATATCTAAGCTCTTACTTTCCACAGTGCCTAGCCTCTGGTGTGTGTTCAGTAAATACTTTTTTGAATGGATAAAATGCATTCCAATGTCTTAATGATGTTTTACTTGCTTAGGGGATCTTTCTCAGGACAAATTCCTTTCACATGCCAAAGGGAGATTGGGAACGAGATTATAGGGTGCACAAAAACAGGACTCAAACAAGCAAAGAAGGACAGGAGCAGGGCGTGAACAGGAGGCAAGGTGTTCTAGGAGGTTTGTGTTTTTGTTGAGGGGGCACAAGTCCAAGAACCTCATGGTATGAAACCAGATGACGCTTGAAGACGTGATGCCTGATAGCTCAAGCACATAGATGGTCATTTGGCCCCATTTCATCCTGAAGAGTCCTCTTCAAGCCCTGAGTTTTCTGATAGTAAAATCAGTTTGGAGACCCTACCTAATCTACCAACTCTCAAAGCACCTGAATTTCAGCACCGGCTTGGGAAAAATAGGATTTCAGGGTCAAGGGGGAATTTTCCAGCATCATTCCCAAATATCTGCAGTTTGAATAAACTTTTCTCTGGCACTTAAATTCTATTCAATAGGACTTCATGAAACTTAAAACTAGAATGTATGTGTTAGTCACTCAGTCATGTCTGACTCTTTGTGACCCCATGGACTGTAGCCCACCAGGCTCCTTTGTCCATGGAATTCTCCAGGCAAGAATATTGGAGTGGGTTGCCATTTCCTTATCCAGGGGATCTTCCTGACTGAGGGATTGAACCCAGGTCTCCTGCATTGCAGGCAGATTTTTTATACCATCTGAGTTACAGGGAAGTCCCGAAGCCTTCAAAGTTTTGCCCAAATCTCACATGGGGAGATAGTAAGACAAATGCAGAGAAGACATTTATGTTTAACAGAGACAGCAGACAGGACTTGTCTGCTATGAACAGTACACTAATGTGCTCCAGATTTCCAAAAATCTCTGCGGATTAATCAAGGAACATGAGTCTGCTTCACTCTCCAGGTGTGTGCATGCTGAGTCGCTTCAGTTGTGTCCCACTCTTTGTGACCCTGTGGCCTGTTGGCCACCAGGCTCCTCTGTCCTGGTAGGTGCTTGTAAAAGAGGGAAAAGGCTCTTCATGCCCATCTTCTAGCTACAGCCTTCTCTTTCTTCCTTTTAGTCCTTCTGCCTCCTTTCCTGCCTTTCATTCATTCCTAAACATTTTTCTAAGAACCTATCGTGAAGATGTTAGAAGAGCTGAGGCATATGGGACACAATCCCTGCCTTCATGGAAACAATGATGCAAATGAATGTTCAAATGAGGCCTGGCTGTATTATGTCCTTCATGTGCAGTGGGCTTGTAGAGAGGGCAGGAGGAGCGCCTTGTGGACACGCTCTAACCTGAAGGGTGGGCACATGGACAGTGGGGGCCAGGGAGGAGCTGGACATTTTGTGTGCATGAGCTAGGGTGTTCTTAACAAAGAAATGAAAAAGAATGCCCAGTGCAGGACTCTGGCATCCTGTGCGATCTAGGAAGGCTTATGCTGAGTATATTTCAGAGGAAAGAAATTCAAAATGCAAAAGAGGAGAAGCTCACTTTGTCATAGGGGCTGTGCAAATTTCATCTTTATTATTTCAATTAGCTCTCACAATAACCCTTAAAAGACATGAATTCCCCATATTTCTTTTCAGTTGTAGAAACAATGGCTTAGGGGGAGATTTACACATTGTCTAAATTAAACTGTGACTGTAAGCACAGGTCTGTCTGACAGTCACATTTCTTTGGGAGTAAGGAGGTTGGTAAAGGTGATAGGGGAATCTGAAGTAAAAGGTATGAGACAAGAACCTCTTTTGTGTGTCATCTCACAATGCTAGGAATATGACAGAAATGGCTTTCTTACTTCCGGTGCTCTATTACACACAACAAATCCTGTTATAATAAAAATTAGGCACTTTCCTCTAGTATCTTTTACAGTAGTCAAACAATTCATTTTCCTTAGCAGTCTTCAAACTTAACCAAATCCTATCCATCCCAGAGCAGATTCAGATATGACTAGATATCCTCCAAATTAAACAGATCATAACCAGTCTAGGAAACCCAGTTATGCCTTTTACCAATAAATAAGGTGAACCATTTACTGCCTTTCCAAACAGTTAATTGAATATTTCAGAAGAATTTCTAATTGCAGTGTTATTGTCTTGCCATTCCTTAGTGTTTAGCCCTCTAATTTGAGATCTACTGGAGGGCAACATTTGCAAATTAGAAAGTAATTGAAATCTACTGCTGAATAAATTGATATTTACTGCTACATAAAATTAGCAGAATCATTTCAAATGTTATGAAATCTTTTTTTTCTCCACTTCACTGGCTTCTTGTTTTTCTTTGATGGAATTGAGGTTGGAGATGATCCTCAGAAAAAGCATATTCTCTGCTTTACTGTATTCCCAAATAAGCAGTAGGAGGAAAGGAATGAGGACATTGCTGGGGAATCATAGACTATTGTAGTTCTCCACAATGGAGTCCTTCTCACTTACCTGAATTTTGAGCCAATCTGAACTAAAGATATTATTAAGAGACTAACTCCATCTGAACAGACTTTTAAAAATTAGGTGATTGAAAGGTGTGAACAAGAGTAATTTTGCACTTAGACCAGTATGAAAATGAGGCTGAATTCACTGGTGTTGTTATTACACTCAGAGTTTAAAAAACAAATGAAATCTGCAAAACACACTATTAAGAGAAGGAAAAGACAAGCCACAGATTGGGAGAAAATATTTGCAAATCACATATTTGATAAATATTCAGAATATACACACACACGCAAAAACTTCAGTAATTAAGCAAAATGAAAACAAACAACCCTAGGAAAATGGGCAAAAATCTGAATAGATACCTCAGCTAAAATGATGTACAGATAGAAAATAAACATGTGATATATCATTTGTTGTTAGGGAACATTATCATTTGTTGTTGTGTAAAGTGAAAGTCACTCATTCGTGTCTGACTCTTTGCGACCCCATAGACTGTAGCCCACCAGGCTCCTCTGTCCCTGGGATCAAGTCAAGAATACTGGAGTGGGTGGTCATTTCCTTCTCCAGGGGATCTTTCCTACCCAGGGATCGAACCCAGGTCTCTGGCACTGCAGGCAGATACTTTACCATTGAGCCACCAGGGAAGCATTTGTTGTTAGAGAACTGCAAACTGAAACAAAAATTATACATATATACTAGTACAGAACAAACATGTAAATGAATGTATGGATTGTGGGAGCTACTGATGAAGCAAGAGGTTATTATACATATGCAGAGGGAGAAGACTAGAATAATTCATATAGTACTGGACTTTAGGGGGATACATTGATATGGACTCATGTTTAGTTTAATATTGATACAGATGGCTAAATATAGCAACACTTACAGATATGTGTATATACATGGCTTAGTAAACATGCATCTATTTCTAAGTTCTGTTTGCTGTGAGGGCTTAGAAGCAAAGTCATCCCAGTAGCAATAAACACACCCAGAGTCCATATATTGATTTCTAATAACATTCTCCAGTAAAAGGAATCAGGGTTTCTTGGAGAAATGGTTAAGTCTAGGGTAGATGCAGTGAATATGCAAGATGAGCTTGGATTATCCTGCAGTACCCAAAAGTAAAAAAGTGCTTATAAAAAAAAAAAATCTGAGGGGGGTACTTCAAAGGGATGGAAGAACCAACTGAAAGAGCTCCCAGATGGCTAAAATTTGAACAATTTGAGCAACAAAATAAATAAACATTATGGCATTATAAACCAAAATATAAAATGAAGTGCCATGAGCCTATTCTGATATAAAGATTTTATTGAATATATAGTTGAGGGAGAATAGGCAAGCTTCCACTGCAGAATTCCAAATAATTTATGTAGCTACATTATGGTCAAGAAGGTAAAGCATAACTGCGTTCCCTCTCCTAATTATCTCTTAAGCATTATTTAAAGAAAGTGGTTTCCTTCCAAAGTGTATGGAATGAAAAGAGGAGGAGAAGAAGAACTGTACAGTATGAGGAATACAACCTCAGCCATGTGATCACGCTTAATGTCAACAGGGGATAGTGTTTACCCTTGACATGGCACTTTGTTTCTGTGCTCCTTCTTATGAAAACTCATAATCCCAGTCTAATCATGAGAAAAAGAGACAGACATAAATTGAGGGACATTATACAAAATACCTGACTATTATTCCTCAGAGTCATCAAAAACAAGGAAAGTCTGAGAAACTGTCACAACATAGAAGAGCCTGAGTAGACATGATAGCCAAATATAAGGTGGTGTCCTGAATGGGATTGTAGAATAGAAAAGCGGTATCAGGTTAAGACTAAATGAATCTGAAAAATGTGTGAACTTCAGTTAGCAATAATGTATCAGCATTAGTTGTGACATTTGTTGTGATGTACCACACTAACATAAGATGCTGAAGCTCCAATATTTGGTCAGCTGATGCAAAGAGCTGAGCCAACTCTTGGAAAAGACCCAGTTGCTGGGAAAGATTAAGGGCAGGAGGAGAAGGGGGCAACAGAGGATGAAATGCTTGATGTCATCACTAACTCAATGAACATGAGTTTGAGCAAACTCTGGGAGATAGTGAATGTTAGGGAAGGCTGGAGTGCTGCAGTTCATGGGGTTGCAAAGAGTCAAACATGACTTAGCAACTAAACAACAATATAAGAGGAAACGGTCCTGCATGCATGGGAACTTTCTGTACAATCTTTGCAACTTTTCTGTAAATTTAAAACTAACTTAAAAGACTTATTCTGAAAACAAAGAAACAAACAAGAACTGTGCATGTAAGTATAACCTGAATCCAGCACATAAAATGTTTAGGAAGTAATTGTGATAGTATCAAAACAAAGGCAGAGGAAAACAGATAAATGTCAAAATGGAAACATCTCCATAATCCTGGAATGACAATGAACGCTTTGGTTTTACATCTGCTTGGGAACATACTACAAGTTTGAGAATTGTCTTTCACGGGTGAAATAGAGTTTCTTTTGATTTTTCCTATTAATTCTCGATTCCTAGTCTTTTTAACCATGTATATTCCAAAATTACCTTTACATTCTCATTTCCTACTCATTTAAACAAATCTGTTCTCCGGGAAAACTGGTCTTTTCACCATCTGCTAAATATGCACAAGAAAGACCTTATGCTCAAGGTTGTTTTCCTCCCTTCAATGCACTTTCCTCTTGCAGTTCTAACCATCCAGTAAGAATTCTTTAGTTTTTCTTGATTTCCTCAGCTGAAAGAGATCCCATCTTCTTCTAATCCAAAGTTGCTCTCTACTTCTCAAGTCAATCATATACTACTTTGTACCATGGTATTTTTAAAAATTAATTATTTTTTTTGGCTGCCCTGGGTGTTGGTTGTTGCACGCAGGCTTTCTCCAGTTGCACCGAGCGGGGCCTAGTCCCTTGTTGTGGTGAACAGGCTTATTACAGCAGTTTCTTCTCTTGTTGCATGTATTGTGGTGTTTTTTGTGTAGCTTCCCTATTGACTATTAAATCCTTTGAGGATGGAGCCCTGATTTGTGCATTTTTGCATTCCCCATGGCTTCCTTCTTAGACATATACAGAAGGTTGACCTAATGGATTTTAGCAATGTTGAACAGTCATTTTAGTTAAGGGGAAAACTTGAGACCTAAATCACCTGGACTAAATTAAAAAGAAAATTTTAATTATTTATTCTAGAAGTCCTTTGATGGAACTTCTACATTTTCCCAACATCTGCTATTATTGTGGTCTCTCCACTTGCAGTTGATGATGCACCGAGTCAATGCATGTCAGGTAATGCCTCTTCTGTGTGAGCCGTTATTGACATAATTAATAACAATGGCAGCTCAGTTGATAGGAACTTGGCAACGTGTGTATCCTTATCTTCAGAGCTCCAAATGGTTTGGTGTTTGGCTTTTTGTGAAACCATTTAATAGGAAAGTGTGTGTTTAGAATTTGTTCCCAGCTCAAAGACTGACCCTTATCTCTAAAGCCCTTAATGAGACAGCACCTGAAAATTGACTGGCACACTCCACTCCTCCAAGTAATTTCATTTCTTGCCAAATGAGTCTCTTGCAGCCTCCACTTCTATCTTAGAAACTGTTGAATGATGAACAGTCTGAAGCCAATGTCTGAAGCTTCAAAAAGCTGTCTTCAAAAGGTGATTTCACAAAGAAAAATTAGCTTATTGAAAAGGTGGGAAATCAATCAATCCTTTTTTTAATTGTGCCAATTAGCTACTTGATGAGTTTGACTTGACTAAATTGATGGATTGGTTTTGTACTCCACAGCTGCCCAAAAGGAATCTTCATGATAAACTGGCAGGGAGTTCTTTTGCTTAATGAATAATAGTCCCACAGAATAGCATTGCAAATATACAAAAATCAAATATAAGTTTTTCACAAGTTTTATTTGAAGCTACTCATAGAAAGTGTTAGTTGCTCAGTTGTGTATGCCTCCTGGTGATCCCATGGACCATAGCCCACCAGGCCCCTCCGTCCATGGAATTCTCCAGGCAAGAGTACTGCAGAGGGTTGCCATGCCCTCCTCCAGGGGATCTTTCCAACCCAGGGATTGAACCTGGCTCTCCTACATTGCAGGCAGGCTGTTTATGGTCTGAGCCACCTGGGAAGCCCAAAAGGAAGCCCACTAGAATGCTACTCATAAGGGCTTCCTAATTAGGATTTCTTCTTAATTTATTTGTAAACTAATTTGTTAAACCAGGCAGATAGTCAATAGACACCTAAAGTGGATAGAATTAATACTGTGACAAAAATGCAAAAGAAAATAGCTGGCCTTATTTCATTGAAAGCAAATTAGAACATAAAAGCAAAAATTTTCAATTGAAAAGAATTGATCAAAATGAGACTAGAAAAACTGTAATCACTGAACCGACTGTCCCTCTCAAGAGAAGTAATTAGTAATTTGTTAAACCACAAAATATTTCTAATGTATAATAGAAACAATAGTTTCAAACAATATGGAAATTTGGGAAATTTTATGTAACCTTTAAATCATGTGTTCAGAATATTATTTATGTAAAACATTCAAAATATAAGTTTAAAGTTTTTTTTTAAATTAGTGGGGAATCAAGAATTGATAATGTGATGTAGCATTACTCTTTCAAGAAGCTTGACTGAAAAGAAGGTGAGGACAGTATATAAATAGAATTAGAGAGGAAAGGGAGCTTTAAAAAAAAACTGATAGAATATGCTTGCTTTAATAAGCTGAGGAATTGTGTTAGTGAAGAACAGGGTGAAGATTAGGAGAGAGAAGGAGTCATTGATCAGAGTGGATCAACAGCAAAGACACAGAGATTGTCCTGGAATAAAATAATGTTTCTGCATCCTTCAGATGGAAGGAGGAGGGAAATGAAGGTGAATATATGGATGTTCTTTGAGGTCAAGTGCTTGAGGGAAAGGTGAAGATTTGGGAAAATGGTTAACAAAATCAGAGGAGGAGGTAACTGAAGATCAATAAATATATTGCAGAACAAGACTGGAGGGCCCATACATTATAGATGCCTTAATCTGTCGGCCGCTGCCCCTGGAGTTTTATGATATTCTCTTGCTATGCCCAACAATTTGGATATAATAACAATAGTGATACTTTATTGTGATAAACACCTATATTAGCTCATTTAGTCTTCACAGGTAGCCTCTGAAATAAACACAATTACTATTTCAGTGAGAAAAAAAGATTTTGAGGCTAAGAAATTTGCCCAATGTACATAGTTGGTAGGTATTAAAACCAGTATTTATTTTAGCCCAACCAGTCTGAACTAGAGACCCAGCTCATGCTGGGCTGCTTAGGCTTCTGTTTTAAATCAGAGACTTCTATGGTTAAAGGCCAAAAATGACAAGAAGTTTCAGTAATGCAAGGGGATTGAACTGTTCTGTTGGGTTATAAGAATTGTTCATGGGAACAGCCAGGCAGCCAGGCTGAAAAGAAAGTGAGGTCAGGAAGGATGGCCAACTGGTAACACTTGGAAGACCAAGGAACTGGTGGTCCGTGTCTGGGGAGAAGTTGTGAAAGGGATGAAGACACAACATCTGTCTAGGAAGAGGAGGTTATGAGTAGAGGGCAGCATATTGGAAGTCTCTGAGGTGGTACATTTCAGAATGATGGCAGGGTGCAACCTGTAGCCGTTGGTTTGAGTGGCTGGAGCAGATCAAGCAGAGAGGAAATGAAGGACTCAGGATCATATGACAAGTTAAGAAGTGAAGATGGATTCCAACATCTGTGTGTAAGGGATATTTATTTTTGAATGATAGTTTTCAGTCTGCAGATATTTATGTCTCTGCCATAAGATAGGTGGAGTTTCAGGCTGTCAGGTGTAGCAATGGGCAAAGCAGACAAATCTGCTTCCCTCAGAAATTTCCATTCTGGTGTCTATATGAGAAAAATTAAGCCAGGAAGGAGAATAGATATTGTCAGGTCAAGGGGTGTGATTGCTATAAAGGGTGGCAGAAACCAGTGAGGCACCAGTGTGGCTTGAAAGCACTGAGTGATTATCTACAGAGATGGGGGAGTGAGTGGCGGGTGTCAGATTTTGTTAGGGTCTGAAAATAAGGAGTTAGACTTTTGACCAGTTAATTTTGAGATGCTCATCAATGTCAAGAGGACAAATGAATATTAAGTGCAGGCTGAATATAAGATTCTGGATTTCGTGCATATATTCAGAAATATGGGCTGGAGATATAAATTTGAGTTATATAGATGTTACAAAAAATGAATGGGATTTTTAAGGAAGAGAGGGTAAGTAAAGATATGAAATACTCAGATAACTCTATGCAGGAACACTACTAAAAGATCAGGATGTGAAAGAAGTACAGCAAAGAGATTAAGAAAAAGTGACCAGAGAAAAAGGCGAAGAATCAAAAGAGTGATGCCAAGTGAAGCATGTGTTTCAAGGTGGAAGAATGATCAATTGACACAAATATTGCTGAGGATTAAAAGAAAAATGAAGATTGAGAATTGACCATTGGGTTAGCCATGGCCAGGTAAATAGCAGCTGTGACAGAGCAGCCTGGCTGGCAATGGTTCAACAGAGAAGGGAGAAAATGGAATGGAGA
This sequence comes from Cervus elaphus, assembly GCF_910594005.1. Lineage (NCBI taxonomy): Eukaryota > Metazoa > Chordata > Mammalia > Artiodactyla > Cervidae > Cervus > Cervus elaphus. Next base: position 84,820,664 of record NC_057825.1, read on the forward strand.
GAGTGATATCAACATATTCTCCTAGTTTTCTATCTAACAGAGCAGAAATATAATGCTAGTTAGGAAAAGATGTGGGATCAAAGGAATTTTTAAAGTTGAAGGTGGGAAGAGTTGCAGCAAGCTTGTAGGTTGATGGAAGCTAAGCAGCAGAGAAGGAGAAATTGACGATGCCGAGAGAGAAATTGTTGGAGCATTGCTGAGACATAAGTGAGAGGAGGTGAGATGCAGGCACAGGTTGACAGGTTGCTCTTGGGAGCACAAGCAGGCCATCCATAGTTGCAACTTTCAAGTTGTTAAGAGGCTAGAACGCTAGCTCATAGGTGGCAGACACTGTTTATTCTGGATCTGCACATACCGAACACTGCTCAACGTTGTATAAATTTCAGTGAGTAGTGGTTAATGACGTTGAACGTGGAGACGATCCATTGGAATTGCTCTTCTGCTGTCAAAAGGAGAACATAACTGAATAGCTGAATGAGCAACGTTAATAAACTGTGACAATTAAAAATCTCTATATTAACCTACCAAGTGGATATTCAGTGTGACTTGCCCTTTCGGGAGTGAGATTCCTTTATTGAAAGCCACAGTCTGTGAAATGGGGGTTATTCCCTCCTCCCAATCCCCATCTCTTCTACTAAAGAAAAAAAAAATCTGCTTTTCCTCCATATTGGTGTTCTCATTATATTTCATGGTTGTTTAAAATTTTATCCTTCATAGCCTAGCTTTGTAAATAGGACCTATTTTTGCAAACAGAGGGAAACTGTATGTTCTTTTACCTTTTTATTTTCAGAAAATAAGGTATGTTAGAGTGGGAAGAAATCTGAAATGGGAATCAGGACACAGTGCTTCTTGCCCTGGCTCTGCTACTGATGCACTGGGAATTGGTTTCCTCTCTGGAAAATGAAGTCGTTGGTCCAGAGGATCCATAAACTCCCTTCTGAATGCAAGTAATGAAATCGTAATAACAATCTAAATAATTCAGAAATTCACAGCTGATGCCCTTTATTTTTATATGCCTATAATATTCTATGTCAAGAAAAGTCACATTTATATTATTGAGAGGTTACCAATCACCCAGGCATTAATATCTTACAGGGTTATTGTGAAGATTAAAAGAGAAAATATGAAAGAAATTCACAAACTGTAAAGTCAAATACTATCAGTCATTAATAACCTGTAGACACTGAAATGTTACATCCATTATTATCATGCAGATTCTGCTTTTACTGTATGGCTTTTGGGATATCAAATAAAGTCAGTAACCAAGGAATACAAATGGGGAAGGAGGAGATTTTACTTGAAGAAAGCGTACAAATTGCCTTTGTAACTTTTTTGTTGTTGTTGAAAAATGGCCTTATGCTAATGTAAAAGGACTTTAAGACCCAGTGAAAGGCAGTGAGATAAGCACATAAGGGCTGGATGTATTGGTATTAATTTACCATCAACCATTATGTCTACATCAGAATAGCATGAAAAGAAATATCAGGTTTTAGAAAACTTTCAGCTCTATTTTAGAAATAGAACATAAGCTCAGTAAATTGAAAAGTTCAATTAATGTGATAATTTTAAGGTTAAATCAACAATCTAATAATTCTAATCTATTATCATAATTATATTTTTACTTCCTTCCAAAATTATTTCTTTTTACATAATTCTATTTTTTTATGTTTGCATATATTCTTTTAATCATTCATAGGAAGAAATCCAGTAGTAGGCACCTACTTGGCAATCTGCATTTTTTTCTCATAACGAGAATTATGCTTCCTACTGAATAAACTGATGTAACAGATATAACATCACTGATAACAATGATAAAACATTTTGCATTTGAATAGCATTCAATCTTTTCAAGGCAGCTTCACAATTATCTCATTTTATTCTGGCAAATATACTTATTTGCTGTATAACCAGGCAAGTCACTCTCTGTGCCCCAGTTTTCTTATATGAAAAATGGGGATCATATGCATACTTTGTACAAAGAGTTGTGTGAAGATTAAATGAGTTAATCTATGTAAGACATTTAGTAATCATGTTGCCATAGTTGTTTATTGTAATTACCATTGTGATTATCACTCCTTCTTAGTGGTTTGGCAATTATACATATATCAGTTCCTAGTGCCATTTTACCGTAGACCCAATTACTGATCAACCTTAAGTGGGATAAACTCAAATTCTAAAGTCATCCAGCAGTAACATAAATGAATACGACATGACAGGGGCAAGTATGGAAAACTGAGTAGCTTACACCCCAAAAACCAGCAGTCCGGCTCAGCCTCAGGTGATGTTGCCATATAGGAATACAAGGGTATAGTCCTAGTTTTGCTGTACTGTCCAATTTCTCAAGAAGGTAGGAATTTAGATTTTATTTAATCTCCTGACTTAAAAAAAAGGTGAGTAAATTATTTGATTTTTGGTGAAGCATGTTGTAGGCCAAACACACGTGAGTCTGCAGGCGGGTTTAGGACCGTGACCAGCAACTTCCTTATGTGTACTTGGCAGAGCACCTTGCACTGTAGGTCCTTGATATAATCCTAATTGACTGTAAGAATTGGGAAATCATAGTTAATTGGAGAATTGAGGTACCATTAAAACAGATATGTGAGCTTCTTAATGGGTGTTGATAATGGGTAGATGGGAAAAATCTAAAATAATAGATGAAGATGAATGAGGCATTGTCTGGATGCCATAGACACAATCCCTACCGTGTTTCTAGGATGAAGTAAACTACATCTTTATAAATTCCTTGTCTTTTGGAAGAATAGTGAAGGGCAGGAAGGTAAGGCAGGACGATAAGAAGGATAGCAGTGGAGGGTGGGTGGGGGTGTGGAAATCACAGAACAAAACAAAACAAAAAATAAATCTCGGACACCAAAGTCCATGCTTTTCTGTATCATCGGGCTGCTTCTAAATGAAATTAATGATTGTACAATTCTTTCTAATCTACAGAACATTTGCTGAGTCTTGCTTGGAGATTCTAATATAGCATATATTTTTCTTTTTTTCCTTTATTTGTATTAGTTGGAGGCTAATTACTTTACAATATTGTAGTGGTTTTTTGCCATACATTGACATGAATCAGCCATGGACTTATATATAGTATTTATCTGCATTTGAAATCCAAGGTGGTGATTATTGAAGCTCTGCCTGTGTTTAGGGAGGTAGATGTTTGAAGGTACCATTTTAGAGCTAGATAAATGTGATTCTCCGGTTCCATTGACAGGAAAAAAAGCTTGTCAGTGATGCAGACAAGTGACTCATCTTTGATGAGATTCAGCTTTATGGAACCTACCCTTCTTTATGACTTAAAAAAAAAAAAAAACATTTAAAATCACTAAGTCCTAGGAAGATTCTTCGATAATTGAAAAAGGGATGAGTCATAATGAGTTTTCACTGATGCATGTTGCCTCTCATCACTAATTCCACTGGTATCCTGTAGGGAACATAAAGAGCCTCTCATCTCACTGATGGGTGGCATGAAAAGGCATACATCTGACACATAGAGGTTAACTCTGCCCTTTCTGAACCAGATGGCCTTGCCTAGGGACAGAAAGGAAAATGCCTTTGTTCTCTGGCCCTCTTTCCTACAGAAGCTCTAATCCAGTCAATGCTATTCCTGATGGACTGGAGAATCCCAGATGTCATGCTCCATCATTATCCTTCCAGATATTTATCCCACATTTGCACTTGCTCTTAGTTGCTATTCCATGGGACTGTTAGAAGATTTAACTAACCATGGCATAATTCTACATTTAGTGCAAAAGTTCTCTTTGGTTTTGATGTATTAGCTATTCCATTGCCGGTTCACCTGATAGTTGGTCATAAGACAGTTTTACATTTCAGTCCCACAGGCAATTGAGAAACGAGTGTTTAAAATATTGTAAACAGCATAAGGATCTTTTTTTCCCTTAATTTTTGTATCCTCAAAGCCCGCAGTGCCTGATGACTATAAAGTGCTCAATAAGTGTTTACTGAACCAAATCAAAATCTTAAGTAATTTTCATTCCAGAAATGTTTGTAAACTTTTTTGGATTTTAGAGACACATTTCTACTTCCCTGATGGCTCACTGGGTAAAGAATTTGCCTGCAATGCAGGAAACACAGAAGATGCAGGTTCAGTCCCTGGGTTGGGAAGATGCTCTGGAGAAGGAAATGGCAACCCACTCCAGTATTTTTGCCTGGAAAACCCCATGGAGAGAGGAGCCAGCCTGGCGGGCTACAGGCCAAAGGGTGACAAAGAGCTGGGCGTGACTAAGCATCCATGAACACAAAGACATATTTATATTTTGATAACCTCATGAACTTAAGGGAGCCTGACTAGGATATTGCTGAATTAATAAATTATTCCCTCTGATACAGAATAGAGAATTCTGGTGACTATAACTGTATAGAAGTATTAATACAACCAGAATTCCTTATGTAAATGAACAAAGACTTCTAAACAGCAGCAAGGGTAAAAAGCTGTCACAAAGACTATGCACATTACAGGAGAGGTACATAGTATTAAAATCACTGAATTAAAGAACTTAGTCTTTAGTTTCTCTCTTAATCTTCAATTCTTTTGGTTTAAGGGAAGAAAAGATATTTGTTCTATTAAATAAATGGTAGTAGTGGGAGAGCAGTGCTGTGATGAGCCATGTTGGAGGCTGAGGCAAAAGGAACAATTAGAATATTGCTTCTGTTTTTTTTTCCAAAAAATCGATATTTTGTTCACCATGGAGTTTATTCATTAATTTTGATTTTTTAAAGATATTTTATTAAAATAGTATTTACCTGTACTACTGAGTTTTTTGATCCTCCCTTAAATTTTGCAGCCAAGGTGAGTATCTTGTTTGCCTTACCCTAGTTCCTGCCCAGGATGTGACAGCAGAAATGTTATTTTCTGGCTGGTGTAACTTAGAAAAAACTTAACCTCACATCTTATTGTGCTGCTGAGTCATTAAGGAACAAATGTACAAAAACATCTAATCTAGTATTTTTATTAAAGGAGGAAAAATATCCTATTTTAGAGAGATTTATATCAGATAAAATAAAATTATAAAAGCCTTTTGGTTTGAAATGCGTTCGGCTATAAGTAATGGCATATTCAATGTACATGGGCTTAAAATTATGAGTCTGTTTTTCTTACATAACAAGTGGTCTGGAGGTAGGCACTATGGAATTCCTCCCCTTGGTCTCCTAATGCTTGTTGCTGCATAGTTGTGAACTTTCTACTCCAGTTCTAGAATTTCTTGCTTTTAAATGCAGTAAGAAAGGGCAAAAACCTTGATAAGAATGTATATCCCCTTTATTAGAGGTGCCCATGTCTTCCCAGAGGCCACACCAACATGTCTTTGCTTATATCCCCATTCAGAATAAAGAGCCAACAAGATCTCTTAAGGAGGCTGGGAAAGCTAGCTCTCACATGGACCCAGTCACATTCCTCCCCTGAACAAAAGAGCCTTAAGCCAGAAGGAAACAGTATGGAGATAAGAGTGTCCTGACATGAGTTAGCTCCTGTGGAATTTGTGTAAAGGATACGGTAACTATCTGATAGTAAACATGAGCTTCTGTGTTTATAAACTCATCTTTAAGGATGACGTTCTTGAAATTGTTCTTTTTTAGAGACTTTGTAGTTTTTATTACTTTTTATTTAGAAGTGAGTACCAATTGCCATCTCCCTAACATTCCCACTGGTAAATCTTAAAATGTAAATGACAACAAATATGTGCATGGATCTGCCAGAAAGAATAGGTGGATGGCACGTGTTAGCAACTGTGTTTAAAATATTGATTTCTGTGTGTTTGATTTTGTCATCTAGCATGCTTTAGTCAACAAGCTCTCATCCATCAGCACTTGGGGTTAAATATCAACCCACTGACCTTCCCTTTTAACAAAATGGAAACATAGGTGGGCCTCTTTGGACCATTACATATATGACAGTATTTTAAGCAAACTTTTTGCTACCAGAAAACTATAGAAGTGTTTAAAAATTAAGAATATCTACTCATTCTTCTACAATGTTGACTTTTTCAAATTATTTTGGTCATAGGTGCTTCTTACCTTTTAAATTGTGAATACCTCCTATTTTTCTTCAAATGGCTTAATTACAGATGCTTTGCTGCTTGCAGTGGGATTATGTTCGATATATTTTCAACCCACCGTAAGTTGAAAATATAAGTTGAAAATGCATTTGATACACCTATCCTACATCATCATGGCTTCCCTGGTGGCTCAGGGGTAAAGAATTTGCATGTCAATGAAGGAGATGTGGATTCAATACCTGGATTGGGAAGATCCCCTGGAGAAGAAAATGACAACCCACTCCAACATTCTTGACTGGGAAATCCCATGGACAGAGGAGCGTGGCAGGCTATAGTCCATGGGATCCACAAGAGTCAGACATAGTGACTAAACAACAGCAACATAGCTTAGTCTCGCTTACCTTAAATGTGCTCACAATGCACCATAGAACATCCATTTTTCACCCTTATGAACACTTGGCTGACTGGGAGCAGCGCTTTTCTGCCACTGCCCAGCACCACCAGATAGCATTCTGCAGCATACTCCTAGCCCGGTGAAATGATCAGAATTCAAAGTATGGTTTTTTTGTTTTTTTTTTTTTTTTACTGAATGCACATCACTTTTGCACCATCATGAAGTGAAAAAATCATGTCACACCATGGTTAAGTCAGAAACTGTCTGTGTATAGTATACAGCCATGTGGATACAAGGATGATCTTTCCAAAAGTCCACAGAATAGGATAGTCATTCTTTTCTCTAGTTTGTGAGTCACAGAGGAAGGATCAGCAAATTTCAGCTGGCCAGTTAGGCTTCCTGGAGGTCTCACAGGTTTAGGGAGGTTAAGGGTCAAGTTCTGGAAGCATTGGACAACCACTGTAGACTTGATGAGGCAAGAGTTTGGAGATCTTCCTGACATAAAGTATAACATACTTAAATAGGTACACATCATGGTGATTAACAGAATGGATTTTTGTTTCCTTTGTTGGTTTGTTTTATTTTAGGATTACTTTTGTACCCCGAGAGAACATTATGAGTTGAGTGATAATTGTAGTAAGACTAGCATGTGCTGGGACTCAAAAGACCTGGATTAGCTATAAATGACTGCTAATATTTATTTATAACAACCTTGGCTTTATTGCTCCATCCTTGGGGCTTGGCTTTCAGTTCAGTCACTCAGTTGTGTCCGACTCCTTGCGACCCCATGGACTACAACATGCCAGGCTTCCCTGTCCATCACCAACTCCCAGAGCCTACTCAAACTCATGTCCATTCCATCAGTGATGCCATTCAATCATTGCATCCTCTGTCGTCCCCTTCTCCTCCCACCCTCAATCTTTCCCAGCATCAGGGTCTTTTCCAACGAGTCAATTCTTCGCATCAGGTGGCCAAAGTATTGGAGTTTCAGCTTTAGCATCAGTCCTTTCAATGAACATTCAGGACTGATTTCCTTTAGGATTGACTGGTTGGATCTCCTTGCAGTCCAAGGGATTTTCAAGAGTCTTCTCCAACACCACAGTTCAAAAGCATCAATTCTTTGGCACTCAGCTTTCTTTATAGTCCGATTCTCACATCCATCCATGACTACTGGAAAAACCATAGCTTTGACTAGATGGACCTTTGTTGATAAAGCAATGCCTTTGCTTTTTAATATGTTGTCTAGGTTGGTCATAGCTTTTCTTCCAAGAAGCAAGCGTCTTTTAGTTTAACTTATTCACAAATTGGTGTTTTTTTTTAAAAAAGAATAATTTCTTTCTTTGAATCTAATCTGGTAGAGAAACTGTACATTTGGACCAATGAAAGCAGATCTACTCTACTCAAGATTATGCAGAGGGTCATCCTCAAACCCTGCCACTGAGTCTTTCTCTTAGAACCTGTCTTAGACTTTGAAATTCTGCTATAAAATCCATGGGCTGCCAGGGAGAATGCTTATGTGCTCAGAGGGAGGAATGAAAACTGTGAATAAGATCATAAGGGATAAATCAAAACTCATTTCTGTTGTCACTTTCCTAACTTTTTTTCCTTTTTAATTGTTTTGGGTTCCCTAGAAGTTCTAAGAAATTGCTTTCATGGCTCACCTTATGATTGCTTGAAATAACTTGTCTTGAATATATAATTATCTTCATTCTAATAATTTTTCTATGCACGTGACATCCACTGACTTTCACTGACATGCAGATGCAACATCTGCATCAGCAATTTTATTTTAATGATTTAACGTTCTTATTGTGTGAAGAGCAAAAATGAATGTGTCAATGAATTTGTCACAAGGCAGCCATCCATGGAACCCCTGGCATAGTGCAAGAAGTAGAACATTGATAGAACTCCAGAGATGAAATCTGTGGCTGTCCCTTCTCCCCATTCCATGCCCCCATCGTGTGCTCCCTCTGTTATTCAGGTTCAGGAGGTGATGGGGTGCTACTGTTTCCATATCTGAGGCTTCACCATTCCTTTCAGCTCCCCTCTGCCTGCAGGCACCTCTTTATTCACCTCTGTTCAATTAAAGTGCTTGCATTTGCTCTGTTTCCTGTCAGAAATCTGAAGGACACAAAACCTCTGTAGAATGTTTAATAGACATGGTATTAGCAGTCTTATTGAAAAGCTTTTTAACATTTCATGATTAAATATGATTCTTGCCGAGGGTTTTTTATTAATACACATGATTTATCAGATCAAGGACGCTTTCTTTTTTCCCCTAATTTCCTATATACATTTTTAAATCATGAATGGATACAGAATTTTATCAAACCATTTTCTGCAGTGATTGAGACCATCATGTGATTTCTTTCCTTGATTCTGTAGATATTTGAATTACATTAATAGCATTTTGAATGTTAAGTTCTGTTGAGTTCCTAAAATAAAGCCGTTTGGTCTGGTGTGTTATTTCCTTTTAAAAATATTACTGAATTTAATTTGCATATATCTTGTTTAGGATTTTTCCATCTATATTTTGAGTGAGAGTTATCCATATTTTTAATCCATTTAAAATATGCATTTAAAGCTCTAGTTTATTCCCTACACTAGCAATTAGTTATATTATGCAGATTTTGATATATAGTATAGTTGTCATAACCATTCATTTATTTCAAAATATTTTTCTAATGTAAATGATGATAGTTTTATCGCCATGCATTATTTGAAACTGTATTTCTTAATTTCAAACTATGATGATTTTCTAGTTATCTTCTTGTTATTAATCTCTAGGTAAATGGCATTGTTGTCCAACTAGATACTACACTATTTTAATTTATTGATATTTGTTGATGCTGGCTTATTACTCAGAATATGGTTAAATTTTATAAATATTCTGTGTATGTTTAAGGATGTTTACTCTGCAATTGTTAGATAAATTATTCTCTATATATTCGATAGGTAAAATTGACTGTGCTACTGAGATATATTCTTAAGGAAAAGCAGTCTTAGTGAAAAGCTTTATAACAAAACACTGAATATTTTTCTTCTTCTTTTATCAGTTCTAAGAGAGATGTGCTGAAATGTCTTCCAATGTGATTGTGAAATTGCTTATTTCTTTTACTTCTGTAAAGATTTGCTTTAAAGGTTTGCAGGTACTTTCAGTTCAGTTCAGACGCTCTGTCATGTCTGACTCTTTGTGACGTCATGAACCACAGCACGCCAGGCCTCCCTGTCCATCACCAACTCCCAGAGTCCACCCAAACCCATGTCCATTGAGTCGGTGATGCCATCCAACCATCTCATCCTCTGTTGTCCCCTTCTCTTCCTGCCCTCAATTTTTCCCATCATCAGGGTCTTTTCACATGAGTCAGGGTCTTTTCACATGAGTCAGCTCTTCGCATCAGGTGGCCGGAGTATTGGAGTGTCAGCTTCAACATCAGTCCTTCCAATGAACACCCAAGACTGATCTCCTTTAGGATGGACTGGATGGATCTCCTTGCAGTCCAAGGGATTCTCAAGAGTCTTCTCCAACACCACAGTTCAAAAGCATCAAGTCTTTGGCGCTCAGCTTTTTTTTTTTTTTTCATTTATTTTTATTAGTTGGAGGCTAATTACTTTACAATATTGTAGTGGTTTTTGCCATACATTGACATGAATCAGCCATGGATTTACATGTGTTCCCCATCCTGATCCCCCCTCCCACCTCCCTCCCCATCCCATCCCTCTGGGTATTCCCAGTGCACCAGCCCTGAGCACTTGTCTCATGCATCCAACCGGGGCTGGCGATCTGTTTCACCCTTGATAGTATACTTGTTTCACTGCTATTCTCTCAGAACATCCCACCCTCGCCTTCTCCCATAGAGTCCAAAAGTCTGTTCTGTACATCTGTGTCTCTTTTTCTGTTTTGCATATAGGGTTATCATTAGCATCTTTTTAAATTCCATATATATGCATTAGTATACTGTATGGTGTTTATCTTTCTGGCTTACTTCACTCTGTATAATGGGCTCCAGTTTCATCCATCTCATTAGAACTGATTCAAACGCATTCTTTTAATGGCTGAGTAATATTCCAGTGTGTGTATGTATCATAGTTTCCGTATCCATTCGTTTGCTGATGGGCATCTAGGTTGCTTCCATGTCCTGGCTATTGTAAACAGTGCTGCGATGAACATTGGGGTACACGTGTCTCTTTCAGATCTGGTTTCCTTGGTGTGTATGCCCAGGAGTGGGATTGCTGGGTCATATGGCAGTTCTATTTCCAGTTTTTTAAGGAATCTCCACACTGTTCTCCATAGTGGCTGTACTAGTTTGCACTCCCACCAACAGTGTAAGAGGGTTCCCTTTTCTCCACACCCTCTCCAGCATTTATTGTTTGTAGACTTTTGGATAGCAGCCATCCTGACTGGCGTGTAATGGTACATCATTGAGGTTTTGATTTGCATTTCTCTGATAATGAGTGATGTTGAGCATCTTTTCATGTGTTTGTTAGCCATCTGTATGTCTTCTCTGGGCGCTCAGCTTTCTTTATAGTCCAACTCTCACATCCATACATGACTACTGGAAAAACCATAGTCTTGACTAGATGGACCTTTGTTGACAAAGCAATATCTTTGCTTTTCAATATGCTGTCTAGGTTGGTCATAACTTTCCTTCCAAGGAGTAAGCACCTCTTAATTTCATGGCTGCAATCACCATCTGCAGTGATTTTGGAGTCCCAAAAAATAAAGTCTGACACTGTTTCCCCATCTATTTGCCATGAAGTGATGGGACCAGATGCCATGATCTTAGTTTTCTGAATGTTGAGCTTTAAGCCAACTTTTTTACTCTCCTCTTTCACTTTCATCAAGAGGCTTTTTAGTTCCTCTTCAACTTTCTCCCATAAGGGTGGTGTCATCTGCATATCTAAGGTTATTGATATTTCTCCCAGCAATCTTGATTCCAGCTTGTGCTTCCTCCAGCCCAGCGTTTCTCATGATGTACTCTGCATATAAGTTAAATAAGCAGGGTGACAATATATAGCCTTGACGTACTCCTTTTCCTATTTGGAACCAGTCTGTTGTTCCATGTCCAGTTCTAACTGTTGCTTCTTGACCTGCATACAGGTTTCTGAAGAGGCAGGTCAGGTGTTCTGGTATTCCCATCTCTTTCAGAATTTTCCAGTTTATTGTGATCCACAGAGTCGAAGGCTTTGGCATAGTCAATAAAGCAGAAATAGATGTTTCTCTGGAACTCTCTTGCTTTTTCGATGATCCAGCAGATATTGGCAATTTGATCTCTGGTTCCTCTGCCTTTTCTAAAACCAGCTTGAACATCTGGAAGTTCACAGTTCAGGTACTTTATTAGGGGTAAAAGTAGAACATTTTTATATCTTCCTGGTAAATAAAATATTTTATCTTTATGACATGTATTTCCTTATCTCTAGTAATGCTTTATTTTCTTTAAAATTTGCTTTGATATTAGTGTAGTCACCCCTACTTTCTTTTGGTTAGTATTTTCTAGATCTTCTTCCAGTCTTTGCTTTTCAAGTTAAGTATATACTTATTGTTTTATGAACAACATATAAAGTTATTTGACACTGCACTCTGGCAATATATGTCTTTGAATTGGAACATCAGTTCTTTCACCTTCACAAGTACTCACTGATGTATTTTGGTCTAAGTTTAAAATCTTAGTGTTCCTTGTTACTTTTTCTTTTCTATAAATAATATAAGTTTTTATATCCATAAATAGATAACCTGTGCATTCTGTTTTTCTTCTGTGTGCTTATAAGATGTACATTCTTTTACCATCCTCTCAGTGGTTACGTAGAAAATAGTATGCATCGTTAGGTTACCAATAGTTCATGTTACTTGGTATGAACCCAAGACAATGTACATTTACCCAGACAGTGCACTGGGACACTATAGGATGAGATGGTTAGATAGCATCACTGACTCAGTGAACATGAATTTGAGTAAACTCCATGAGTTAGTGAAGGACAAGAGAGCCTGGTGTGCTGTAGTCCATGGGGTTGCAAAGAGTTGGGTACAACTTAGTGACTGAACAACATCCTCTGCTAACATATATGTTATGTTTTTGTATTTTATTTCATTTTATATTTTAATCTCAAGGCATTATTAATATTGATTCACTCAGCCAACATGCATTCATATTTTCTTGAAGACTTGTTATTTTAATATTTATTTTCCTTTTTGCATCCCCAAGCTTCCATCTGGGATCACTATTCTTCTGCCAATAATATATCTTTAGTATTTATTATAGTGTGAGTTTGATGATCATAAAGTCTCTTATATTTGTTTGTCTAAATTATATTTATGGTTACCTTAACATTTTCACTTGGAATAAAGTTTTACATTATCTGCCCTGCCTTTTGCTTTGCACCCCTGCCATAGCATTTTGAAGATATTCTGTTTTCTGAATTATATAGTTTTTGTTGAGGAGTCAAGAGGTACTCTAATTGTTTCTCCTTAAAAGATAATCTCTTTGTTTCTCTGTCTCTCTTTCATCTCTTTTAAGATTTACTTTTTGGTATTTAGTAATTTTGAAATGATTGCCTATATTTATTTTATTTTACTTCTTTTATCTTGCTTGAAGTTCTCAGAGTTTCTTGATTCTGTGTTTTCCACTATGTTTGGAAAAATCTCAGCTATTATCTCTTTGCGGCTCCCTCTGTCTCGTCCTCTCTTCTCTGCCACTTCATAGGTATGTATATTGGACTTATGGATATATGTTATATACCTACTTCTTTCTCTTAGTTTTTAATGATTTTATTTACTTATTTTTGGCTGTGCTGGGTCTTCGATGCTATATGGGCTTTTTGTAGATGTAGAGAGTGGGGACTATTCTCCAGCTATGGTACATGGGCTTTTCATTGCAGTGACTTCTCTCCTTGCAGAGCATGGGCTCTGGGCTGTGTAGGCTTCAGTAGTCGTGGCGCATGGGCTCAGCGGTTGTGGCTGCCGGGCTCCGGAGCACAGTCTCCCTGACGGCGGCACACGGGCTGAGTTGTTCTGCTGCAGGTGGGATCTTCCCAGATCAGAGAATGAACTCGTGTCTCCCGCCTCGGCAGGCTGATTTTTTACCACCGAGCCACCAGGAAGCCCTCTCTTCCTCTTATTGTTTAAGTGTTTTGCTCTTTTTATATTTCCTTTGAAGCCTTAGAATTCTCAGAACTCAAGTCCTGTCAATTCAACTATTTCTTGAAATATCCTCTCGGTATTCCAAAGTTACGTTAAACTCCATATATCTAAAACCAAAAGAATATTTCCCAAACCTCACTCTTTTCCAATCACTCATATTTAAATAAATATCATTATTTTCCATTTCCTCTTAATGTATATGAAAAATTAAAATAAAGTAGACTTTATTTCTTAGAGCAGTTTTTATTAAGAGAAATTGAACAGAAAAATATGGGGAGTTCTCATTTAATCCCTTTCCTCCTGCCTCAGTTTACCCTGTTACTAATATTTTGCCAGATGTGGTACATTTATTTAAATTGATGAACTAGTTTTAATACATTATTATTAACTAAATTTCATAGTTTACATGAGGGCTTATTCTTTGTATTGTATAATTCTGTGGATTTTGCTAAGTGTATAATATCATGTATCCACTATTATTGTATCACACAGAATGCTTTCACAGCTCTGAATATTCCCTGTGCTTTGCCCATGTGTCCCTCCTTCCCATCTCCTGAAACCACTGATTTGATCTTTGTACTGTCTCCATAGACTTACCTTTTCCAGAATGTTATATAATTGAGATCAATTATATGAAAATATGGGCTTCCCAGGTGACTCGGTGGTAAAGAGTCCACCTGCCAGTGAAGGAACTGCAGGAGACACAGGTTCAGTCCCCGAGTCTGGAAGATCACGTGGAGGAGGAAATGACAACCCATTCCAGTATACTTGCTCGGGAAATCCCTTGGACAGAGGAGCCTGGCAGGCTACAATCTATGGGGTTGCAAAGAGTTGGACACGACTGAGCAACTGAGGATGCATGCATAAGAAACAGGTTGCCTTTTCAGATTGGCTTCTTTCACTTAGCAACATGCATTTAAAGTTCCCCATTGTCTTTTTTGTAGCTTGATAGATCATTTCTTTTTATTCTTAAATAATATTCTGTTGTCTGAATGTGAAGTTTAGCTGTTCACCTACTGAAGGACATCTTGGTTGCTTCTAATTTTTTGGTAATTATGAATGAAGCTGTTAATAAAGCGTGCAGGTTTTTATGTGGACACAATTATTCAACTCATCTGGATAAATACCTAGGAACATAGTTGTTAGATCTTATGTTAAAACTGTGTTTAGCTTTGTAAGAAAGTGCCATACTGTCTGCCAAAGTACCTGTACCATTTTGAATTCCTGCCGCTGATGAATGAGCATTCCTGTTGTTTCACATTCTTTCCAGCCTCTGGTGGCTGCCTTGTTTTAGATTTTAGCCATTCTAATAGGCACGCAGTGGTTATCTCATTGTTCACATCCATTAGCCTTTACAGAGCAGACTTCTTAGCCCTCTTTTTCTCTCCCTTAGCTCTTATCATCAATCTCTTTTGTAGATTTTCCTTCTGCACATCTTTCCATTTTATCTGTTCCCATCTTCGTAGCTGTTATCCTAGCCCAGCCTGTCATTACCTCTAGATTAACTCAAAGCTCTCTTATACCCTAAATAATAAAGCCATAGCAATCTTTTCAAAAAGCAAGTCTTATTATATCACATCATCCGCAAAACTTGCTGGAATCTTCCCAATACATTTGCATTGTGTTAAGATAAAACCAGATTTTTTTTTTTTTTGTCAAGACCTACAATGTTCTGTATGGCTGTCCCCTACTTACATCTTCAGTCTCATCTGGAATCATACCTCTGTACTCCCTGCACTGACCCTGTTGGTCCTACTGAGATTCTTGAAAACACTTCTTATGATATTCCATTTCTTCTGCTAGTTCTGATCTTCTTCCCCACTTCACCTCACTCCCTTCGGCTAGTTTGTTCCTATTCATCCTTCCACTGTAAGCACAAAAGTTACATGAATGCATTAGAGAAAGTTCCCCTGAGCTCACCAAATAGTGGGTTTTCCTTTATCCTTGAATGGTACCATATATCTTATGTGAAAGTTGTAATATTTTACACTTGTTTTTATGATTAAATTAGGTTCTAAGTTTGAGGAGGGGTTTGATATTTGTTCATATATTTCTTTATTAATTTATTTTAACTCAGTATATCCTTGGCAAAAAATACACTGCCTGGAATCAAGTAGGTGCCTCATAAAAAATGTTGAATAAGTTCTTTTTTCTAGAGAATAGTGAGATTTATTAGAAATCAAAAGTTAGGGGCTTATGAGCTATATAGTCAGAGAAATCTAACTGGCAATTAGATATAAAGCAAAAGATAAAAAGAGGAAAGAAATAGAACTATCATTTTAATGCATAGTATTTTCTTTTTCTTATCACATGTAAGGAACCTATAGGGGAGAAACAGCTACTTAGGGAAAGCACCAAGGATCTTAAAAATGATGGCAATTAAAAATATATCTTCAATTTGAAAAAAACAAAATGCTTCTTTTATTTTCCAGTATCCTATAAACCCAAGAGGTTTTTCTGTTTTCTACTTGGATAAAAAACAGAGTTTGTGGTTTTTAAGTGGCCCTGTCCTTATGCATTAATGCTCCCTTAATCATGATGTTTCTCTACTTGTATTATCCCGAAGTTAAAAAAACACAAGTATATGTATGTCTATGGCCCAACAGGTTACAAGAACATAATAGAAAACAGCCCATTGTCATCCTTTCAAGCCCATTCCCAGATGTCGTTTCCATGCACTAAGGTTATTTGCATGTGATGAGATTTTGGCTAAACTTTGGACCACATTGTGCCTTTATAGTATTGCTCACTCTAAATAAATAGTCTGCATTTCCTCTGAGATCTGAAGAATAGCCAGCACAAGGCTCTGCACCTTAAGAAAATTTGTGAATTATAATTAAGGCAATGAGAAGGAAGTGTGGGATGGTTATTTTCTTTTAAGAATCATCATGAAGCCTTTGGATATGCATTCGTAACCTCTGATATAGACTGAGTCACGATGAAATCTTCTGGTAAGTCTAGTTTAGCCTGACTTAGTGCATTTATGTTCAAAACTGAATTTTCTGCTGGAAATGGGTGGGGATAAACTGGATTGCAGAGAACTGTTGACAAACTCTTTGGGAAGACATCACTTATTTCAGTGGAGGTTGGCATTTCAAAATTTCAAAAATCTTTTTTGGCACTAGTCATGTGCCAAGTGTAGAATTAACATGTGGGGATAAAAAATGTTTTATTTAGTTTACAAATGACAAAGGGCCTACATGTGCAGTGGACAATGAACTGTGTGAGAAAAAAGCCTCAATTAATGTGTGCACTGAGGTCAGGTAACGTGATACTCCATAATTTGGCCCCATTCTATCTATGTGATCTTATTTTGTGTTTCACTTGGCTAGTGATTTACTCAGAGGAACTCTGGGACCCTGGGGAGAGTGTTGACAAGGGGCAACTCACGAGGCAGCCTCCCATCTGTCACTTTCCTCCCCTTTGTACAGTAGTCGTTTTGTTTTTGTCAATAACAACGACAAAATGCACAATGTGAGAGTTGCAAGTTAAGTTTTATTTGGGGGCGAAAGGAGGACTGCAGCCTGGGAGACAGCACCTCAGATAGCTCTGAGAAACTGCTCCGAAAAGAAAGGGGGGAAGGTCAGTATGTATATGATTTTGGTGAAGGGGAAGGTGATTCATGCAATCAAGCACTTATCTTTGCCAAAGTTTTCTGTTAGTCACAAGGAGCTGATGTCACCATGAAGAGATTAAGTGCTTTTCTAGATATGAGGGGATACAGGAATTGGGCTCATAAAATCAGTTCCTGAAAATATCTAACTATCTGAAGACCTGTCAGTTTTCCCAGAGCAGAGAGTGCCTCCTTCCTGATCTCTACCCAGAACTCCCGGCGTGTTGAAGGTCAGCAGCTACAGCAGCACATGATTTGATCCTTGTAGAAGTAGATGCCAGGTGTCCATGGCAAGTAAAAATTTGCAGTTGGTATTTGTTTTACATACTGTGCTCTTTCGTCTGATTTTATTGGAAGGAGTGAATGACTAGCACATTTTGAAAACTCTGATTCCAGGATAAACCATCTCTTCTAGTTAGACTGCTCATCTTTATTGTCTCCACTCCTTAATAATATATGTCACAGTTGTTTATGCGCCTTTGCTTGCTGTTTCTTTTTCCTTCTTCCAACTTGGAAAAGTCTATATGTTTTCCCCATTTATCATGTTTCTGCTCATGGAAGATCCTTCCTCCAAGGTTTGGTTCCATGGAAGCTTCCTTAGTAACTCTCACCTGAGTCTATCATTGTTGTCTTTTCATCAAAATGTGGAGCACAACTCATTTCATACAGTATCTTTAGTAGATATTTATTGACTAAATGAGTATATAACAGAACAAAATATGAAAGAAAATAAGTTATCTGAAGGGTAACCCCTGTGAGTTCAGCTGTAGAAAGCATATAGATTTTCATTTTTCAGCCTAATTTTTGGAAATTTTATGCAATTTACTTTCTTAAAAGAATAGAAAGAATTGGGAAGGGAAAAGCTAAATACATTCATCCCTCAGTGTCCCTGGGAATTGGTTTCGGGAACCCCCGCAGATATAAAAATCTGAGATTCTCAGATCCCTTATATAAAATGGCATAGCATTTGCATATAACCTAGGAACATCTTCCTCTATACTTTAAATCATCTCTAGATTACTTATAGTACCTAATACAGTGTAAATGCTATGTAGATAGTTTTGAATACAATATAAATACTATGTAAATAATTACCATTGCACAGCAAGTTTAAGTTTTGCTTTTTGGAACTTTCTGGAATTAAAAAAAATATTTTTGAATCCACAGTTGCAGACCTTGTGGATTTGAACTGACTGTAGTCTCCTTCAATGGAAAGCAGTTTTAATCTATAACAGCAATGCTATTCTCAGGACTCCTGAGTGTCTGTTTAGCCTTAAAGAAAGACACCTGACCAGTATGACAGATATTAGAGCTCTTTTTAGAATTTTATAATCTCTAAGGGAAGGTTGTCTTTTGTTATCATATAATTTCTTCTGTTTCAACAATTGAGTAAAACTTTTTGTGAATCTATGTACTCTGAAAAGGATAAAGGAAATGCAGTAGATTGAGGCATAATTTCTGCTTCTAGTGACTCACAATTCAGTGACAAAACCATAACAAGAGAAGAAACACTGAGCCTATGGTAAGAATTAGAGTCAATGTAGAAAGTGCAATAGTAAATAGAGGGGGGAGAGGTTGTTTTTTTTCTGAAGAGATCCCCAATAGACCTGATACCTCTATCTGATAACCTCTACCTGATACCTCTACCTACCTTCAGCACTGCCTAAAGACTGTGTAAAAATTCAAAAGGGGGAGATGAGGTCAGAGTATTGAAGGATCAGGGGACATCATGGGAAAGGCACAGAGTCAGGAAATTATAGGAAATATTTGTGATGCAGTGAATCGTATGTGTGACCCCAGCACCAGTTACAACTGGGGTGACATATAAGATGTAATGTGGAAAATTCGTTACAACCAGTTCAGAAAGGATATTTGATTTGATGTGCAGGTAGGGGCCACAGAATGTTTTGAGAAGGGGCTTGATATGACATGGTAAGGCTTTGGAGTTTGGTGACAAAACAGAAGAGGAAAAAAGACTTAGAAAACTGTTGGAAAGCTCCTGACAAACTTTAATGATGATTGAACCTCAGGCAATGGCAAGGGGACCAGATGGGACTGATGGTGAGAGATGCTTCAAGAACCAACCCACAGGATTTGATACCTCTTTAATGGGATCGAGATAGAATATATTTTAATAGAAAGATAAAGTACTTAAAGATGTCTACACAGTTTTGAGCTTGAAATTCTGGGGGGGTAGTGATTATATTTATTGAGATAAAAAATATAATAGGGGAAACCTGGGGTAGAGAGGAAGAACTAGTGGAGAAAGATGGTGTCTTTAGTGGTGCATATGTCTATAGGTTATCCATGAAGTGGTGTCCCATGGAGATTAAAGATGCATGGTCTGAAACAGGAATGGAGAATTATTTGGGAATGATTATTTCAGAAGTTCGCCTGGAGAAAGGACAGGCTACCCACTCTCGTGCTCTTGGGCTTCTCTGGGGGCTCAGATGGTAAGGAATCTGCCTGCAGTGCAGGAGATCTGGGCTGAATCCTGGGTTGAGAAGATCGCCTGGGGGAAGGCATGGCAACCCACTCCAGTATTCTTGCCTGGAGAATCTCCATGGACAGAGGAGCCTGGTGGTCTACAGTCTATAGGGTCCCAAAGAGTCAGACATGACAGTCACTAAGCACTACAGAGTCAGACTTTATTTTCTTGGTCTCCAAAATCATTGCAGACAGTGACTGTGGCCATGAAGTTTAAAGATGCTTGCTCCTTGGAAGAGAAGTTTAAAGACGCTTGCTCCTTGGAAGAAAAGTTATGACAAGCCTAGACAGCATATTATAAAGCAGAGGCATCACTTTGCCAACAAAGTTTTGTATAGTCAAAGCTATGGTTTTTCCCAGTAGTCATGTATGGATGTGAGAGTTGGACTATAAACAAGGCCTAGTGCCGAAGAATTGATACTTTTGAACTGTGGTGTTGGAGAAGACTTTTGAGAGTCCCTTGGACTGCAAGGAGACCCAACCAGTCCATCCTAAAGGAAATCAACCTTGAATATTCACTGGAAGGACTGATGCTGAAGCTGAAGCTCCAATAATTTGGCCATCTGCTGTGAAGAGACAATTTGTTGGAGAAGATCCTGATGTTGGGAAAGATTGACAGCAACAGGAAAAGGGGCAGACAGAGGATGAGATGGTGGGATGGCATCATTGACTCAACAGACATGAGTTTGACCAAAGTCTGGGAGATAGTATAGGATAGAGAAGTCTGGCGTGCTGCAGTCCATGGGGTCACAGAGTCAGACATGACTGAGAACAACAACAATTACAAAGTCATAATTAAGTCATAGAGGAAGGCAAAGAGCTTCAAATCCTTATAGATACTCACGGAGAGCCTGGTTGAAGAAAAAATGTTGTCCAAGTCCAACCATGCAACCAGGAAAATACCCTCTCAGGGAAGCCAGGAGAGGGAGTTATGAAAAGCAGACAGAATGAGTAGATGAAGAATGTGAAGATTCGAGTCTGCTAATCAGGCAGGTGTTAATGATCTAAAAGCGTAATTTCCCTAGAGGAAATGCGGGGTGGAGGGTAGAACTCAGACTGCAAGATGTTGTAGAGTTCATAAGAGGGGAGAGATGAAATAGGAGCTTGCAGAGGAAAAGGAAGAGGACTGATTCTTGGAATATGCTTTGAATGTGTTTGTAGGGGCAGGGGGAAGAATGAAAGAATCATCACAGGGAATAAGCTACATACAAAATAAATTCTAATCATACTGTAGAAATAAGTAGATAGAAGCAAATGAAAGTAAGTCTCTGCCAGAAAACAGACCAAAGGATAAGAGCAGTGGAAAATAGATAGGTCAATTTAATATCAGTGGGCATCAGAGAGCTCTGCCGGAAAAGGATATTTGGCTCTTAGGCAGTTTTGATCACAGTGATTTTGGTCACATATGGTGTGCACACATTTGGAGGGGAACCAAGTAGCTAGAGTTTTATCTCCAAGGAAGGACTAAGAAGGGGTGAAACAAGGGAGTCTGGGCACCAGCCACTCCCCATTTTATGATGACACGATAATGATAGTAAGTGTGGCCTGATCTGGCTCCAGGGCAAGAACCTGGAGGAAGTCCTGAGTCGGAAGCCTGGATGGAGTAAAGAGAGAACAAAGGAGGAGTTTTGCAAAAAGCACACAAATCCAAGCTGGTATCCTGAGATGATCTGGTATTGCAGACTTGGCTTGCCAACCTTACTCTGATTTGGGTCCAAATCAGTCTTAGGTTAGACATCATGTATTAAATAATTGTGAACCAGGTCACTTACTTTTTTACTCAACAGCATTACTGACTGGAGTAAACCTTAAACCAGAAGGTGGGGACATGGGACCCTCCAGGCAGCCTGTATAAGGGATCTGACTCACAGAAGCCACAAAAGCCCCCTGCTTAGCCAGTCTCCCTGTTCTCAGAGTCCAGAAGGGTTGGGGCGTATCCATCTGAAGGGGATGGAGGAGAGGCAATCAATGATGGGAAGAAGTGGAAGTTATGAGAGGCTGAAGGGAGATGGCTGATTAGCTACTTAAGAGATTTAGTCAAAAATATGGGTAAAGAGGAAGCTATCGGATTTGGAATGAAGCAGAACAAATGGAAAGAAAATACAGTAAAGGGTTGGATGATTAAGGTTGAAACGAAGGGAGCTAAGGGAACAATTGGCTTTCAATTTCTCTCAAACTGTTGATGTGGATGAGGGTTTGGAAACTTGGAAAGAACTAAAAAAGGTTTTCCATAGTTTCCATGGGACATTCAATGGTGTACTTGAAAGTGGGTTATCAGGACTCATGAGCAAAGAACTAGAAATGTGAAATGCTAGTGGGAGTAGCTGAGGAAGTCGATGGAGGCTGGGAAAGAGCCAAGAGATGGAGGTCAAGGTCCAGCAGCTGAAGGATGGACTTAATTGTGGTTAAAGAGTGGGACAATAGCGAAAGTCTTGGACTGCATTTATGTGCTTAAAAAGTGGGACAGTAGTGACGGTATTGGACTGAATTCTTCTCTTGAAGTCAATATTAGAAATATTTTGTGCTTTTTCATTCAGCTGGGTTAAGAGTTCCTTGAATTATTTCAGTGACTTCTGCCGTTAAGAGGAAGTGCAGAGAAATACATAGATATTCAAATCCCCAGAACAGTTTTCCAGTAGAAGCAAAGTGTAGATTTCATTGATACTTAAAATTTTTTCTAATGATCACAATAAAAACAAATTGAAGCAGTTGCAAAGAACATTTTATTTAATCCAATATATCAAAAACATTATCATTTCAACTCATAATCAATATAAAATTGTTATAGATATATCTTACATTCTTTTTTTCTAAGTTTTTCAAATCTTGTGTGTATTATTTGTTTTCAGCACTTCTCAGTCTGGATCCTAAATTTTTATTAGAAGTACTTGCCCTGTACTTAGATTTCATATAATTTACTGCTGAAAAAGTAGGTTCCAGGTTGTTCCAAACCTAATTAAAATTTTAGAAATTTCAAAGTTTAACTTTATATTCATTAAAATGAAATAAAATAAAAAATTTAGTTTCTCAGTCTCATAGCTGTGTTCAAGTGCTCAGTAATCACTTGTGCTCAGTAGCTGCTAACATCGGGCAGCACAGCCCAACACGTTGGGTACCTACTAATGTTATTAAGTGGTTATTGACTGTTATTGGGATTTATGTAATATTTTACTGAGATTAAGAGGTGAAAATTGGACCCTGCTCTTTGGGAAATAAAAACCACGAAGGCATGAGAGAGGAGCATATGATTCTTGTTGTTTGGGAAAGTGCCTGGAGACATACCTGTATATCAGCAGAGCCATACTCTGTCACAAAGAAAGGTCCTGTGTTTTGCTCTCATATTCAGGTGATTTATAAAGCTGGCCATTTTTCTTAGAGTATAGCCCCACCTTAAGCGTTTAAATGCCATTGATGATAAGTATATGATCGAATTATTCCCCCTATTTTCCAAGTCCTTTTGCTAGACTGTTGGTCATTGATAAGAGGCTTCTTGGCATTACCTTCCATTTTCATTATTTTTAAAAGCATGTGGCTCTTGCTCTTGCCCCAATTAGTAAGCCTGGATAAAAGGAACTGGTGGAAAGAAGAGAGATCCACATCATTGTTAGCATGATTTACACTGCCTGCTCTGTCTCACCTGTATAGAGCTCATAATGAATTTGCACATAAAGTTGATTGAGCTCTATGGGAATATTTAGATGAAAGAAATGCTGTAAATGCCAGGTATTTATTATCTTCATTATGGTCATATAATGTGGTAATAACAGAAATGTTACAATTGATTTAATGGAGCTCTGTAATTTGAAGCAAGTTTTAGAGTTATTAATGCTACCTTATTTCCTGAATTTTGATATTATTCATGCATGTTGTTTCATCTGTGAACTTTTTCTGTGACTGGATGCTAAGTAGATCTGGTTTCACTTAGAGGAATATCATAGTGTCCTACATATGCAGTTTACGAAGAAAATTTAAATCAATTTGTCTATTATTAGTTTCTTACAAAGTAGGGAGGCTTGTGTAATCAGCCTTATTTTAGAGGTGAAAAAAGTGAGGCCTAGAGACATGTACTTTGAGATTACATAATTAATTAGTAAATGGCTGTGTGAAGATGAGTACTTATCCCTTTTTATCAAGAATTCACAATTTGTAAATTAGGTGCTAATGAATAATATTCTGGAGAAGCAATATAAAAGAATGGTTAAGACTGCAGGCTCTGAGTGCAATGGCCCTGGTTCAAATCCCACTCTGCCTCACATTCTGTGATCTTAGCTAAGGTACTCTCAGAGCTTCTGTTTGCTTACTTATAAAAAGGGAAAAAATGATGATTAAATGAGATTTTTATATATTAGGCTGAAACTATTATTTAATCATAATTTGTAGTTGAACACATATATTTACAAGTATACATATATTTACAAGGACTGATGCTGAAGTTGAAACTCCAGTATTCTGACCATCTGATGTGAATAGCTGACTCATTGGAAAAAACCCTGATGCTCTAAAGATTGAGGGCAGGAGGAGAAGGGAGTGACAGCAGATGAGATGATTAGATGGCATCACCGACTCAATAGACATGAGTTTGAGCAAACTCCAGGACATGGTAAAGCCCAGGGAAGTGGGCATGCTGCAGTCTGTGGGGTTGCAAAGAGTCAGAGTCAGACATGACTTAGGGACTGAGTAACAACCAACAACATGGCATGTTAAATAAATGAGTAACTGGAGACATGAACATTAGGTATAAGCACCACTGTGGCTACCATCTGAGCACTCATTTTCTCCATCAACCACAGCTCAAGCCTCTCTGCCTCTTATCCTCTACCTTCCAACCCTACTAGCCTCTTTTTTCAGAGCTTTGAAATTGCTAAACTCTTTCCATTCCATGGGCCTCTCTGGTAGCTCAACTGGTAAAGAATCTGCTGGCAATGAAGGAGATCTGGGTTCAATCCCTGTGTTGGGAAGATCCCCTGGAGAAGGAAAAGGCTGCCCACTCCAGTATTCTGACCTGGAGAATTCCATGTGCCGGCATTGGGATCATAAAGAGCAGACAGGACTTGACTGAATGGCTTTCACTTCTGCTTTTCTTTCCACAGTGCCTTTGCAGAGGCTGGTCCCTTAGTCCAGAATGCTCTAATAGGCTCTTTGCTGGGTCCTTCCTTCCTTCCTTCTTTCCTTCCTTCTGGTCTCAGGTTAAATGTACCCACCTCACAGAGGCATTTCATGACTATCCTATCTAAAGAGACTCCCTTTATCCCCCAGGTCTCTGTTTCTGCATAGCCAGCATTACAGTTTATTACATTTTTGTTACTGCCTGATTCGATTTGCTTGTCCACATAAGATTTTCCCAGTGATATTCTGAGAACCATATACAGTGTGTGTCTGTACTTGAAAATGTTTGTTGCTGTTTAGTCCCTCCGTTGTGTCTGACTCTTTGTGACCCTGCCAGGCTCTTCTGTCCGTGGGATTCTCCAGGCAAGAATACTGGGGTGGGCTGTCATTTCCTTCTCCAGGGGATCTTCCTGACCCAGGGATCAAACCTTTGTCTCCTGGTTGGCAGGCAGATTCCTTACCACTGAGCCACCTGGGAAGCATGCTTGAATAGGTGTATATCCAATTTTGCATTTTGCTTTAATAACCTAGCATTTTACACTGGATACTTTCCAGTGATTAAAATAGGCAATGCTTATAAGTTTTTAATGTTTGTGTCTTATTTGGTCACATGCATCACACTGGCCTATTTGTTCACTTTTGTTTCATTGTACATCTTTTCACTTTTAAAAAACTATTTTAAGAAGCATTGTACTTAAGTCCCTGTTTAAACCTGTGTGCTAAGTTTCTTTCCAAAGAGATGATAACAATTTGTATTCTGTGACGGTGTTTGAGAACACCTGTTTTACATACTGTGAGCAGCACTGAATGTTAATCTTCATAAATTATGCAGTTTTATAGGTAACAAATAGCATTTCCTTATTTTAACTTGCATTTATTTGATTACTCAGGAATAATCAAGTTTCCATGTTTATTAGACATTGATATTTCTTCTTCTAGATATGGGCTTTGGTTCATTCTTCCATTTTGACTTTATGTTTTTCTCATTAATATGACCAGTTTTATGTAAAGAATATTAAACATTGTCTACATTAATACTGCAAATATTTTTCCAATTTTTTGCTTGATATTTAATTTTTTTTATGTTTTTGATACATATGCTTTAAAATTTTTAGACACTCAAGTTGACTGAACTTTACTTTTATGTTCTTTTTCTTCATATTTAGAAGGTCCTTACCTATGATCAGCTAAATATCTATTATTTTCTCAAACATATTTGACATTTGATATTTTAAATATTTTTTTATTTATGATTTTAACTTGCTAGGCCTTCTATCCTGGGGCTCTATGTCACATGATATATTCTAATTTGTCTTTTTTTTTTAAAGAAAAATAACTATTTTCTAAATAATCCATTTCCTTCTCATTGGCTTATGATGCTTTATCACATATTCTGTTCTTATGTATATGAGAAGGCTAGTTGGATACCTACACTGGTGCCTTGTTCCCTGTAATTACGGTAGGTTTAAATTATAACTTAATATCTGGAAAGACGATTTCCCCCTCCTTACTCTCCTTTTCCAAAGTTTTTTCACCTGCTATTACTTGTTTATACTTCCAATAAGTAACAATTATGGTAGGCTGAATTATGACTCTCAAAGATATCAAGGTTCTAAAACCCCTATGGCAGAAAGTGAGAGGAACTAAAAAGCTTCTTGATGAAAGTGAAAGAGGAGAGTGAAAAAGTTGGCTTAAAGCTCAACATTCAGAAAACTAAGATCATGGCGTCTAGTCCCGTCACTTCATGGGAAATAGATGGGGAAACAGTGGCTGACTTTATTTTTCTGGGCTGCAAAATCACTGCAGATGGTGACTGCAGCCATGAAATTAAAAGACGCTTACTCCTTGGAAGGAAAGTTATGACCAACCTAGATAGTATATTAAAAAGCAGAGACATTACTTTGCCAACAAAAGTCCGTCTAGTCAAGGCTATGGTTTTTCCAGTAGTCATGTATGGATGTGAGAGTTGGACTGTGGAGAAAGCTGAGTGCCGAAGAATTGATGCTTTTGAACTATGGTGTTGGAGATGACTCTTGAGAGTCCCTTGGACTGCAAGGAGATCCAACTAGTCGATCCTAAAGGAGATCAGTCCTGGGTGTTCATTGGAAGGACTGATGCTGAACCTGAAACTCCAGTACTTTGGCCACCTCATGCGAAGAGTTGACTCATTGGAAAAGACCCTGATGCTGGGAGGGATTGGGGGCAGGAGGAGAAGGGGACGACAGAGGATGAGATGGGTTGGATGGCATCACTGACTCGATGGACATGTGTTTGAGTAAACTCCGGGAGTTTGTGATGGACAGGGAGGACTGGCATGCTGCAATTCATGGGGTCGCAAAGAGTCGGACACGACTGAGCGACTGAACTAAACTGAACTGAATCCCTATAACCAGTGAATGTTATCTTACTTGGAAAAAGAGTTCTTTCAAGATATAACCAAATTAAGGCCTTTTTAATGGGAAAATTTCCAGGGTTATCTAGACAAGCCTTAGATGTAATCATGAGGGTCTTCTTAAGTGGGAGACAAAGAAGAAAGCCTTATGAAGATGGAACAAAAAGAGATTTGAAGATTCTATCTACTGGCCTTGAAGATGGAGCAAGGGACCATGAAACAAGGAAGACAAAGAATGCAGGTCTAGATGCTGGAAATACAAGGAAAAGGATTCTCCCCTAGGGCTTCCCAAGGGAGTATGGCCTTGCCTACACCTTAATTTCAGTGCAGTGAAACTGATTTTGGACTACTACCTCCAGAAAGTATGAGAATAAATGTATATTGTTTTAAACTATCAAGGGGTAAGTTATTCCAGCAGTCACAGGAAACTGATGTTTCAATTTAATAAAGAAATGCTTGAGATGTTTTTGAATTTTTACTAATGTCATCCATTAATATTTAAAGAATTGACACATTTAATATATGTCTTATCTTTGAGTAAAATATATGGCTTTTGGGGAAGTTTTCTTTCACCAATATTTTCAATGAGAAAGATTTTCATTTTTCAGAGAATC
The DNA here is from genome assembly GCF_910594005.1 of Cervus elaphus. Classification (NCBI taxonomy): domain Eukaryota; kingdom Metazoa; phylum Chordata; class Mammalia; order Artiodactyla; family Cervidae; genus Cervus; species Cervus elaphus. Next base: position 84,848,428 of record NC_057825.1, read on the forward strand.
AGCAGTATATTTTTTATAAAGCAATTTTCTGGAGGGTAAACATAGAGGGAAAATGAGTGTCATTAAGATTGGCAGGAGCTGGGCATTTAACAGGTCAATTTCTATAATATTATGTAAGGAGCAACAATTTGGTTCCTTAAAAGAGGTTAGAGCTTAAAGAAGCAAACTTACAATTTTCCCCAAATTATTTGTTTGGAAGGCTCTTCCATAAGCAGGTTTTGTTCACTCTATCATTACAGATGATGAACAAATGGAAATATAAAGCTTCATTATCTCTCTAAAATACATTTTTCTGAAACACTGCATCATAGTATACCCAAAATAATTTTTAAAGACGGAAATAATGTTTTCCACCAAGATATTATAACTCTGAGGTTTCTGGCATTTTCTATATACTCGTCTTCTCTGGTTAGCATTTGATTTTTTGTTGCCTTTATTTTGATAACCAAGTTACTATCAATGCAGACATTAAAACTTCTCTGTGTTTTTTAGAAATACAGGAGGAAATTTGGACATGTTAGGAGTAGAGTTAACTTACTCATAGATTTTTAATATGACTTAATGAGACATTTTGGGCTGGCAACTTTTCTAGTAGGTGTTTCTAATAGGAGGTAAACATTAGTATCCTACAGGAAACTTGAAAATGCAGATGCACTGGTCTTCCTCAAATTATACAGGAGAGAAGCACAGCATTTGTATTTTTAAAAAGCTCTAGACGTGATTCAGGGGTGCACAAAAGTTTCCTCACCTCGGATTGTGTAGTAAACCCCCAGGAAGCAGAGATTTTCCTGAACTGTCAATCACCCCCCCAAGGCTTACTGTTTGTCATCTCACTGACATCACTGTGTCCCCTTCTCTTTATGCTAAGAAGAGTCTAATCACTCTTTTTGCCCTAGCAGTATCTCAGAGTTTTCTCTTAAATAGTAAATCTTATTAAGGATCAGAAGGGACAACTTAAAATACTTAATTTTACTTTTTTATGATAGTGCAGCATTTGTGAACTGAAAATTAGAGAGTTCTCTAGTGTAGCTCTTTCAAAAGTCAAGGGCATATTATTTCTAGTTTATACTGATGTGAATGTAAGTTTGATGGGAAAATGGAAAATATCTTACAAATAGTGATTTTAAGAAATGGAAGTCTGTCATCTTTTCTTTCTGACCTCTTAATCCTAAATCTTGTTCAAGGAACTGTTTGAACCCAGCCCTTAAAGACTTCTCTTTCAAAAAATTTTAGTTTTTAATTGGGGGATAATTGCTTTATGATGTTGTGTTGGTTTCTACCATACAAGAATGCAAATCAGTCATAACTATATGTATATATATGTAAATATCCACACATACATATATATTCCCTCCCTCTTAAGCCTCCCTCACCCCATTTCACCCCTCTAGGTCTCCAGGTCATCACAGAGCACCAGACTGGGTTCCCTCTGTTTTACAGCCGCTTCCCACTAGCTATTGATTTTACACGATAGTGTGTATATGTCAATACGACTTTGTAATCCGTCCTACTCTCTCTCTCCCCCGCTGAGCCCACAAGTCCATTCTCTATGTCTGTATTGCCATTCCTTTCCTGCAGATAGGTGTATCAGCACCATTTTTTAAGATTCCATATATATAAGCTAATATATAATATGTTTTTCTCTGACTTACTTTACTGTGTAACAGGCTCTAGGTTCCTCCACCTCACTACAACTGGCTGAAATTCGTTCCTTTTTACGGTTGAGTAATATTTCATTGTATATATGGACTACAACCTTATCCATCCATCTGTCAGTGGACCTCTAGGTTGCTTCCATGTCCTGGCTACTGTAAATAGTGCTTCAGGGAATATTGGGGTACGTGGGTCTTTTTGAATTGTGATTTTCTCAGGGTATATGCTCAGTAATGGGATTGCTGGATCATGCAGTAGGTTTTCTTCCTAGTTTTTAAAGAAATAACATACTCACCCTTTCTTATTTCTAATTGTAAGGCATTTGCAGTTATTTTGGTGCCTGAATAATATAGCTTCTATTTTGCGTCACTTAATGTGCTAAATTTTCTTCTCAACAAGTTTGGGGCTTATCTTAAAGGCCGAGATCTTTAGGACCCTATGCAGCACTGAGAAAATAGTAGTCCCTCCTTATCCGTGGTTTCGCTTTTTCTGGTTTCAGTTACCGATGGTCAACTGTGGTCTGAAAAATATGACATAGAAAATTCCAGAAAAAAAATTCATAAGTTTTAAATTGCAGTCATTCTGAGTAACATGATGAACTCTCTGGCTGTCCTATTTAGTCACACTCGGGACTTAAATCATCCCTTTGCCCAGTATTTTCTGCCCATTAGTCACTCAATGACTATCTGGGTTATTGGATGCCTGCCATGTTATTGCAGTGCTTGTGTTCAGGTCATCCTTATTTTCCTTAATAATGGCCCGGAACACAAGAGGATGATGCTGGCAATTTGGATATGCCAAAGAGAAACTGTAAAGTGTTTCTTTTAAGTGAAAAATTTCAAGTTCTCAAATTAATAAAGGAAAAAAAAAAACTGTGTGGTAAGGTTTCTAAAATGTGCACTACAGGACGAATCTTCCATTTGTGAAATTGTGAAAATAGAAAAAGAAATTTATTCTAGTTTTGCTGTCACACTTCAAAAGTTATGGTCACAGTGTGTGAAATGTGCTTAGTTAAGATGGAACAGGCATCAGATTTGTACAATGAGAGAGAAACCACATTGGTATAACTTTTATTAAAGTATATTGTTATAACTGTTCTATTTTATTATTTGTTTTTATTAATCTCTTACTGTGCCTAGCACATAAAATAAACTTTATCATAGGTATGTATGTATAGGAAAAAGCATAGAATCTATCAGGTCCAGTCAGTACTATCCTGAATTTCATGCATCCACTGGATGTCTTGGAACATAGACCCCATAAGTGAAAGGAGACCTACTGTATTGTCAAGTACATTTTAAGTGTACGTAATTCATATATTGAATAAAATAACATTTATCTTAACAGAGAAATTGATTCAATTGTCATGTACCTTTTTTTTCTGTATAGTTAGAAAATTTAATGAAACTAAAGAAAGTGAGCACTTTTTTTGAATGCAGTTGGTCCTCAAAATATGATTGCCATCTTGGTATCATGCATTATGATTTTTAGAACAATGCATTTCGAAAGCTATTTCACTCATAGGTAAACAGCAAAACCAAAATTTGTAGCTATGGTAATGTGCTTCTTACCATGTTCTTATGTCTGTGTTTGGTTTACATGTGTGTGAGAGGTGAGGAGAAATTTCCTTAATGTAAATATAGAAGTAATACTTAGATGAGAAACAACAGGTATATGATTTGAGATCATTTAAATCCATTATTATTCAAGAAATTTAACCCTCTGAACTTAACACATCACCTGTCTGGATAATTTCTTGGCAATACTGGCTGAACTTGTTCAGTTGCTCAGTTGTATTTGACTCTTTGCTACCCCATGGACTGCAGCACACCAGACTTCTCTGTCCTTCACTGCACCATCTCCTGGAGTTTGCTCAGACTCATGTCCATTGAGTCAATGATGCCATCCAACCATCTCATTCATCCTCTGTCACCCTCTTCTCCTGCCCTCAATCTTTATCACTATCAGGATCTTTTCCAATGAGTCAGTTCTTCGCATTAGGCAGCCAGAGTATTGGAGCTTCAGCTTCAGCATCAGTCCTTCCAATGAATATTCAGGGTTCATTTCCTTTAGGATTGACTAGTTTGATCTCCTTGCTGTCTAAAGGACTTTCAAGAGTCTTCTCCAACACAACAGTTCAAAAGAATCAATTCTTCGGTGCTCAGTTTTCTTTATAGTCCAACTCTCACGTCCATACATGACTACTGGGAAAACCATAGCTTTGACTAGACAGACCTTTGTTTGCAAAGTAATGTCTCTGCTTTTTCATATGCTGTCATAAATACAGGTTTAGATGGTAAAGAATCTGCCTGTAATGCAGGAGACCTGGGTCTGATCCCTGGGTCTGGAATATCCTCTGCGGAAGCACATGGCTACCCACTGCAGTATTCTTGCCTGAAGAATTCCATGGATAGAGGAGCCTGGTAGGCTCCAGTCCGTGGGGTTGCAAAGAGTCAGACATGATTGAGCAACTAACACTTTCAACACACACGGTGTTTGTTAAAGGAGTGTCATTGTGTCTCTTCCACCTTTATGAAAGTGGAATTAAAATGTCTTTATAGAATACAACATTCTTTTTATTAAACTTTTCAGAAGGGCTCAGTGAAAATAGGCTTTCATCATAAATTCCTTTCCTCTTATCTTTCTTTCCAGCTGTTCTGATTCTCTTAAAAAGCAACTTCTCTTGATGGTTTCTGCTAACAGGTAGTAAGACCAGTGATTTAAATCACTGATTACCTTCTTCTGGCTTTCAAACTATTCTAGCATGCTTCTAGTTAGAATAATGATTGCAGTGATAAGTCAATGTGAGAGTATAGTAATTTTATACATTAATGCTCATCGAGCTTCTTAGATTTACATTAGCTCCTGCGATAATAAAAAAGTTCTAATAGTAGAAGAAATATTTATGAATATGTGAAATATATATGTGCCTTCTGGCAAAATTAGAGAGCTTCACAAACCATGTTGGGATTCATTTTACTGCAACAAAATATGTATATGCAGGATGGGCAATTGGTTAACTTAGATTACTCTGGTGTTCTTGTATTCTTTCTCAGAAGGCTGTATTTTGATCAGGTCTTCTAGCTGGGTCTTTAGAGCTCTTTAAGGGAAATTCACGTATATTTATAAGACAAATTCAAAATAACTGCAAGTGACTACTCCTCCATCTTTCCTTCCTCAGGTGCACAAGGGCACACAGACATGCTTATATTTACTACTTCTGTCCACAGAGTCTCTGTAACCTGGTGGCTTGCTCTGACACATCTTGTAACAGCTCTGACATAAAGGAAGACATATACTTTTTAATTGAAAGTAACTACATTTTCAAATTCTTTGGTGAACCATTACTTAGCATAAAGTCACTTTGGAATCAATTAAATATGAACCTTTGTCACATCAGTATTCATTGTAAAGCACTTAGGTGATTAAAGACCCTTGGCTTCTAAATATTTGACTACTTACCAGCACCAGCCATTTAGAAGCTCTTTACACTTCCAGGGCTGGCAGCATGAAAAAGTAAAACAAAATGAGAGGAAACATAATTGCCTTCAAATGAATGTTCCTTCAGCATCTCCATGGCTTGAGCTATTCTAGGGTGCTGCTATGCTCTCTCCAGCTCCCCATGCCTTCTGCTCACTTCTGGGGATTCCAGAGCTCTCTGCATCTACATGGGGTATTTTTACATAAAAATCCAAGATACACATAAATGAATGAATTTATAAATTTTCATCATCCAAGTGGGATTGGGCTAAAATATACATTTTACATCTAGCAAGTGAAGCAAGTAAGAGCATATTTAATATTTCAAGAGCTTCCTTGAAACAAAATTTTAAACATGTAGTACATGTAAATACATGTATTTACATTATTGGAATATATGTAAACAAATATATAGGAATAAGTTAGTTTTAGACGACAACTTATGATACTAATCATAGTAACTACTCTTTATTGAAGGAATTACATGTGATGCTATGTGGCACATATGTGTTTCTTTCATATTCTCTAAACACCAGTGCTATGAGTTCCCATCCCTGTTTATGTATGAGAAAGCTGAGACTTGGAGAAGTCAATTAAATAATGCAGGTAATCTATAGAAGATTATACACTGCTCTAATTTGGATTAGAATCCAGGTTGGCCAAACCACTATGTTTTATTTCTTGACCACTAAGCCCAATGATTCCTCATAAAGGTTCTGTAAGAATCTACAAAGAGATTTCTTTTTTTGTTTGTTTGTTTTGTTACTATTATTGTTGTTGTTTTGGCCACACTGAGCAGCATGGGATCTTATTTGCCTGATCGAATCCATGCCCCTGAAGCGTAAGTGCAGAGTCTTAAACACTAGACCTCCAGGGAAGTCCCTAGAGAGATTTCTCAGAAACTGTTCAAGTTCCTAATACACAACTACTCTTTGCCTAGACAGTCACTGAATAAAGTTAAAACTATCTATTCAAGAATATCTTCTGCTCAACTTGTTTATAATTCATAATTTTACCTGTTCAGATGAAACTTTCTAGTCATTAACTACACGATGCTTTCATGAAATCCAGTCGCTTCATATACAAAGATTGTAATATATAGTCTGTATATTTAAAAATACACATAGTTTTGTAATCATGTGTTTGGCTAAATGCTTAACTAAAATTTGCAAAATGTTTACCTTTGCTTTATTTGGACAATCAATGTCATTAAAAAATATTCCACATAATAACTACGCTAATTTAAAAGGAGAAATGTTCTTTAATAAACTGAAACAAGTAATTATAGAAAGGAGATACATTTTTCTCCAATAGGATAATAATGACCATTGACAATCATTAGTGAGTAGCTAATAGCCAAAAGGGAGCATGAAACAATTATTACGAGACCATGAAATTGATTTATAATAAAAAGGAATGATACTCCTTGGCAAAATTTAAAAAAAATGTCCTTTGATGTATTTGAAAATAACCATTCTTTCCAAGTTTATAATTGTACACTTTCCCTTCTCTCTAGGACTCATTTTTTTCGGTTCTACCAAAGTTATTTTAAATTCAAATCATATAAAATTTATATGCTTATTAATATGATTCATGCTTGATGAGAATTAAAATTTGGGATTATCTTGCTGTCAGTGAGGTCCTCCAGTTGTCTCAGTTTCGTAAGATTACTGCCAAGTCATGCAACTTTGCTAGGAATGTTATGATAAGTATTTACAGACATGGAGAGCACTATGATTGAATTTTTACACAGTGTATTGTTCTGTGTATGTGTGTGTGTGTACGCACACGCTCAGTTGCTCAGTCATGTCCAACTCTTTGCAACCCCATGGACTGTAGCCCAGCCAGGTTCCTTTGTCCATGGAATGTTTTAGGTAAGAATACTGAAGTGGGTTGCCATTTCCTTTCTCCAGGGGATCTTCCCAACCCAGGAACTGCACCACATCTCCTGCGTCTCCTGCATCTCCTGTGTGGGCAGGCGGATTCTTTACCACTGATCCATCCACCTGGGAAGCTCTGTATTGTTCTGTAACTTTATTTAACCTGTAATGTCATGAAGCTTCATATTTAATACCAAGCTTTAATTATGTTGCACATTTTATTTTTTCCTTTCAATGTTCAGTTTTCTTCTCTTTCATACCTTTTAGGTCAGGCACACACGTTACACTTCCAGTTACCGCCTGGGTGCTGAGTGCATTGTTATTTGGGGACTCACATGGCATCTGACCATCTCATGGAGTCCAGGTGGAGAAGAGAAATATCTTTAGTGAGGCAAGATGCTGGAAGGATGAGAATGTTTTAGGTCAGTCAGAGGTTGCAGCAAAGTGAGGTGATAAGAATTCCACTCAAATATTTCTATATTCTCTTTGGAACAAAAGGTGATATTACGGCTTATGGTGAAGAGTTGGGAAAGCAAGCTTAAAAGGGATCATAACATCTTAGAATAGCTGCCACAGGGAACGTGGAGGGGGCTGATTAGGGACAAAGGAAGCGATGATAAGGAATCTTCAAGCCCCCAGACCCATTTAGCCTGCATAAATTTGCAATATGGACAGAATGTCACTTCAGGATGAATGCTGATAAAACTGCCTCTGGGCTGCCAATGCTGAACTATGCCCAAATATTAATTTGCGGGGATAAAAAGGTGCCATTTTCTCATTCACACTACTCTATTAAATTAGATATATATAGTAAGATTCTTTTTCTATAAGATGGAAAGAAAATGTTTGTTAATTTTGAATTTTAAAATAATATAAAATAAGTCATGACTTATCAATGCAATTGAATACTATACATATTTAAAGGATAAGAAAGAACTATATATGTGCTTACATAAGAGGATTTCACAGAGATATTAAATATAGTTGCAATGGTACATACAGTAAGTCCTCTTTTTTTGTGTGAAAAAGTTGTAGTTAAAACATGCCCCAGTCTATAGGTGTTAGGTAGAGTTTATGGGCTGCAACTCTGAAAATTAGAAATGGCTTCATAACACCATATTCCTTTGTTTCCAAGGCTGAGTGCCTAACCATCCTTTAAGTATGTATGATAAACTTACAGTACATAAACTACCCACCTTAACTATATCAGATATCAGTAGGACTCTGGATGGAGTCATTTGACTAAGTATATGGGTGTGGCTTGGTGATTTAGATCTGGTTAGAGAAGGCAACCCACTCCAGTACTCTTGCCTGGAGAATCCCAGGGATGGGGGAGCCTGGTGGGCTGCCGTCTATGGGGTCGCACAGGGTCGGACATGACTGACGTGACTTAGCAGCAGCAGCAGAGCAGGTCAGAGCTTTATTGGAAAAATCTGTACTTTCCCAGAAAATGGAGCAGCCCTCAAATTCTCACTATTAGTGAAACATTGTGACAGAGGAGAGAGAGAGGCAGTTGACTATACACCTGGGCATCAGAACTGTGTAATGGGTTTGGTCTTTGAAACCTCAGAGCTTACTTGTGTCCTGAATGTAGTCCAGGGGGATCATCATCCCTTTGAAACAGACAAGTGCACAAAATAGTTCCTGAGATAAAATGGAGTGCTTAGTGAGTTGCTTTTGCCTGCCTTTCATTCCCCCAACACACAGACACACATACACACACAGACACACACATACACACAGTGGGAGAAGGGAGAGAAGGAAACCAGACTCTTCTTTGTTGTGTATCCATCTCAGCATAGGAGAATCTATATATTTCTTCAGGTGGGAAGCCAGATGAAATAATCACAGACCAGAGTTATGAAAGAACAGAAGAAATGCCTTATGGCACTGGAGATAGTAGGAGGGGGAGATACAAGAGCATTTCCTCTGGATTCTGAAAGCAGTGGAGAGAATCAATTTGCCCAAGTAGGATGTAGAAGTTGTGGAGCAGCAGGCTGGGATGCCTGCCAAGTATTTGAAGAAGCATAAGTTGAGGGGAAAATCGCAATCCCATAGCATCGGTGAGGAATGGACAATCCAAGTCACAGATAGTCAGCCTTTGTGGTAGAAATCTCTAAGAAGCCCTCCTCCAGGGAACACCAGCTGGGCTGAGAGCTGAGGAAGCTCTAGGACATGGGAACAGATGGGAGGGACATATCTGCAGAGTCCCAACAATGACCTAACAATGGCCCCAGTTGCTTAACAATGACCCTAGTCAAAAAAATGATCTCTTTTTTATTACTAGGATGGTTAATTGTATGTGTCAATTTGACTCGGCTAAAGGATAGCTGGTAAAACATTATTTCTGAGTAAGCCTGTGAAGGCATTTCTGAAAGAAATTAGTATTTGGATTGGTGAAGCAGGTAGTCCCCCCCTATCTGAATGGGCATCATTCAATCTATGCAGGGCCCAGATAGAACTAAAAGGTGGAGGGAAGGTGAATTCATTTTGTCTGCTTGAGCTGAGATATCCATCTTCCCCTATCTCCAACATCAGCCTTCCTGGGTTCTGGGACTTTTGTATTCAGATCAAGACCAATTTCATCACCCCACACCCTATCCCTTGCCCTGTTCTTAGACCTTCAGACTTGGACTGAATTGTACCACCAGCTTTCCTAATTCTTCAGCTTGCAGACAGCAGGTCCGGGATTTCTCACCTTCATAACTGCTTGAGCCAATATACATGCATATGCTTATGTTAATATATATGTATATATAAAGCCTATTGGTTCTGTTTCTCTGGAAAAGCCTAATACACTGACTAACCTTCTAACCCTATTGGGAAGTAGGCTAGCATAAGAACACAGATATATATGTTAGAGAACAAGTGGATATAAAGAAAAACCTGGACATTAATGTAAAACTAGGATGTTGACTATATCATAAACCTAAACCTGTTAAGAAATCATTGTACTGGGTTGAAGGAAATACTGAATTTGGAGTGAAATGTTCACATTAGTTAGCTAGCACTTCAGATACAGTTATAAATTGACTATAAACATTAAGGAAATTTGTTTAGAATTTTGACTATAATTCTTTTTATATCAGCTTTTTATACAACAGAAAGAGAAGCTGAAGAAAGATTATACCAAATTGCCCCTGGTGATTTGGGGCTGGGGTAGTGTGGAGTGGAATGGGGATGTGGGATTATAGCAATATTCTTTTAGTACATTGTATGTTTCTCAAATGCTTCAATTTTGTAAAAGAATAATAATTTCTTTGGAGTAAGGAATAGATCCTTCCAAAAACAACAAAGATTAGCATTAACATGGAGAAATGTCCTGAGCAAATATCATCATGACCTTCCTCCTACCGGGGTACTGAACTGGCAGTGAAGCCTAGCATGGAGCTGGGACACCTAGGGGAGAGCCCAAATGTTACATACGAGGCTTCAGATTCATTAATGAGGAGATGCATGCCCCGGGCACCAGTGTTGTCAATGCTGAGATGCCCAAGGGCCCAGTGGTTTAAGTGTGGTTCTTCCTCTTTGGAAAAGCCGATGGTGAGAATCTGACTCACAGCTAAGGTGAAATCTGAGTTAACACAGGGAGAAGCAAGGACTGTCGTCTTGCTTCATGCGTCCGTGAAAGAAATGCTTTTCCTGCTGACAGGAGTTGTCTGAGAGAAACATTCAGGTGGAGTAGAATTACCACCTCCCCCATTTAGCTCAGGGAGGATACTTGTCTATACAGGAGATGCGTCCTGGCAAAGTGGAGAGGACTTGATTTAGCTCTGTCACCTCCCATCTGATGATGGAGAAAATGTTGTGTCTTTCACTGCCTGACCATCCTCTAATGATGAAGAGCTGAGGTGAAAGCTCACACTGAGGAGACTCACTTTCTGACAAGAGCCGGCAGGGGAAGTGCAAGGAGACAGAGCTATAAAATGGAAACTGGCGGCTCTGATGGAGAGGTTGCACCAATAAAAATGAAGCACAGGATTAATACTGCTTAAAAGGGAGTTTGTGATCAGAAGGTTAAATGGAGGAACAACCTTTCAACACAAAGGAGAAATACTAGGAAATGGAAATCATGACTGAAGATATAAGAGACATGGAGGATAGTCCCAGGAGAAATAATGTGCAAATAATCAGCATTCCAGGAGGTAAAAGAGCAGATGGAGGTGGAATCAATAATCAAAGCAATAATCTTCAGCTCCCTGATCTGAAGAAAGATCAAAAGGGCTTACTGATTGTGAGGTAAAAGTGTCAGTCATACATCTAGACACATCTTGTGAAATTTTTGGCCTCTGTGGAAAGAGAAAAAATATATACATTTTTCAAACAGATTCTAAAAAAGTTTAAATATAATGGGAAAGGAATGTTTGGCTTCTCATTTATCACACTAGAGGGGCTTCCCAGGTAGCTCAGTGGTAAAGAATCTGCCTGGTGATGCAGGAGACCCAGGAGATGTGGGTTCAATCCCTGGGTTAGAAAGATTTCCTGGAGGAGGAAATGGCAACCCTCTCCAGTATTCTCTAGTATTCTTGCTTGAAAAAAATCTCATGGACGGAGGATCCTGACAAGCTGCAGTCCATTTAGGCACAAAGAGTCAGACACGACTGACTGACTGAGCATGCATGCAACATGCCACATTAGAAGCTAGTGGGATACTGGTTATAAAATTTCGAGAGAGAAAGCACTGCTACATAAAAATTCTACACTTGTAGAAGTTATTCTTTGATATGTAGGAACTCAAAGTATTATACTCAAGTTCCCATTCAAAAGGATTTCAGTTCAGTTCAGTTCAGTCACTCAGTTGTGTCCGACTCTTTGCAACCCCTTGGACTGCAGCACGCTAGGCCTCCTTGTCCATTACCAACTCCCGGAGTTTACTCAAACTCATGTCCATTGAGTCAGTGATGCCATCTAACCATCTCATCCTCTGTCATCCCCTTCTCCTCTCACCTTCAATCTTTCCCAGCATCAGGGTCTTTTCAAATGAATCAGTTCTTCGCACCAGGTGGCCAAAGTATTGGAGTTTCAGCTTCAACATCAGTCCTTCCAATGAATATTCAGGACTGATTTCCTTTAGGATTGACAGGTTGGATCTCCTTGCAGTCCAAGGGACTCTCAAGAGTCTTCTCCAACACCACAGTTCAAAAGCATCAATTCTTTGGCACTCAGTTTTCTTTAGAGTCCAACTCTCACATCCATACAGGACTACTGGAAAAACCATAGCTTTGACTAGACGGACCTTTGTCTTCAAAGTAATGTCCTTGCTTTTTAATATGCTGTCTAGGTTGGTCATAACTTTTCTTCCAAGGAGCAAGCATCTTTTAATTTCATGGCTGCAGTCACTATGTGCAGTGATTTTGGAGGCCCCCCCCCAAAATAAAAGTCTCTCACTGTTTCCATATCTTTTTGCCATGAAGTGATGGGACTGGATGCCATGATCTTAGCTTTTTGAATGTTGAGTTTTAAGCCAACTTTTTTACTCTTCTCTTTCACATTCATCAAGAGGCTCTTCAGTTCTTTTTTGCTTTCTGCAATAAGGGTGGTGTCATCTGCATATCTGAGGTTATTGATATTTCTCCCAGCAATCTTGATTCCAGCTTGTGCTTCATCCAACCTAGCATTTCTTATGATGTACTCTTCATATAAGTTAAATAAGCATATACAAGAGTATACCCCAGCATAAATGATAGTAATTGCTAATAGAGATCTAAAGCAAACTGAAAATAATATAATAAATAGCAGTGAGCAATGGATCTAGTAAAATATGTAGGTAAACTTAAGTGGATGAGGAAAAAGTGATTGCAAATTGTAATATCACTGATGAATAAGTACACTAAGAAGAGGCATACATAAGGAAATAATATGGAATTCCATTTCTGAAGTACAAAGTTCAGAAAAATCTAGAGTTTGGACATGGTATAAGTGAGTGAGAGTAAAATATTCTTAAGGTTTTGACATTTTAAAAAAATTACAAAAACGACTTTATTTAGGTCATTTTCTGTTCCTATGTGCTATATAGCCAAATAATGCTGACATTGTACCATGAATGATAAATGTACTACTAATTTTAATAAAACAGCAGATAAATATGGGTTCAATATGAGTGTTTAAAACACAGGCTGATGATATTCAAGCAAATAAAGAAACATATTTCCAAATTATTGGTAGGGGGCAACTGAAATGTAAAACAAAATAAACTGAGCACAAAAACAACTTGTTTAAATCAGTGAAAAAAATGTAAGTGAAGAGTATAATAAAGAAATTAACATAAAAGTAGATGGAAATGCAAATAAACACATCACTTTTCATAATAAATGTAAATAGACTGAATTCTCTAATTGAAAGACAAAGTCCAGTTATATGAATTTTTATAAAAAACATAACTAAAAATTTTTAAAAACACACAAGGGCTATAAATACAAGGAAGGGCAAAGACATGTAAATGCAAAGAAAATGGGGTGGTTATCAGATCAGAAAATGGAGAATTCCAGGCAAAAATCAATCAGTAAATGTATCAGAGAGCTGTCATATAATAACAGATTTTTTAAAAGCAGCAAAACTACCTGGTGTATGTAGCAGGAAGGGTCCAGTCAGGAGATAATATTCACAGTGATATGCCAGCAAATCTGGAAAACTCAGCAATGGCCACAGGACTGGAAAAGGTCAGTTTTCACTCCAATCCCAAAGAAAGGCAATGCCAAAGAATGTTCAAACTACCACACAATTGCACTCATCTCACATGCTAGCAAAGTAATGCTCAAAATTCTCCAAGACAGGCTTCAATAGTACGTGAACCGTGAACTTCCATATGTTCAAGCTGGGTTTAGAAAAGGCAGAGGAACCAGAGATCAAATTGCCAACATCCGCTGGATCATCAAAAAAGGAAGAGAGTTCCAGAAAAACTTCTACTTTTGCTTTATTGACCATGCCAAAGCCTTTGACTGTATGGATCACAATAAATTGTGGAAAATTCTGAAAGAGATGGTAATACCAGACCACCTGATCTGCCTCTTGAGAAACCTGTATGCAGGTCAAGAAACAACAGAACTGGACATGGAACAACAGGCTGGTTCCAAATTGGGAAAGGAGTACATCAAGGCTGTATATTGTCACCCTGCTTATTTAACTTATATGCAGAGTATATCATAAGAAATGCCTGGCTGGATGAAGCACAAGCTGGAATTAAGATTGCCAGGAGGTATCAATAACCTCAGATATGCAGATGACACCATACTTATGGCAGAAAATGAAGAGGAACTGAAGAACCTCTTGATGAAACTGAAAGAGGAGAGTGAACAAGCTGGCTTAAACCTCAACATTCAGAAAACTAAGATCATGGCATCCAGTCCCATGACTTCATGGCAAATAGGTGGGGAAACAATGGAAACAATGAGATACTTTATTTTTGGGGGCTCCAAAATCACTGCAGATGGTGACTGCAGCCATGAAATTAAGAGATGCTTGCTCCTTGGAAGGAAAACTATGACAAACCTAGACAGCATATTAAAAAGCAGAGACATTACTTTGCTGACAAAGGCCCATCCAGTCAAAGCTATGATTTTTCCAGTAGTCTTGTATGGATGTGAGAGTTGGACTATAAAGAAAGCTGAGCACTGAAGAATTGATGGTTTTGAACTATGGTGTTGGAAAAGACTCTTGAGAGTCCCTTGGACAGCAAGGAGATCTAACCAGTCCATCCTAAAGGATGAATATGCATTGGAAGAAGTGATGCTGAAGCTGAAACTGCAAAACTTTGGCTACCTGATGCAAAGAACCAACTCATTGGAAATGATCATGATGACTGGAAAGACTGAAGACGGGAAGAGAAGGGGACGAGAGAGGATGAGATGGTTGGATGGCATCACAGACATTATGGACATGAGTTTGAGTAGGCTCTGGGAGTTGGTGATGGACAGGCAAGCCTCCCGTGCTGCAGTCCATTCGGTCGCAAAGAGTGGGACACGACTGAGCAACTGAACTGAATTTAAATGGGGAAATTTTAATATAAGATATTTTTAATTAGTAATGGGATTAGATATTAAGACATAAAGTGAGCTCTAAAGAATGTAGGAAGGCACATAAAGGGAACAGCAGCTACCTTTAGGGCTGAGTTTGAGAGAGCTCCCTTCCTGCTCTCCCTCCACCCCTTACCCCAGACTGAGATTTAGATATCATTAGAAAAGGTATGACAATAGCCCCTGGATGGTGATGTTCATCACGGTACTGCAGATTGCAGCTGACAAGCAGGAATTGCTTGGTGGAAAAGGAACAAAAGTTGCCAGGAGGCTGCCCACATGGGGCTGTTGAAAATCCTTGGAAGCTATCTAGGGTGCCTGTGAAACGTAAGTGGAAGCCGGCTGGGGTGCCTGTGGAACTCAGCTGAAAGCGGCCATTAGAAGAACTGCTAAAATTTGCTGGGGCCGGTTCCACTGGGAGTCCTGCATGCCTGATGTCTGGCGGAGGCGCAAGGAGGGAAGCTCACTGGAACCAGAAAGAGAAGTCCCCTTTCCCCTGCATTATCCCCTTACCGCCCTCTACCGACAAAGGCTAATATTGTGCCCGATGCGGAAGGAGAAACGCCCACAGATGCAGCTCCAGGGTCACAGATTGGGCAATGAAGGATAGACGGACAGCTGAGAGACCATAACTTGATAACAGGCAGAGGATTCAAGGAGAACTTGATCAAAGAGATTTGAAACAGTGGGACTTAAATATCCCTCTTTCAGAGTGTGATAGATTACATTAAATGTGATGCAATTAAAAAGATTTCAGACAGAAAAGGTAAAAAACACAACAAAATTATCACATACTTGACCACAAAAATAACTCTTAAATCTTTTAAAGTGTGGCTACTTAAAGGTCATTATTTGGTGACAAAACAAAAATAAACAAAAACAGCACCTCAAGAATGAGGTAAGTAAAATAAAGTTTAATCATGTCTTAAAACAATTTCAATTGAAATTGAGAGGATTTTAAAATATCTGGATCAATTAGGAAACAAAGTAAGTTGTAATCTTGAAGTTGACAGAAATAAGAACATTCATTATCAAAATCTATGGGCTATAGAATAAAATTTTAAATGCATAATCAAGGATTTTATTATTAGCAAATGAGAGACAACATATATGTTTAAGTGTTCAACTTTAAAAATAAATGAAATTCAATAAAATAAAATGTATAAGGTTAAAGCTAAAACAGAGGGTTAAAAGCAAAATAAATAAAAACTTGAATGAAACACTAAATAAAAGCAAGAGCAGATAGAGAAATAAGTGATTTTAGCAATCTATAAAATAAAATAATTACACAGAAAGAGACAAAATATTTGGAAAGACCAATATCAAATATTTCAAAATATTTGAACAGACCAATTTTTGTTTTGTGTATGTTCCCAATTCTCTAACATTTAAATGTATAAGGTTTGGCTGGTTTTATAGTTAAGTTCTAAGTCACCTTCAAAAAAGGCATTTTCTAGGTATTTGGATTTTACTAGAGCATGGGAGGAAAACACACCTTTAAAATTTTGTTTTGTAAAGAGAACATAATCTCTCACACAAAAACTTGATAGTAGAAAATTTAGTCTAGGTCACCTGTGAGTATAGACATAAATACCCCAACTATAAATAGAATTGCAGCAGTGTTTTAAAGTAATAATATGCTGTGGGCCAAATAGTTTATTCCAGGGACACAAGAATGTTTCAAAATTAAGATCTAGCTATACAGTTTGTAATATTAAATTAGAAGGAAAAAAAAATGCTCTCATTATCAATAGAGTCTGAATAATTTAATTAAAATAATCAATTTAAAGGAAAAATAAATTGTGAATAAAAATGGTTGATTTTGTTTTCCAAAAAAAAAAAAAAAAAGAAAATTCTAATGAATGATAAAATAGTGAAGCTGTTGATTTTAAGATAAAATATAAGGGAAGGTTTCTTTCTATAAATTACTATTTTCAATTTTATTTTGTATTTCTAGTTCATGCAATATAACAAAGGAATAAAGTAAGTTGTATCAGTATTTGAAAACAAGAAATAAAACTACCATGACTTTCATATAATTTGTTTGTATGCCTAGAAAATTCCACAAGTCAGAAAAAAAGACTATTATCAATAACAAGGGGATACAGTAAGTTACCTGGGTATATGATAAAGATACAATTTAATGACTTTCCTATATAGTTAAAAAACTCTGTTAGAATGGAAATATTAAAAATATATTAATCTTAATAGCAGCATTAATCATACTCTCCTTAGGAGTAAACTAACAAACTAAAATGTTAACAAAATTATATAAAGAAAAACATTCACTGAAGGACAAATAAAAAGTGATGAAGATCCTGAGGGGAAGATTTACTAACAAGCATATAAATCCTTCCCAAATTAGTATTTGTAGTTAACATGTTTCCAATTCTAGTCCTAATGCTATCTCCTGGGTTCAATTCCACAGTTCCTTTGCATATAATTAGCTTTCTGGCAGAAAGCAGATGGCACATTCAAATGGTGTAAAATTGAGGAAAGTTTAATGAAGAGATAATTTACCAAGGTTTTGGTAGGGTGATCTGAAAACCACAGGAGATGGTGATGCCCTCGGGACTCATATTACCATTCTGAGTCCTAAACAAATGGGAAAGGGGAGGGAGTGGAGAACGAAGAGTTTCAACTCTCGCTATGGGAGAGGACCACCCAAGGAGAACTATTGTGCGCTGGATGGAAGCCACTGAGGATTGAGGACTGTGGACTGCAGCGCTGCTGGAAAGGAGCTGAGTGAACAAATGCCATATCTTTCCTTTAGTCTCCTGTTGGTGCCTCTCCTTGGCCAAACTCAAATGGAAACAAGAGGCAAGAGATTCAGGGTGAAGCAGTCCACAGATGCCCAGCTCCCAAGATAAAGAGGCAAGCGAACCTGGAGAAACAAGTCCAGGTGTCCGGTTCTGTGTTAAAGAATCATGCATGACGATAATATTGACGACTACATGTAACAGAAGAGGACTGGTCCTATTCCAGATCTTGAAATTTTCAATAAATGCATGGATTGATAAAAGGAATAGGCATGCAAAGAACAGAGTTGAACAGAGACCCCCAAATAAGCTTGAGAGTATATGGGAACTACATATATGTTAGAGATTCTATTCCATTACATAGAGGAAAGAATGACTTACCTGGTAAAAGTTTTAAACTGTTTTTAACCGTTGATTTGGAATGAAAGAAAGTTGATATTCGACTCATACAATACAAAAATAAATTACAGACTAATGAAAAAATACTAGAAAAAAAATATAATGTATCTGAAGAAATTATGGTGGATTATTTTTTATAGTTATCATTTTGATTGAATTTCCTAAGTAAGACATGTCATAAAGAAAAAATGTAATGGATTTGAGCAGATAAAAATAAAGTTTGGATCACAAGAACTAGCAAACAAAGATATATGACAGCAAGAACATATCTGTGACAAAATAATACACAGAGGATTAATTACTATAAAATAAAGCTATTCCCTAAAATATGTAAAAAAGTCATACCATTAAACAGAAATGGGTAAATTGTATGTATGTATAGATGATGTGAGAAGAGGAAATATAAATAAGGATATGAATACATGTTAAACCTAATAGAAAAATTTAGAACTTGAAAGCATCATTATCAGAATGGAAAAGTTAAAAAATTTTAGTAACATCTAATACTGATGAGAGTGTGCAAAAACAAGTGCTTTCCTACTTACTGTTGGTAGAAGTGAAACTACTACATATTTTTAAAAATTACTTTTCAAATATCTTTTAATTTAAAATGTGAATATAGTTTGTTCTCTAATTCTACTTGGAAATATTAATATATTCTATAGGGATAAAATAATTAAACTGTAAAGGATATCTTTTCTTTCTTTCCTCCCTATGGCCCTTTCTTCCTCTCTTACTTCCTTCCTGTTAATGATTTTAAATGAAGAAACATGCACTTAACATGGTTTAGTTATTAATAAATGTACTTCAGCAGTGGAAGGCTGTATGGCAGAAGCTGTTAGTGCTTTCAAGTGCTCATATTCTCTCCTACGTTTTCAAACTGCATTGCTTTAGCTGGGGACCACACAGGTACCTCTGGCCAATGAATGCATAGCAAAAGGACAGACCATAGAGGCAGTTGGCAGGAGTGTGACTCTTCCCACCTTCTCTTCCTCAGCCAAGTGTGACTTGGAGGCCATGTTTCCATAGATGGCATAGTTACAACATGGAGGAGAGCTGCCTGACCCATGTTGGATTTACACCATCAAGAAATAATTTATTGTGTTATGCACCTAAGATTTTGGAGTTTATTTGTTATGACAGATATGTTAGTTTTGCTCTAAAGTTCTCAACTGATTGGCTAAGTCCCACCTGCCATGTCAAGAGTAATAGTCTACCTAAAGTCAAATGATTGTATTTTGTAAGTTTATTTTTTAAAATTTTGGGCTTCCCTGATAGCTCAGTTGGTTAAGAATCCACATGCAGTGCAGGAGACCCTGGTTCAATTCCTGGGTTGGAAAGATCCCCTGGAGAAGGGATAGGCTACCCACTCCAGTATTCTTGGGCTTCCCTTGTGGCTCAGCTGGTAAAGAATCTGCCTGCAATGTGGGAGACCTGGGTTTGATCCCTGGGTTGGGAAGATTCCCCTGGAGAAGGAAAAGGTGCCCACTCCAGTATTGGGGCCTGGAGAATTCCATGGACTGTACAGTCCAGGGGGTCGCAAAGAGCGGGACACGACTGAGTGTGTTTGGCTGCTCTGGGTCCTTGTTGCTGTGCAGGTTTTTCTCTAGTTGTGGGGAGCAGGGGCAATATATTCTTTCACTGCAGCGCATGGGCTCCTCATTGAGGTGGTTTCTCTTGTGGAGCACAGGCTCTAGAGTGTGTGGGCTTCAGTACTTGTGGCGCATAGGCTCAGTTGCCCTGCGCCAATTGGATCTTAATTCCGGAACCAGGGATTGATCTGGTGTCCCTTGCACTGGCAGATGTATTGTTAACCACTGGACCAGCAGGGAAGTCCTAAAGTCAACTGATTATAGATATTAACACATCTACAAAATACTTTCACAGCAACAACTTGATTAGTGTTTGGTTAAACAACTGTGTGCTATAGCCTAGCAATGTTGAAAAATAAATTAACCATTACATAGATCTATGTGTACAGGAAAAAAAATTTCATGTTGGTAAGTGGAAAGAGGCAATTGCCAATGAATTGTTCAAAAGGTGAGGCAAGTACTTCTGGTTGGCTTAAGTTCTATTCTAACTTTCTTTGGGCATGCCTGTATGTACTTCTGGGACTGAGAAGGCAGAAACTACTTCCCAAGCTCATGTGAAGCTTGGGTTCCAGAGGTGGCAAGGTTCTCCTGGACTGACAAAAAGAGATGAGGAAGAGCAAGGTGAGACCAGGCTCAGCCATGTGGGAAGGTCAGCTCTTCTCTAATGCATGATGTTGGAGACATTTCTAGGGCAGCTCTGGGATAGGTTCAAGTGTCAAGTCCAGTATTCTGGCTGCCCAGGTGTGTAGTTTCAGCAGTAGAGCATCTGCTAGACTAGTCTGTGGTGTAGACGACCTTTTCTCTTGGACCTTTTTAATGACAAATCCGTCCCCATGGCTTTGCCAGAAATTCCCTACTAATTTTCTATTAATGCTCCCTAATAAATTCTTTCTGTTTACATAAGCTATATTTGATACTGTCTTCCATTACTATGAACCTTAGCCAGTAATATACAATCTATGACTACAAAAAGAAATAGCCCTTTCTGTTTCATTTTTAGTATAAATATATATACAAATTTATATGTATCAATGCAAATATTAAACAAATAGGAAATAGACGCACAATTATACAGGTAGCATGTAGTAGAAGAGGGAGGGAAATTAATTCTGTTTCAATCAGAGTCCAAACCAGTCAAGACAAGTTTAAACCACTCAAAGCTAGAGAGGCATTACCTCTGGGACTCATGCTATTTATGATAAACATTCTCTTTTGGTTCATTACATTGAGTTGGGATTTCTAGTAATTGCAAACACAAATTTTACAAATTTATACTGATAAACTTTTGAGTGT
The DNA here is from genome assembly GCF_910594005.1 of Cervus elaphus. Lineage (NCBI taxonomy): Eukaryota > Metazoa > Chordata > Mammalia > Artiodactyla > Cervidae > Cervus > Cervus elaphus. The sequence goes on from NC_057825.1 coordinate 84,869,496, forward strand.
ATATTCATATTCAAAATAAGAAGGTTATATCATATGCAATTAATCTAAATGCAGCTTACTTAAGTACATCTACTTATATTTATTTAAGATGCTGCTGACATCCTATAGGAATTCGAAGTTCACCTTGCAGGAAATGTCATAACTTTAGTTAAAATGTGATGTGTCTATGTTAAAATGAAAAGATTCTTATGAGATTTTATTGCTTTATTTTGAATTTGTTATAGTTGGTTCTCTATATCAGATTTGTTATTAGTTATTTGGTTAATATTATCTGATATCTATTTATAATAGTTAAATATTTTTAAATCCCTGAAACATATCACAGTCCCACAATATTAAAGAGATGGTTACTGAATGGGACCCTCTCCTCATTGTCTCTCCAAAGCCTGTCAGTCAGTCAGTCAGTTCAGTCGCTCAGTCGTGTCTGACTCTGCGACCCCATGAACTGCAGCACGCCAGGCCTCCCTGTCTATCACCAACTCCCGGAGTTTACCCAGACTCATGTCCATTGAGTCGGTGATGCCATCCAGCCATCTCATCCTCTGTCGTCCCCTTCTCCTCCTGCCCCCAATCCCTCCCAGCATCAGGGTCTTTTCCAATGAGTCAACTCTTTGCATGAGGTGGCCCAAGTATTGGAGTTTCAGCTTCAGCATCAGTCCTTCCAATGAACACCCAGGACTGATCTCCTTTAGGATAGACTGATTGGATCTCCTTGCAGTCCAAGGGACTCTCAAGAGTCTTCTCCAGCACCACAGTTCAAAAGCATCAATTCTTCAGTGCTCAGCTTTCTTCACAGTCCAACTCTCACATCCATACATGACCACTGGAAAAACCATAGCCTTGATTAGACGGACCTTTGTTGGCAAAGTGATGTCTCTGCTTTTTAATATGCTGTCTAGGTTGGTCATAACTTTCCTTCCAAGAAGTAAGCATCTTTTAATTTCATGGCTGCAGTCACCATCTGCAGTGATTTTGGAGCCCCCAAAAATAAAGTCTGACATTGTTTCCACTGTTTCCCCATCTATTTCCCATGAAGTGATGGGACCAGATGCCATGATCTTCGTTTTCTTAATGTTAAGCTCTAAGCCAACTTTTTCACTCTCCTCTTTCACTTTCATCAAGAGGGTTTTTAGTTCCTCTTCCTTTTCTGCCATAAGGGTGGTGTCATCTGCATATCTGAGGTTATTGATATTTCTCCTGGCAATCTTAATTCCAGCTTGTGCTTCTTCCAGCCCGGCATTTCTCATGATGTGCTCTGCATATATCCAAAGCCTGTAGTGGGCAATTAGTAGTTTTAATTGAAAGGTGTGTGTGTCTGCTAAGTTGCTTTAGTTATGTCTGACTCTTTGCGACCCTATGGACTGTAGCCTGCCAGGCTCCTTTGTCCATGGGATTCTCCAGGCAAGACTACTGGAGTGGGTTGTCATTTTCTCCTCCAGGGGATCTTCCCAACCCAGGAATCAAACCTGTGTCTTTTATGTATCCTGCATTGTCAAGCAGGTTCTTTACCACTAGCGCCACCTGGGAAGCCCAACTGAAAGGTGTTTGACTGTTTTTTCAGCCCTACTTTATTTGCTCAGCACCCCATCTACGATCCTTACTGAGAAGGTCCCCAAGAGTGGAATGGCAGCCCTGAGTTCTTCCACAACCTCGGCCCTCTCCAGCCTCTTGATTTGTTTTTCTGGTGTATGAGTGTTCCCATGACTCATTAGGCCTGGAGAGTTTTGAAGTTGGAACTAGAGAAAATAGCAGTCAATTCTCCCTCTCGGATGAAGATGTGAGGTTCTTACCAAGTTCATCATCAGTGTGAGGGAAGGAGGCTAATGTTCAGAGAAGAGATAATGATGGTGAGTGAGAATCCTGATGGTATGTTTGGTTGCCTGAGCCTGATTGCTTAACATGCAATTGAAATATGAGTTTCAGTCACTTGCAACCAAAAGAGACTCAAGTAATGGAATCTCTGACATATCTTTAGTTTTCTTGAGATGAGTTAGGCAGAAAACAAAATTGCCTACCCTGCAGGATTTAATAATAGATTAATTAGCAGCTCTGAATTGGGGGTTGGGTGGTTCAAAGAGCCGAGTGCTATTTGCAGATATGTTATTCACAGGTAGGTAAGAGGAAGGTCTGCACTCAAGGGAAAATAACACTGGGTCTCTGCACCCTGTTTTATTGGTCCCCAGATGGAAGCTTTCTCTCCACTCCTCCTGGGACTCCCAGACACTTCAGATTGTTACTCTTTTCCTCCTTCACTGATGCCCCCACCAATGCCCCATCACCCTCCTCCTATCCCCACTCTTACCTGGTTTTAGGGCAGCAGAACCCCTCTTGAAGCATGAAGGAGCTACATGATCATGAACAAGCAGCCTCATTTCATCTAGGATCATTTCCTAATGTACAAAATGGAGGATGTTGGCAAGGTCACCTCTAATAGTCACCTTAACCTAAAATTATGGATGATGAGGTGGAAAGGATGATTTGGAATGTGAGGTAATTTTCAAAAAATAGGTACGTAAAACATAAATTTTAACTTATGCTTTCAAGCAAAACAAGAAGGGAGATCAGTGGAGACAGGGCAATGCAGTGTTGTGAAAGAGCTAATTACCAAGAGCAGCAAGAAGATAAACAAGGTTTTAGTGATATGTGTCAGCCAGGGCTGTGCAATAGGAAACATGGTGGTAGCCTGCTCTGTTCCCAGATGGTTGTGACAGGGCCAAGGAAAAAAAGTTATTCTTAAATAAATACCCTCTTTATTAAGAAGGTCTCAATTACCCAACATTTGAGCTTAGAATACTCCATGTGATGAACTACTCAATTGCATAAATTCCCAATTATCCTGGGAAATTTATATTTTGTCACAGTATTTGGCCAATTTGCAAAATAACAGAAACAACACTTTGCAGAAGTATTTGAAAAGCTTATAATAGGGAAAAATTAGAAGCTCTCTCATTCATAAATAACTATCATGACATTAAGCTGAAGTAGACCATGAAATAATTTTGTGAACAAAAAGTTTTTAAGAGAAAATATCTATGAAACATCCATAAAGAATAATAGAAGGGGGTTATGTGAAATAGAGTGAAAACATTATAAATTAAAATGTAGTTTGACTTTTTAAAAGCACTACATTATAATTATTTGAGAGTAATAGTCATATATATATATATATATAATTTGACTCACAATTTCTAACTAATTAAAATACATGAATATTTTCATCCTGAAAGTTTTTTCTCCTAATTGGCTCGCATAGTACAGAATATATGGTGTAGTTCATATTGGCACTGGAGAGGCAACAATCTGGATAGATGAAGGAAATCCTGGAAAATCAAGGAGAGGTGAAGCACGAAATTAAATATAATGTAGGAGACACTCTTGGTTGTCTATACAACAGCCTTGTATCCTGCTCTTCCCTATTAACTGATTCTGATTTTGTTTCAGAGTTTAGGCATGCGGCAATGTGCCCAGGGTAGGTGAGTTCCTTCTCAGGCTTCATAGGCTGAAACAAGGCAGGATAGTTCTTTGCCAATGACTGATTAGGAGAGGTGGGACATGTGACCCAGTTCTGACTCATGACTTAGAAAAGGGTGTTTGCTGGGGTATTCTGGGAAACATTTTTCTTCCTGATATTAGTGAACACAGGTAGGAAGAGCACCCTCCCCATTTCTTTTTAGCCTTTGGATGTTGTCATACAAAGAGATGATATTTGGCAACATGGCAGCCATCTTAAGATTATGAGGGGAAAAGCCAAAACATCTCAGATAATATAGCCCAGAACCCTGTCATAGAAGGGCTCAGGATTCAACTAACCCTGGAAATATGTAACTCCAGTATTTTTGTTATTGAAATAGTTAACTCATCTAAGTTTTTTGTTGTTGTTATTTGCAGGCAAAGCCATACTATCAGACACAAAAGTGACCCAATCCTGTTAATGTGTGTTCATTATGGAATCAAACAGTCCTGAATGTGAATAGTAGCTTTATCAATGAATGCCTGTATGACCTTTACAGATACTTTACCTTTCCTCATGTCTAAAATGGGGATGATAATGGAGTCCAGCTCACTGGATTCTTGAGAATATTAAATGGCATACTGCATTTAAAGCAGTTAATAAAATGCTGGCCACGTGGTGAACACACAGTGGAAGTTAGCTATTTTTTAATTAGAGTTTACATTGGTTATTACTAAGAGGCTTGTGATTGTCACATGTCCAGCTCTATGGCAGCTTCGTCAAAGCAAGTTAGAGGGAAGTAAGCACTCTCTTCTGACTTGCTTACCCCTAATCAGCATATTTCATCCACAAAATGGCCCTTTAGCGCCCTCTTTAATTGCTGCAGAAGTTTGAGAACAAAGGAAGACTCAGGGAAAACTGTTCATTGGAGGACGAATAGAGCCTACAGGCTGACAGTGCGGGAAATTGGGCACATTGGGATGGGTTATTAAGATGGGGTTGTGGGTGATTCTGGAGTTGAGCAAGACATGGGGGCATCTGCAGATAAGCAGAGTAGGATTACTGAAAACATTGTGGTAGAGGAATTTTTGAGAAACTGACAGAAAACTAAAGAGATGAAAATAATATTTGGTGGTTGGAGAAAATAGGATAGGGCATTTCCGCATTATTTTACTGCTCGATTGTCTGCGTCTCTCCTGTCCACTTTCATTTTTGTGTTCAGTCCAGGGTAAATAACAAGGAGTGAAATGGTACAAGGAGGAGGATTTACAAACAGTTCTTTCATCTTTCTGCCCTGAAACCTTTTTTCCTCCATAAGCTCTTAAAGTGATATTGACTGACCCCAAAGGAGTCTCTTGGTTTAAATAGATTCTGCTGCCAAACTTAATGCCAGGACACCAGGAGTGTGAGCAAGTGTAAGTTGGAGCTCTCCAACCTTGGCTTCAAAGTGGGATTTAGTCAGTCGCTCTGAAAGGTATGTGACAACAGAGTGCCATCTCAGCATCTGCATCCTTGTCTGTTGTCCCCTCTGCCCTCAAGGTTGTATAGGAGCTCAGGGGAACTAGCAGTTTGGCTGAGTGGTCTTAGGCAATCTGATATGGAGTCCCCTGATTTTAGTACTTCACTGTGAAATCTAGCTCCAGACATTCCCAGCCATCTTAGTCACCTTAAGACTGCACAAGAATCACCTGTAGTGCTTGTTAATAGTCTAGATTCCAGGAACCTTCTGGTTCAGAGCACTTGTACAAGTCCCAGGAATCAGCGACTTTCATCAAGCATCCTTAGTGATTCTAATGCAAGAGATCCAGGAATTACATTTTTAAAAACATGCTCTAAGTACCAGGACTGCAATCATAATGTCTTTTGATTTCTCTCTTTTTCCTAATTCCTAAGACGTGTAGATGCTACTTATGAATAACTGCAGAGAAATTCTCTTTAAAAATTAAACTTAACTGGGCAATGTTCTGAAATTAGAGCTTTCCCTTGGTTACTATCAGACTGGGTTCCTATGAGAAGGAACATGTCTCTCCTGGGAAAAGCCGACACCAGTGAAATACTCAAGGACCAACCAGCCCTGCTTCCTTAATCCTGGCGCTTATTCAGGGGGAAAGCCCTCTTGGAAGTCAGAACTGCGCCAAAGGGCAGTGGGAGTGGGGGAAGTGTGTCCTGCAGGGATCAGAAAAGTCACATTCAGGCACCTCCATTAAATGTTAATGATTAAATAGTTAATTAATGAGATTTTATAATAATTAGTTTAGAGACAGGCAAAACTTTAGTGACACGATAAAGAAACCGATCTGTGCTTTTCCCCATGTTAGGAGGACACAGTTGTAGCACTGAGATTGGAAACAGTGGGCAAGGAGACTTCCAGGCAATTGGTACCCAGCAGGGTGTTCCTGAGAGTGGGGTCACAGGGTAGGACAGAGGGAGGAGAGACTTCTACTCTAAAGCATAATGACCATATATGTTTGCACACAGAGTTTTCTCCTGCAAACTTCATCATACCCATGATGTCATGGGTTGAATCCTGGAAGAGAGATTTTTTTTTTGAGGGGTAGATGCAGCCTGGTTTGCAGGGTCTTAGTTGTCCCAACCAGGGATCAAACCTGGGCCTCTGCAGTGAAAGCGCTGAGTCCTAACCACTGGACTGCCAGGGAATTCCCCAAAAACTTTTAATCTTTTTTTGACATAGATCATTTTGCTGACGTTACAGATTCTCTCTCCAAGAAGTATGTATGTAGGCATGCCCATGAAAAAGTTCCATATCATGTCAAGGATTCATGAACCTCCTGAAACTCATTTGTAGACCCCAAACAAAGAACGTTTGCTTCAGAATAAATACAGCAGATCCTGGAGATGGAAGTCAATGAAGGATAGGATAATTCAATAAAATAGACTTTTGGTTGAGTCAGGCATTGATTTCACAAATAGCCTCTCTCTGAAGCCAGACTACTGGGATCAGATCCTGCCTCCTTCCTGGTTTCCCAGCTGTACCACTTGAGGCAGTAGACTTCCCTTGCCTCCCTGGACACAGTTCCACATTTCTAAAATGAGGATGATGACCCAGACACAGTTACTGTGAGGAGTGAATGTGTAAAGTTCTTACTGGCACATAAATGTTTGCTGATGTGTGTGTGTGTGTGTGTGTGTGTTAGTTGCTCAGTCGTGTCTGACTCTTCAACCCCATGGATTCTAGCCTGCCAGGCTCCACTGTCCCTGGAATTCTCCAGGCAAGAATACTGGAGTAGGTTGCCATTCCCTTCTCCAGGAAGGGTTTGCTGCTACTATTATTTAATTCTCTTTCTCAGTGAATGATGTCAACATCAACCACTTATCCAGCCTGTCTTGCTTATTGTTATCACTTAAATACTTATGCTTCTGCTCATGCTGTATTTTGTTAAATAGAATAAAGACTCCATGAGGATTGATTTTAACATTTTAGACACTGCATTTCATACAGAGCACATATTTAATAAAAATTGTTGAAATAAATGAATTTGTGGAGTGAATTTGACTAGGCCTCTCTAAACGTCCCTGTAATCTTTCCCTTCCTTTTCACCTCATTCAACAGCTTTAATTCAGGACTTCACTACTTATCAGGCTTCTCAAAACAGCCATTGCCTAAAAGCATTTCTGAAATCTGTCCATATATTAGAGTCACCTGGGGGCAGGGTGCGGATTTTAATTGTAGATTAGTGTCCTCTGCTTCCCTGGTGGCTCAGATGGTAAAGTATCTGCCTGCAATGTGGGAGACCCAGGTTTGATCCCTGGGTTAGGAAGATCCCCTGGAGAAGGAAATGGCAACCCACTCCAGTACGCTTGCCTGGAAAATCCCATGAACAGAGGAGCCTAGTAGGCTACAGTCCATGGGATTGCAAAGAGTCAGACACGATTAAGTGACTTTACTTTCTTTCTTTGTTTCTATGAGGTGTATAGAATTAGCAACTCTGAAGTGATAGTACTGAAGAACATAGAATACTTCCAGAAGTTTCTCATGTGACTTTTCTTAATCATTATTTTTTTTTTTTCAAATTTATTTATTTGGCTGCATAGGATCTTAATTGTAGCATGCGGGACCTTCTTTCTAGTTGCAGAGTGGGGGCTTAGTTGCCCTGTATCATATGGGATCTCAGTTCCCCAACCAGGGACTGAACATGTGTCCCCTGCATTAGAAGGCAGATTCTTAACCTTAAGGATCATCAGGGAAGTCCTCTCTCATGTGATTCTTAAGTAATGCTAGTTTTGGAACTACTTGGTCTATGCTAAAAAAAAGTCTAGATTCCTTGTCCTTTCGTGAAAGACCATCCACTCATTTCCCCAAGAACTGGCCCCTGCCCCAGGTGTCCTATACTCCAGCCATACAAAACCGCTGCCTTGTTTCCAAGCACTGTATTCTTTCATGGGTATGCTTTGTGCACTTCTCAACTTTGAATATAGGTCAAGTTTTTTTGTTTTGTCAGATGTTAAAAAATATTCTCTTTCCTAGATTCATACCCCTTTAGTTGTCTCCAACAAAGTTCCAGTTTTCAGTTTTAAATGTTGGGTTCATTGATAGAACAAAGATGAATTTCATCCCTTGAACCAAGTGGATCATTCTTTCTCCCAACTGCCATGTAATTCGCATGCCATAACATCCACTCTATTAAAGTATAAAACTTACTGTTTTTAGTATATTCTCAAATTTATAAATACCATTACCATTATTTAATTCCAGAGCATTTTTATCATCCCCAAAGGAAACCTTTTATATATTGTAAATCACTCCCCATTTCTCATCCCCACTCTCAAAACCTCTGGCAGCCACTATTTACTTTTTGTCTCTGGATTTGCTGTTCTGGACAGTTCATATAAGTGGAATCATACAATATATGGACTTTTTTTTTGGTCTGGCCTCTTTCACTTGCCATAATGTTTTCAAGAGTCATCCATGTTGTAGCATTATCAGTGTTTCATTTGCTTCAATTGGCAAATGATATTCAAATATGTGAGTAACTACATTTTGTGTATCCATTCTTCTATTAATACACATCAGGGTTACTTCCTCTTTGACCATTATGAAAAATGTTGTTATCGACATTGTGTACAAGTTTTTGTGTAGATATATGTTGTTGATTCTTTTGGGTATACATCTAAAAATGGAAATGTTGGGCCATATGGTAACTCTATGTCTACCTTTCTGAGGAACTGCCAGATTGTTTTCTTAAGCAGCCTTATCATTTTGCATCCTCACCAGCAATGAATGAGGGCTCCAATTTCTCCACATCCTAAGGGCACTTGTTGTTTCTTTTTTTGTCTTTAAGGCCATCCTAACAGATTTGAAGTGGTATCTCATTGTGGTGTTGATTTGCATTTCTTTAATGACTAATGATAGCATCTTTTCGTCCACTTACGGGCCATTTGCAAATCTTCTTTGGAAAATATTCAAATTCTTTGCTAAATTTTACATTGGGTTATAAAATGTTTCTTTATTATTGAGTTGTCAGAATTTTTGTGTATTTTGAATACAAATTACTAATCAGATACATGACTTGTAAATATTGTCTCTGATTCTGTGGGTTGTCAGTTTACTTTTTACTTTTTCAATACAGTATTGTCTTTTGACTCACAAAATCTTTAAAGTTTGGTGAAGTCTAATTTATTTTTCTTTTATTGCTTGCGCTCTTGGTGTCCTATCTAAGAAACCATTGTCTAATCCAAGGCAATGGTTTTGCTTGTATTTTCTTCTAAGAGTTTTATAATTTTCGCTACTGTACTTAGGTCTTTGTTCCATTTTGAGTTGATTTTTGTACGCGTAGAAGGTAAGGGTTATTCAATCTTTTGCATGTGGCAGTGTGTCAGCACTATTTATTGAGAAGACAGTTCTTTCCCCATTAATTGGCTTGGAATTCTTATTGAAAATCAATTGGTCACAAACAAATGAGTATTTATCTGAATACTCAATTCAATTCCATTGATATATGTCTTAGCTTTATGCTGGTATTATACTGTCTTGATATAACTTTATAGTAAGTTTAAAAAACTTGAAAAACTTGAAGTGTGAATTTTTTTCAAAATTGTTTTGGCAATATTGAGTGATTTATTAATACTTTTAGATATGAATTTTAGCAAATTTTAGCAATTTCAATTTCTGCAAAAAAGGGCAGTCAGGATTTTGGTAGCAATTTCATTGAATCTGTAGATAAATTTGAGGAGTTTTGCCCTTTTAAAATTATTAAGTCTTTTCATGAACTTTCCATTCATCTGGATCTTCTTTAATCAATTTCAGTAATATTTTAATATCTAATATACAAATTTCCACTTTTTCTGTTAAATTTTCTTCTGAATATTTTATTCTTTTTGGACATGTAAATTGATGTGTTTTCTGAATTTCATTTTTGGATTGTTTATTACTAGTGTAAGGAAATACAATTGATTTTATATATTGATTTATTCTGCAGCTGTGTCGAATTCATTTATTAGTGAATTCCTTAGTATTTTCTATATACAAGTTTATGCCATCTGTGAACCATGGGCTTTTAATTCACATGGAGTTTTGGATAACATGGGTTCTGTATCATTAATTGCTTTATAATCTTGATCGAACTGATTAACTTTCATGAGAATAATTTTCTCTGTCTGTAAAATGACAACAATAAGTCCAAAATCCATAGTTGCTATGAGGAATACATGTGCTGACACTGGTCAAATGACCATTATTTCAATTATTTAATATGTGAATCACAAGAATTGGTTCTTTGTAGCTGAGAGTGAATAAATCATTCTCCAAATCATTTCTCAGTCCTATTCACATTTGGATGTTGATGTATGGCAGAAACCAACACAATATTGTAAAGCATTATCCTCCAACTAAAAATAAATTAAAAAAAAGAATTTTTAGAACTAACAATAATTATGGATCTGAGAAAGGGTATAGTAGATAATGTCAAGTTTTTTAGAATGATTAGAACAACTGGAAATGAAGCTTCAAAGATAGATTGAAATTTTGTTTAAATACTTGGCTAAATATAATGAACATCATTGTATGGGAACAAAAAGCTATTAAAGGATTTTTGTTGGAGAATAATAAAATCAAATTTGAGGCTCATTGAAAGACTGAGAAATTAGGAGTATGGGGAAAGGAGTAAGGGGGGAAAGGTAGGAAGCTATTATGAGAGATCAGTAAAGAACTGATGAAAACCTCAACTAAGGCAACACCTGGGAAAATGTGCGTGCATGCTGTCACTCCAGTTGTGTCTGACTCTGCAATCCTATGGACCATAGCTTGCCAGGCTCCTCTGTCCAGGGGATTCTCCAGGCAAGAATACTGGAGTGGGTTGCCATGCCCTCCTCTAGGGAATCTTCCTGCCCCAGGGATCGAATCCATGTCTCTTAAGTCTTTTGCATTAGCAGGTGGATTCTTTACCACTAGCACCACCTGGGAAACCCCTAACTGAGAAGATAAATGAGAAATAATATACTTTGGAAGTATTTAGTATGTTTTGGTTGGAGGATAAGAATCGTAACTTCTAGGATTCTGGATTATAAACATATTTCCTTTATTGGAAATGTTGCCTAAGGTACCAATAGGGTACCCAGGTAGATATGCTTATAGGATAATAGAAACTCAATTTGGAATTTATGAGAGAGACCTGTTGAGGGTTCTAGATATAAAGTTTTAGTGTTTGATTACTATGACAACTTCTGGTCTTCATTTCTGTTCTTCCTTTGAAGACTGTATGATTCATAATGATCAAAACTTCCTTATAAATATCCCCCCACCAAACCTCAACTCTTCTGTCTCTGTCTGTCTCTCTCTGGATAACTTAGTTGTCTGGCCAAACAAAACCTTTACTCTAGTAAAACCTGAACTCTTTTCATTCCTCACTCCTGTACCTCAGGCCTCCTCACATAACCTTTCTTCTGGTACAGTCTGGACTGATGTGCTCTGCACGACACCCTTTGTGTTTTAATTTCTGCCTGCTCTCTTCTTGTTGAAACTTCTGTTTATGGGATCATATATATTCTTCTTTCTTGATTTAAAATAGCATGGAAAATAAATTTTTAAATCTTTGCTTGTGTGAAAATGGTTATTTTACCACCATAATATTTTGACTTGGTTTAAAATTATAGGCTGAAAATCAGTTTCCCTCAAAATTTTGAAGGTATTAAAAGGCATTTTAGGTTCTAGAATTATAGTTGAAGAACTTGTTATCATTCTGATAGCTGTTTCACTGTTTGTGCTCTGTAGTTCTGTAAAGGGCTACCAAAGTTCATTGGATACCTGAGGATTTTCTCTTTATTTCTTGTCTTCTGAAATTTTGCACTGATATGTGGATCTTTAGAATTTATTCTCTTGGGCATTTAGTGGTCCTTACAAGCTGGAAACCCATTTCTAACACTTTTGGGAAATTATCCTGTACTTTTTACTTGATAATATCTTCCATTCCATTTTCTTTTTTCTTTTTTTTTTCTTTTTTTTTTTTTTATTAGTTGGAGGCTAATTACTTCACAACATTTCAGTGGGTTTTGTCATAAATTGATATGAATCAGCCATAGATTTACACGTATTCCCCATCCCGATCCCCCCTCCCACCTCCCTCTCCACCTGATTCCCCTGGGTCTTCCCAGTGCACCAGGCCCGAGCACTTGTCTCATGCATCCCACCTGGGCTGGTGATCTGTTTCACCATAGATAGTATACATGCTGTTCTTTTGAAATATCCCACCCTCACATTCTCCCACAGAGTTCAAAAGTCTGTTCTGTACTTCTGTGTCTCTTTTTCTGTTTTGCATATAGGGTTATCGTTATCACCTTTCTAAATTCCATATATATGTGTTAGTATGCTGTAATGTTCTTTATCTTTCTGGCTTACTTCACTGTATAATGGGCTCCAGTTTCATCCATCTCATTAGGACTGGTTCAAATGAATTCTTTTTAACAGCTGAGTAATATTCCATGGTGTATATGTACCACAGCTTCCTTATCCATTCATCTGCTGATGGGCATCTAGGTTGCTTCCATGTCCTGGCTATTATAAACAGTGCTGCGATGAACATTGGGGTGCACGTGTCTCTTTCAGATCTGGTTTCCTCAGTGTGTATGCCCAGGAGTGGGATTGCTGGGTCATATGGCAGTTCTATTTCTAGTTTTTAAAGAAATCTCCACACTGTTTTCCATAGCGGCTGTACTAGTTTGCATTCCCACCAACAGTGTAAGAGGGTTCCCTTTTCTCCACACCCTCTCCAGCATTTATTGCTTGTAGACTTTTGGATAGCAGCCATCCTGACTGGCGTGTAATGGTACCTCATTGTGGTTTTGATTTGCATTTCTCTAATAATGAGTGATGTTGAGCATCTTTTCATGTGTTTGTTAGCCATCTGTATGTCTTCCTTGGAGAAATGTCTGTTTAGTTCTTTGGCCCATTTTTTGATTGGGTCATTTATTTTTCTGGAATTGAGCTGCAGGAGTTGCTTGTATATTTTTGAGATTAATCCTTTGTCTGTTTCTTCATTTGCTATTATTTTCTCCCAATCTGAGGGCTGTCTTTTCACCTTACTTATAGTTTCCTTTGTAGTGCAAAAGCTTTTAAGTTTCATTAGGTCCCATTTGTTTAGTTTTGCTTTTATTTCCAATATTCTGGGAGGTGGGTCATAGAGGATCTTGCTGTGATTTATGTCGGAGAGTGTTTTGCCTATGTTCTCCTCTAGGAGTTTTATAGTTTCTGGTCTTACATTTAGATCTTTAATCCATTTTGAGTTTATTTTTGTGTATGGTGTTAGAAAGTGTTCTAGTTTCATTCTTTTACAAGTGGTTGACCAGTTTTCCCAGCACCACTTGTTAAAGAGGTTGTCTTTTTTCCATTGTATATCCTTGCCTCCTTTGTCAAAGATAAGGTGTCCATAGGTTCGGGGATTTATCTCTGGACTTTCTATTCTGTTCCATTGATCTATATTTCTGTCTTTGTGCCAGTACCATACTGTCTTGATGACTGTGGCTTTGTAGTAGAGTCTGAAGTCAGGCAGGTTGATTCCTCCAGTTCCATTCTTCTTTCTCAAGATTACTTTGGCTATTCGAGGTTTTTTTGTATTTCCATACAAATTGTGAAATTATTTGTTCTAGTTCCGTGAAAAATACCGTTGGTAGCTTGATAGGGATTGCATTGAATCTATAGATTGCTTTGGGTAGAATAGCCATTTTGACAATATTGATTCTTCCAATCCATGAACACGGTATGTTTCTCCATCTGTTTGTGTCCTCTTTGATTTCTTTCATCAGTGTTTTATAGTTTTCTATGTATAGGTCTTTTGTTTCTTTAGGTAGATATACTCCTAAGTATTTTATTCTTTTTGTTGCAATGGTGAATGGTATTGTTTCCTTAAGTTCTCTTTCTGTTTTTTCATTGTTAGTATATAGGAATGCAAGGGATTTCTGTGTGTTAATTCTATATCCTGCAACTTTACTATATTCATTGATTAGCTCTAGTAATTTTCTGGTAGAGTCTTTAGGGTTTTCTATGTAGAGGATCATGTCATCTGCAAACAGTGAGAGTTTCACTTCTTCTTTTCCTATCTGGATTCCTTTTACTTCTTTTTCTGCTGTGATTGCCGTGGCCAAAACTTCCAACACTATGTTGAATAGTAGTGGTGAGAGTGGGCACCCTTGTCTTGTTCCTGATTTCAGGGGAAATGCTTTCAATTTTTCACCATTGAGGGTGATGCTTGCTGTGGGTTTGTCATATATAGCTTTTATTATGTTGAGGTATGTTCCTTCTATTCCTGCTTTCTGGAGAGTTTTAATCATAAATGAGTGTTGGATTTTGTCAAAGGCTTTCTCTGCATCTATTGAGATAATCATATGGTTTTTATCTTTCAATTTGTTAATGTGGTGTATTACATTGATTGATTTGCAGATATTAAAGAATCCTTGCATTCCTGGGATAAAGCCCACTTGGTCATGGTGTATGATTTTTTTAATATGTTGTTGGATTCTGTTTGCTAGAATTTTGTTAAGGATTTTTGCATCTATGTTCATCAGTGATATTGGCCTGTAGTTTTCCTTTTTTGTGGCATCTTTGTCTGGTTTTGGAATTAGGGTGATGGTGGCCTCATAGAATGAGTTTGGAAGCTTACCTTCATCTGCAATTTTCTGGAAGAGTTTGAGTAAGGTAGGTGTTAGCTCTTCTCTAAATTTTTGGTAGAATTCAGCTGTGAAGCCATCTGGTCCTGGGCTTTTGTTTGCTGGAAGATTTTTGATTACAGTTTCGATTTCCTTGCTTGTGATGGGTCTGTTAAGATCTTCTATTTCTTCCTGGTTCAGTTTTGGAAAGTTATACTTTTCTAAGAATTTGTCCATTTCATCCAAGTTGTCCATTTTATTGGCATAGAGCTGCTGGTAGTAGTCTCTGATGATCCTTTGTATTTCAGTGTTGTCTGTTGTGATCTCTCCATTTTCATTTCTAATTTTGTTAATTTGGTTCTTCTCTCTTTGTTTCTTAATGAGTCTTGCTAATGGTTTGTCAATTTTGTTTATTTTTTCAAAAAACCAGCTTTTAGCTTTGTTGATTTTTGCTATGGTCTCTTTAGTTTCTTTTGCATTTATTTCTGCCCTAATTTTTAAGATTTCTTTCCTTCTGCTAACTCTGGCGTTCTTCATTTCTTCCTTCTCTAATTGCTTTAGGTGTAGAGTTAGGTTATTTATTTGGCTTTTTTCTTGTTTCTTGATGTAAGCCTGTAATGCTATGAACCTTCCCCTTCGCACTGTTTTTACAGTGTCCCATAGGTTTTGGGTTGTTGTGTTTTCATTTTCATTCATTTCTATACATATTTTGATTTCTTTTTTGATTTCTTCTATGATTTGTTGGTTATTCAGAAGCGTGTTATTTAGCCTCCAGATGTTTGAATTTTTAACAATGTTTTTCCTGTAATTGAGATCTAATCTTACTGCACTGTTTTCAGAAAAGATGACTGGAATGATTTCAATTTTTTTGAATTTTCCAAGTCCAGATTTATGGCCCAGGATGTGATCTATTCTGGAGAAGGTTCCGTGTGCACTTGAGAAAAAGGTGAAGTTGATTGTTTTGGGGTGAAATGTCCTATAGATATCAATTAGGTCTAGCTGGTCCATTGTGTCATTTAAGGTTTGTGTTTCCTTGTTAATTTTCTGTTTAGTTGATCTATCCATAGTTGTGAGTGGGGTATTAAAGTCTCCCACTATTATTGTGTTAGTATTAATTTCCTCTTTCATACTCGTTAGCGTTTGCCGTACATATTGCGGTGCTCCTATGTTGGGTGCATATATATTTATAATTGTTATATCTTCTTCTTGGATTGATCCTTTGATCATTATGTAGTGTCCTTCTTTGTCTCTTTTCACATCCTTTATTTTAAAGTCTAATTTATCTGATATGAGTATTGCGACTCCTGCTTTCTTTTGGTCTCCGTTTGCATGAAATATTTTTTTCCAGCCCTTCTCTTTCAGTCTGTATGTGTCTCTTGTTTTGAGGTGGGTCTCTTGTAGACAGCATGTATAGGGGTCTTGTTTTTGTATCCATTCAGCCAATCTTTGTCTTTTGGTTGGGGCATTCAACCCATTTACATTTAGGGTAATTATTGATAGGTGTGGTCCCGTTGCCATTTACTTTGTTGTTTTGGGTTCACGTTTATACAACCTTTCTGTGTTTCCTGTCTAGAGAAGATCCTTTAGCATTTGTTGAAGAGCTGGTTTGGTGATGCTGAATTCTCTCAGCTTTTGTTTATCTGTAAAGCTTTTGAATTCTCCTTCATATCTGAATGAGATCCTTGCTGGATACAGTAATCTAGGTTGTAGGTTATTCTCTTTCATTACTTTCAGTACGTCTTGCCATTCCCTTCTGGCCTGGAGGGTTTCTATTGATAGATCAGCTGTTATCCTTATGGGAATCCCTTTGTGTGTTATTTGTTGTTTCTCCCTTGCTGCTTTTAATATTTGTTCTTTGTGTTTGATCTTTATTAATTTGATTAATATGTGCCTTGGGGTGTTTTGCCTTGGGTTTATCCTGTTTGGGACTCTCTGGGTTTCTTGGACTTGGGTGGCTATTTCCTTCCCCATTTTAGGGAAGTTTTCAGCTATTATCTCCTCGAGTATTTTCTCATGGCCTTTCTTTTTGTCTTCTTCTTCTGGAACTCCTATGATTCAAATGTTGGGGCGTTTCACATTGTCCCAGAGGTCCCTGAGGTTGTCTTCATTTCTTTTGATCCTTTTTTCTTTTTTCCTCTCTGCTTCATTTATTTCCACCATTTTATCTTCTACCTCACTTATCCTATCTTCTGCCTCCATTATTCTACTCTTGGTTCCCTCCAAAGTGTTTTTGATCTCATTCATTGCATTATTCATTTTTAATTGACTCTTTTTTATTTCTTCTAGGTCTTTATTAAACATTTCTTGTATCTTTTCAATCTTTGTTTCCAGGCTATTTATCTGTAACTCCATTTTGTTTTCAAGATTTTGGATCATTTTTATTATCATTATTCTAAATTCTTTTTCAGGTAGATTCCCTATCTCCTCCTCTTTTGTTTGACTTGGTGGGCATTTTTCATGTTCCTTTACCTGTTGGGTATTTCTCTGCCTTTTCATATTGTTTAGATTGCTGTGTCTGGAGTGGGCTTTCTGTATTCTGGAGGTCTGTGGTTCCTTTTTATTGTGGAGGTTTTACCCAGTGGGTGGGGTGAGACGATTGGCTTGTCAAGGTTTCCTGGTTAGGAAGGTTTGCATCGGTGTTCTGGTGCGTGGAACTTGATTTCTTCTCTCTGGAGAGCAATGGAGTGCCCAGTAATGAGTTTTGAGATGGGTCTATGTGTTAGGTGTCACCTTGGGCAGCCTGTATGTTGACGTTTAGGGCTATGTTCCTGCGTTGCTGGAAAATTTGCGTGGTATGTCTTGCTCTAAAACTTATTGGGTCTTGGGTGGTGGTTGGTTTCAGTGTAGGTATGGAGGCTTTTGGACAGTCACTTATTACTTAAAGTTCCATGTAGTCAGGAGTTTTCTGGTGTTCTCAGGTTTTGGGCTTAAGTCTCCTGCCTCTCGATTTCAGTTTTATTCTTCCTGTAGTCTCAGGACTTCTCCAACTATACAGCACTGATAAGAAAACTTCTAGGTTAATGGCGAAAAGATTCTCCCCCGTTAGGGACACCCAGAGAGGTTCACAGTTACATGAAGAAGAGGAGAGGGAGGAGGGAGATAGAGATGAGCAGGAGGAGAAAAAGGGGGACTCAAGAGGAGAGAGACAGATCTACGCAGCTGTCTGTTCCCAGAGTGTTCTGTGTAGCCCAGTCACCTACAAAGATTCACAGAATTGGATTGGGAAGAGAAGGGGAAAGGAGGAAATAGAGGTGTTCTGAGGTAGAAAACAGAGAGTCAAGATTGGGAGAGAATGATCTTCGGTTTAAAAATAGGGCTTCTCCTTTTTTTTTTTGTAAGGTTATAGTGTATTGAAAATGAAAATTAAGGAGTAGTAGAGGAGGAGTACTAGAGGACTTTAAAAGAAATATGAGAAAAAGAAAAATAGAAAATAGAAAAGAAAAAGGAAAGAAAAAAAAAAGAAGAAAAAAGAAAAAAAAAAAGAAAGAAAAAAAAATTTTTTTTTTTTCCTCCCTAAATAAAAAATTCGTAAAAATCTATGGAAATGAAAGTTAAGGAGTAATGGGGGAATAATAGGGGATTTTAAAGGAAAATAAAAGAGAAAAAATAAAAAAGAAAAAATAAAGAAAAAAAAAAGAGATAAAAGTAAAATTATATCTAGGAGTTTCTCTGGAGCTGTTGCGGTCGGTGCAGGTTCGGCTCAGTTTCAGATAGCTCCTCCTTACAGCTTACACTTCTCGATATCTACAGGCCCCTTCCGGTGTAGTCGGTGTTTTCTAGAGGGATTTTAATCTGTTGCACTAGTCCCTTCTGAAGCGGTTCCCTTTGTTTATTTGGCTTCTGTTTGCCGGTCTCTTCAGAGCCTCATTTCTGCCCTGACACAGGAGGGCGGAGGTGGACTCTTATTCAGGTAGCTAGTTCCGTCACTCCGAGGGGAGGGGCTGACGCTGAAGGGAGGGGCTGGCGCTATGGGGACGGGCTTGCGCCGCGGGGACGGGCTGGCACTGCCGGGAGGGGCTGGTGCTGTGGGGACAGGCTTGTGCCGGGGAAGGGCTGGCGCTGCCGGAAGGGGCTGACGCTGCTTTCTCCGTCTGTGCTGCTCAGGCTCCCGGCTGTTCTATATGGAACGCGCCCCGCGCTGCGCGAGGTTCCAGCCCTCGGGTGTTCCACAAAAGCGCGGAACGAAAAGCTGCGCCTGCTCTCTGTGCCCTCCCCGTCAGAGCGGTCCAGGCAGCCAGGGGCTTGGTGGGCGCACTCTCCCCAGGTGTGGCGCGCCCACTCCCTTCCATGGACCCAGTCTCAGTTTCCCCTGGCGCCAGTCGGGTGCGTGTGCCTTCTGCCCTCCGTGTCCCCAGCCCCAGTCCCCGCCCGCGCCGGTCGGGTGCCTGCGCCCTGTGTCTCGCGGCGACCTTCCCCTCCCCCCTGCCTCCTGCCTCCGGCGGGGCTGGGCCGGTCCACAGCCTGCGAGCTCTTCTCTGGATTTTCTCGGTCTCTTTGTTCTGCGAACCGCCGGCAGTGAGTTCGGGCCGGTTAATTTACTCTCTCTCTTTTGGTCTCCCACAGTTCAAGTTGGGAACTCACAGAAGCTCCCTCCGATTGTCCTCAGGGCACTCAGGCCCGGACCCTACCCCAAGCAATGCCGCCTAAGACTCCCTTCCCGGGCGGATGTCCGTCCTTAGCTCTTTTGTCTCAGTTTTTGTCTTTTATATTTTGTCCTACCTCCTTTCGAAGACAATGGTCTGCTTTTCTGGGCGCCTGATGACCTCAGCTAGCGATCAGAAGTTGTTTTGCAAAGTTTGCTCTGCGTTCAGTTATTCTTTTGATGAATTTGTAGGAGAGAAAGTGGTCTCCCCGTCCTACTCCTCCACCATCTTGGCTCCTCCTCCCATTCCATTTTCAAATTTATCTTTTCCTAAGGCTGAGTAGTCTTCTAAATCTTTTATTTTTTCCTATTGTCTTTTTATTATAATTTATAAAAGATTGGCAAGAATACACAGAAGAACTGTACTAAAAAGATCATCACGACCCAGATAATCACAATGGTGTGATCACTCACCTAGAGCCAGACATCCTGGAATGTGAAGTCAAGTGAACCTTAGAAAGCATCACCACGAACAAAGCTAGTGGATATAATGGAATTCCAGTTGAGCTATTTCAAATCCTGAAAGATGATGCTGTGAAAGTGCTGCACTCAATATGCCAGCAAATTTGGAAAACTCAGCAGTGGCCACAGGACTGGAAAAGGTCAGTTTTCATTCCAATCCCTAAGAAAGGCAGTCCCAAAGAATGCTCAAACTACTGCACAATTGCACTCATCTCACATGCTAGTAAAGTAATGCTCAAAATTCTCCAAGCCAGGCTTCAGCAATATGTGAACCGAGAACTTCCAGATGTTCAAGCTGGTTTTAGAAAAGGCAGAGGAATCAGAGATCAAATTGCCAATATCTGCTGGATCATTGAAAAAGCAAGAGAGTTCCAGAAAAACATCTATTTCTGCTTTATTGACTACACCAAAGCCTTTGACTATGTGGATCACAATAAACTGTGGAAAATTCTGAAAGACATGGGAATACCAGACCACCTGACCTGCCTGTTGAGAAACCTGTATGCAGGTCAGGAAGCAACAGTTAGAACTGGACATGGAACAACAGACTGGTTCCAAATAGGAAAAGGAGTACGTCAAGGCTGTATATTGTCACCCTGCTTATTTAACTTATATTCAGACTACATCTTGAGAAACTCTGGGCTGGAAGAAGCACAAGCTGGAATCAAGATTGCCGGGAGAAATATCAATAACCTCAGATATGCAGATGACACCACCCTTATGGCAGAAAGTGAAGAGAAACTAAAAAGCCTCTTGATGAAAGTGAAAGAGGAGAGTGAAAAAGTTGGCTTAAAGCTCAACATTCAGAAAACTAAGATCATGGCATCTGGTCCCATCACCTCATGGGAAATAGATGGAGAGACAGTGGAAACAGTGTCAGACTTTATTTTTTGGGACTCCAAAATCACTGCAGATGGTGATTGCAGCCATGAAATTTAAAGACGCTTACTCCTTGGAAGGAAAGTTATGACCAACCTAGATAGCATATTAAAAAGCAGAGACATCACTTTGCCAACAAAGGTCCGTCTGGTCAAGGCTATGGTTTTTCCAGTGGTCATGTATGGATGTGAGAGTTGGACTGTGAAGAAAGCTGAGCACCGAAAAATTGATGCTTTTGAACTGTGGTGTTGGAGAAGACTCTTGAGAGTCCCGTGGACTGCAAGGAGATCCACCCAGTCCATCCTAAAGGAGATCAGTCCTGGGTGTTCATTGGAAGGACTGATGCTGAAGCTGAAACTCCAATACTTTGGCCACCTCATGCGAAGAGTTGACTCATTGGAAAAGACCCTGATGCTGGGAGGGATTGGGGGCAGGAGGAGAAGGGCCGACAGAGGATGAGATGGCTGGATGGCATCACCGACTCGATGGACATGAGTTTGAGTAAACTCCGGGAGTTTGTGATGGACAGGGCGGCCTGGTGTGCCTCGATTCATGGGGTCGCAAAGAGTCGGACACGACTGAGCTGAACTGATTTTTACTTTATTCTCTATTTAGTTAGTTTTTCCATATGATAATTTTACATTTTTAAATATTTTTCATTTCAAAAGCTCTTTCGTGTTTAAAACATTTTAAATAGCATCTTGTTCTTTTTATGGGTGTAATACTTTTATCTTTCCAGTTACATTGATTAGATTTTTAGGTGATTATTTTTATCTTTATATTATTCGTGACTCTCAACTTCTTTCTGCTGTTTGTTTATTTTGTCTCTAACATTCGTATTGAGTCTGACTGTCAATTTTGGTCAGCTTGTATGATAATTATAAAACACCAGATGTCACATTATTAGAAAGTCAGTAATTTTGACTTCTTTTGAAAAATTGTAAGATCTGGCAACACTGGGGTCATGGTTTTCTTTCTTTCTTCCTTTTTTTGATGAGTAGACACTGCATATTTTGGATAGAACACGTATTCTAATGCTATCCTGTTTTATTCATTTATCCTTCGGGCTCTATGAGCGTTTAGGTAGACCATATTCTCCCTCTGTCACTCAAACGTCTCAGTCCACTCAGAAATCCTCTGACTTATACTTCTGGACACAGGGCTTATCTTTGAAGATAATATTTGCTCTGTTTTTCTTTCATTAAATCCTCTCCTGTCACCAAATCTCTTTGGAATATAGTTGTCCCTTTAACATAACACATAACAGTGAGAACAAGTTTTATGACCAGTGAAATCCACCCCAAACAGGTATTATTTGATATATTCCCAAGATACTCATTAGTAATGATAATTTAGAGTATTCTGTCTTTTTTTTTTTTTTTTTGAGTATTCTGTCTTATATATCTACTCTTGGACAAATTAAATAAAATTTAAAGTGTTAAGTTTCTCATGTAACATTTTGTGAAGTTTGAGTCAACTAACACTTTCTAAGGATACGGTTCTCTGTTTATACATGGCTGCATGATGCATGCTAAGTCACTTCAGTCATGTCTGACTGTGTGACTCTATGGACTGTAGTGCACCCAGCTCCTCTGTCCAAGGGATTCTCCAGGCAAGAACACCAGAGTGGATTGTCATGCCCTCCTCCAGGGGATCTTCCCAACCTCAGAATCAAACCCTGTCTCTTATATCTCCTGCACTGACAGGTGTGTTCTTGACCACTAGTGCCATTTGGGAAGTGCTTTTTCATGGATATTATGACTTAATTAAATGTTGACAATTTGGTGTTTCTTTGTAATATGGTAATGAATTTTTCTTTTTTTAATGAAAGAATTGACATAATTCAGTCAGTGTCCATCATGGTTATATAAAGCAGTATGCCATATCTTAAGGGGAGACCACCTGGCTGATCTAGTCACAGGAGCTAGATTTTAGTTCATTGATTCATTGTTGAAGCATAAATATTTATTGAGAAACTTCTATGTGTAAAGCACCCTTCAAGGTACTGTAAGTAGTCAATCAACCACATAGTTAAAGTTTCTGTTTTCAGGGAGCTTATAACCAAGTGGGGAGAAAATACATAGTAAACTATACAAATATGTTAGCTTATATTACCTCCATGGCTTTGGGAAAATCATTTTATATTTCTGAGACTCAGTTTCTCTATGAATAAAATAAATATGTTGAACTCTAATTTTCTTTTATATCTTTAAGTTAATGTTCTGCTTTAAATTTTAATTTTTAAAAATCATCTAAGAGTCTTGACTGATCCTGGATGTTGCATAAAGATAACTTACAGTGGAAAAATAACCTCTTGGTATGACTTGTCTGAGAAGGTATCTTGAGAAACAGAAGAATTTCATATCAATTTTTAAATTGTCTGATACTGTATGATGGACATAGCTTTGTATTTCTCTAGTAATATTCTACATTTTAATCTATATATATTTTAAAACATGAGAAGGAAACAGGTTATGTTCATTTTAACATAACTGTGTGTCTTTCATTCAACTATTCAAAACAGATTTTTGGTATCACTTACATGTTGGTCATTGAGAGACTTTAATAAGAGAGATATTTTGTCCTTAAGAAGTCTGCATTTTTAGATAGATTTTTTTCCCAGAAATTATACAATTAAATAATATTTCAGAGAGTGATAAGTGCTATGAAGGAAAAAATAGGGTAGGAAATTAGAGAGAAACAGAGGAAGAGAAGGGTCTATTTGACAGATGATAGCAGGATGATCTCTCCAAGGAGCTAATAGTAAGACTGCGATCAAATACAGGATGACCAGTTGCATTTGAATTTTAGATAAATGGCAAATAAATTTTTAGTATAAATATATCCCATGCAATATTTGGGACATAATTAGAGTATAAAATTTGTTGTTTATCTGAAAATTCAAATTTAACTGGGAATCTTGCATTTTTATTTTCTAATCTGGCAACCTTACATTTAATCCAGGACCAGAAAATAGTGAGAAAACTGTATATTGGATCCAGAGGGATAGATTTCAAGATGAAAGAAACAGCAAGTGCAAAGTCTTATGGCAGGAATTACCAAAACTGTTCAAGAAGCAGCAGGAAAGTCAATGGGTTGAGTGAGATTGAGGAGGGAGTGAATGGCTGGCTGTGCTGGAGACAGAGGCAGAAGTTAGATCATAAAGTAGCTAAGTCGTGTCCAACTGTGACCCCATGGTTTGTAGGACTGTGGGACTGTAGCCTGCCAGGCTCCTCTGTCCATGGAATTCTCCAGGCAAGAATGCTGAAGTGGGTTGCCATTTCCTTCTCCAGGGGATCTTCCCGACCTAGGGGTCGAACCCAGATCGCCTGCATTGAAGGCCAATTCTTTACCAACTGAGCTATGAGGGAAGCAGGCACAAGTTAGATCATAGAGATCCTTTAAACCATTGTTTAAATTGGAAGAACTGACGCATTTGAAAAGACCCTGATGCTGGGAAAGATTGAAGGTGGGAGGAGAAGGGGATGACAGAGGATGAAATGGTTGATGGCATCACCAACTCCATGGACATGAGTTTGAGTAAACTCTGGAAGTTGGTGATGGACAGGGAGGCCTGATGTGCTGCAGTCCATGGGGTCGCAAAGAGTCTGACAGGACTGAGCACAACAAGACCTGATGGAAAGCCATTAGTACATTTCGGGTGATGAATGATCAGATACAGTTTAAGTTTAAAGAGACCTCTTGGCTGCCTCATGAACATATTCTCTAAGGGCAAGAGATGAAGCAAGAAGACTTGTTGAAACTGACTGTGGCAGAGATGATGGTTTGGGATATGGTGTTAGCAGTGGGGATGGTGCGCTGAAGTCTGAATTGGGTCATATTTTAAAAGAAGAACCACAGGACTTGCTAGTTAGATGTGGGGTAAGTGAGAAAGATGAATCAGAAATGCATTCTTTGTCTTTTACCTGAGCAACAGCACAGCTCATTATAAGTAAGGTTTATGACAATCAAAAGAAAGTGAATTAAATTTTCTTAAGCATTTGTTTATTGAAACACATGCACACACACACTCATCTCTCTTGTCCATTCCTTGCCAAGGTCATCAAATCTAATATATCATCATGACTACCAGTATTTTCCTGTGCATATTACACCAGGCAATAGTACTAGCCCATTATATTTATTACTCAATTAAATATGATATAGATACTATTATTATAATCATTCTCATATTACGGATGAGAAAAAATGAAGCCCACAGGGATTAAATAAACTTGCCCCACAGGATGCAGCTAGGAAATGGTGAAATATGTCTCTAAAGACAACCTGGTAGACTCAAAACACTTTCACCTAACAGCCGAGTTTTGCAAAAACAAAGAGAGGAAAAGAAAAATAAATGATGTTTGAGTCATTCTAAATAAAAAAAGAATCCATTCAACTTTTAGACTTCTAGTCAGTTTTCCCCCCAAATCCTTACAATTTTAAATAAGAAAAGTGAGGGACAAATATTTAAAAACTTTACTAAGTGACAAAATAGAAGATTTGGCAGATTAAGGATCAAGTTTTTGTTATTGGATGAGAAGACTGAAATTATAAAAAGTCAGTTTTTCAAGTTAATTTATAGTTTAATTCCCATCAAATCGTACATAATATGCACACAACACACACCCTTACACATACACACACACACATATACACAACATATGTGCTTATTGGTGTTATTTCAATAAATCATAAAACAGATAAACTACAACCTAACTTTTATTTTCTGCCAACTCTGCTGATTCATTCTTTTTTAAAATTTATTTATTTTTAATTGAAGGATAATTGCTTTACAGTATTGCATTGGTTTCTACCAAATATCAACATCAAACAGCCATAGGTTTACCCATGGACGACCTAACTTTATATAAGAAAAAACACACATATAGAACACAGGAAATAAAAGTGAAAGTATCCTGAGGAACAGTGGAAATTAGAAGACTCGTAAGAGACTAATTATTTTCCCCAAATATATTCACATATATATGAAAATGTTGTTGGTATGAAAAGATTACCACAATATGTGTTTATTCATGAAAGCAAGGCAAAGAACTAAAAAAATATAAATTTTTGTTTATAAAAAGACAGAAAAAACAAAATTGTATGTTCATAGTTACTTTTATCTGACAACTCTCGAAAGACACTTTTATTTGAAATTCCAAGAGAATACACAGGATAGTCAAAAAGGTTATACCTGCGTGAGAGACAGGCATGGTAGAAAGAAGTTTCACTATGTATCTTTCACATTGAACAATGTGACTGTGCACCCAATTCAATATTTTAAGAAATAATATTAGCATGCTATATTTTGGAAACTGAAGGGCAATTACTTATGTGGTGAAAAAGGCACGCTTTGAACACTGACCGTATAAAATTTGACTAGTTTTACTATAAAGCTGCCTTGGTTAGGAAGCATATGGTTTCAATCAAATAAATCTCTGGATGATTTTTATAAGTCTTTCATCACCTATTGATTCTGAAGGAGAAATCCTTTTGACATCATAGTCTATGTTTGGTCCAATTCCATATTACTAGCTTGATTTCCTTTCTCATAATCTCTGAAGCAATTTGCTTCTATGCCTGAGCAGGGATTCAGTTCAGAGATAAAATAGAAAAATTATTAGCTAAATCTGATGCATTATTTATTCTGTTCTGCTTCTTACTCTCTGAATCTATGGTTCTCTGTTCAATTTATTTTTTTAAAAAAAGGAGTATAAATATTTCTAGACTTAATGCTTTGAACACTGAATTTGAGATGGTTTTACATGTTTAATCATTTTTTTTCAATTCCATAACGAGCTGAAAAATAGATTTGAATGGGTTTTTAGCAAACTTGATCATAATTGTTCTCCTCCAGAGCTATTATATTTTGCATAATTCTCTCCATAATTCTGATATTTGACTAGTACCTGTAATTTATTCAGGACAATTTCACTTTCATACATTTTTATTAACAATATTTTTTAAAATCTTATGCCCTTTCATTTTTAATTTGCCATTACTTTATTCAGCAGAGTTTGGGGATTATATAATTTATTTATTTTTGCTTTTATTTTCCATTAAATGAAAACTGATAGTTGGGAGATGATGATTATTTTTAATCTCTTGCAACATACTACATCACCAAAAGAGTTGAGAAATCATTCTTATATTCCAAATCTTTCTTTCCTATAGGACTTCTTTCCTCTGAACTCCATTTCCAACCTGCTAGCTCAGAATGCTTCTAAATTTCATCTGGGGCTAACACACTCACTGCTTACAAAAAGCTGATAGCATTTGTGAGATATGGGGGGAAAAAAATCAAAGGGGTTGATTAAATTGACATAGAGAATTATTTCTCTTGAGGAAGTGAGTTCTACAGTTCACTTCAAATACTAACAGCTTTGTCTCTATGTAATATCAGCAATAATCTAAACATTGTTTTTAAATGTTGTAACATAAAATGCCTTTTTGAGACCTTTATTTTCTATGGAAACTATAGGATATTTTATCTCACATAGGTACAGTGAGGATTATAATGAAATAAGGATTTGCTAACTATGATTTTCTGAGAAATTTGTCTCTATTAAAAGAAAATGTAGTGAGGTCATTTACGAAAATTCTCAGGGTATTCAGATTTGGACTATAAGGTTGCCATAAAAGAGACAGATACAAGCATGGTGTGTTATAATCATCTCTTCTGTACTGAAGGAGAGCAATGTCAAGGGAGGCTTTGCAGAGAAGGTGACCTGAATAGATCATAAAAGGATGTGGAGGAGTTTGCCAGTGTAAAAGGTGTGAAGGGCAGTGAAGTGTATACAGAGGAAAGCTGTTGCTGCTACTGCTAAGTCGCTCAGTCGTGTCCGACTCTGCGCGACCCCATAGACGGCAGCCCACCAGGCTCCCCCGTCCCTGGGACTCTCCAGGCAAGAACGCTGGAGTGGGTTGCCATTTCCTTCTCCAATGCATGAAAGTGAAAAGTGAAAGTGAAGTCGCTCAGTCATGTCCGACTCTTTGAAACCTCATGGACTTCAGCCTACCAGGTTCCTCTATCCGTGTGATTTTCCAGGCAAGAATACTGGAGTGGGTTGCCATTGCCTTCTCCGACAGAGGAAAGCACTTTGTATAAAAACATGGAAGCATTAGACACTGGTACTTTTGGCCAAATGAATGGAAATTTGATGAGATACTGGGAGAATAATTGAAGACAAAGGAAGTCAGCCACATAAGGGACAAATCAAAGAGATTCTTGTAATCAGTTTTAAAGATTTTAAAAGTATTTTGGTAATCACTTTTTGATAAATAAAAATAATATTAAATCTGTATGAATTTTAACCTTAGGTTGGGATTTATAATGTCTTACATAAACAACTAACTCTATTAGAGTCTAAAACCTAGACTCCAGGAAAACTATGAATGTGCATTCATGCTAAGTTGCTTCAATCATGTCCAGCTCTTTGTGATCCTGTGAACTGTAACCCACCAGGCTCCTCTGTCCCTGGATGCTCCAGGCTAGGATACTGAAGTGGGTTGCCATGCCCTCCTCCAGGGGATCTTCCCAGCTCAGGGAGCCTGGTGAGCTGTTTCTTAAGTCTCCTGCATTGGCACGTGGGTTCTTCTGCTAGCCCCACCTGGGAAGCCCCAAAAGTATGGATACATCAATTGAAAGTTAGCTCCAATTCTTTGTCCACTTTCTCACTTTCCATTGACTTCTCCAGTTGTGGTTTAGCTCTCCTTTCACTACAGCATCAGAGTCATTTAGGTCACTATCACAGACTGAATGCTGTGTTCTCTACCCCCACCCCCTGACCCCGCCCCCAGCCGCCAACTTCATATATTGAAATCTTAACCCTCGATATTATGACATTAGGAAGTAGGACCACTGGGAGGTAATTAGATCATTAGAGTGGAGCACTCAGGAGTGGGATTCATACCCTTGTAAGAAAAGGCATGAGAGTCAGCTCCCCTATATGTGTTCTTCTCCATACAAAAAAAAGCAAGATGATGGCCATCTGTAAACCAGGAAGATGACCAGTACTAGAATCCAACCTTTCTAAGAGTCCAGAACTGTGAGAAATAAATTATTTGGTAATTTGTCATGACAGCCTAAATTAAGAGAACCACCACTGACCTTTATTTATAAATTAATCACATGTAGTTCAGCTCTGTTCTTGTTTGGCCATTTGGGAGCATTTAACATTATATGCTACTATCTGTTTCTCTAAACTCTCTCTTCTTATGTTTTCCCAAATGCCCTGCTTCCCTGATTTTCCTTGTATCTACTTCCCCTTTTTCAGTCTACTTTGAGAAACCCTAATCTATTCAAATTTTTAATTTTGGTCTTCATGAAGTTCTAGGTCCTTTTCTCTTTTCACCATGTCCTCTTTATTGGGGCAAGTCTATTTACTTCCATGATTTTAATTACAGTTAATATCTGTATGCTGGTGATTTTCAAACTGCTTGCTAAGTCACTTCAGTCATGTCCCACTCTTTGCAAACCTATGGACTGTAGCCCACTAGGCTCTTTTGTCCATGGGATTCTTCAGGCAAAAATACTGGAGTGGGTTGTCATTTCCTTCTTGAGGGGATCTTCCTGACCCAGGGATCGAACCCACATCCATTATGTCTCCTGCATTGGCAGGCAGGTTCATTACTACTAGCACCACCTGGGAAGCCCACTTCCATCCAAAATTTCCCTCTTGAAATTCAGACAATATTATTTTCTAAATGTTTCTACTTGGACATTCAATAGTTCAGGCTCACAGCATCATGAAGGCATGAGGTAATCATCTTCTTCCCCATATCTATTCTTTTTATTTTTTCATAAATGTTATGTTCCTCTACTCACAGCCTAAAAACTGCATGCTGCCTACGATTCCTTTTCTTATGCTCCAGGACTGTGCTTATTAATTGTACCTTCTAAATGTAAATCTAATTTCTTTGCCTCTTTCTATTCCCACTGCTGTTAGCCAAGTCCAGGCCACCAAATTCTAACCTGGATTATTGCTGTGCTTTTCCATCTCCACCAAGTGCCGTGCCACAGTGTTTTTTGGTTTTGTTTTTTTTTTAATGTGACCAAATCACATTTCTCTCATGGATGGAACCCATCTGCTGCTGCTGCTAAGTTGCTTCAGTCATGTCCAACTCTGTGCGACCCCATAGACGGCAGCCCACCAGGCTCCGCCGTCCCTGGGATTCTCCAGGCAAGAACACTGGAGTGGGTTGCCATTTCCTTCTCCAATGCATGAAAGTGAAAAGTGAAAGTGAAGTCGCTCAGTCGTGTCTGACTCTTCGCGACCCCATGGACTGCAGCCTACCAGGCTCCTCCGTCCATGGGATTTTCCAGGCAAGAGTACTGGAGTGGGGTGCCATTGCCTTCTCCGTACAACCCATCAGTGGTTCCATATTTTCTCTGTGATAATGTACATGCTTCACTCTCAAAGTACTTATGAAACACATTAAGCAATGTGTTTGATAAGTTCTTTTGCTTATTTCATTGAATATTTATCCTACTAGATTATATATTATGGTTTAGAGACTAGAAACCAAATAAGATGGTATCCCGTGTACAGTGGTAGTAATGGATATATTCCAGTCTAAAAGTCAATGTATATTTTCAAACTGCAATAGTCTCTCAACTGTAATGGGTTCTTTAGATAACTAGAAACTCTAGTCTTTCTCTAATTTTATTGTCTGGCTGGGAGCAAGACAACTAGTAAGGTATGAATTAAACAAAAACCATTCAGGAATAAATTACGTAGAACTGCCTGTAAGTGAATTTTATTGTTGTTTTCAGTTGCTCAGTCATGTCCGGTCTTTGTGACCCCATGGACTGCAGCACTCCAGGCCTTCCTGTCCTTCATCATTTCCTGGAGCTTGCTCAAACTCATGTCCTTTGAGTCGGTGATACCACCCAACTATCTCATCCTCTGTCGCCTCCTTCTCTTCTTGCCGTCAATCTTTCCCAGCATCAGGGGCTTTTCCAGTGAGTCAGTTCTTTGCATCAGATGGCCAAAGTATTGGAGCTTCAGCTTTAGCATCATTCCTCCCAATGAATATTCAGGATTGATTTCCTTTAGGACTGACTGGTTTGATATCCTTGCTGTCCAAGAGACTCTTAGGAGTCTTCTCCAGCACCACAATTCAAAGGCATCAATTCTTTGGTGCTCAGCCATCTTTATGGTCCAACTCTCATATCCATACATGACTATGGGAAAAACCATAGCTTTGACTAGACAGACTTTTGTTGGCAAAGTGATGTCTCTGCTTTTAAATATGTTGTCTAAGTTTGTCATAGTTTTTCTTCCAAGGAGCAAATGTCTTTTAATTTCATGGCTGCAATCACCATCTGCAATGCCTTTATAGTTCATGAAAATAAAGTCCACCAGAGTTCAAACGTATCAGTTCTTCAGTGCTAGGCCTTCTTTAAGTGAATAGATGAGAGAAATTCAAGCTAAGCTATCTGAAGAAATTTTGCCAGAGATGGGCTTGGTGCTCGGTTTTAGAAAATAAGTAGAATTTGAGAACATGAGTGAGGAATAAAGTCTATTTCACAAAAGGAGAATATTATATGAAAATTAAAAACAAAGAATTTAAAACAATTTTTTTTTTTGGATAAAAACACACATCAGTAAACGTGTAGAAACTTTAACCTTGCTTCAGGTTTCAACTGCCTTAGAAAAACACGGTAACATTTATTGGTAAAATTTCCCTCCCAGTAACTATTATTTAACTTGGTTACTAGTGGTGGTTAGGGACAGTGGCTAAAACCAGGGTATTGGTTTGATTTTTGTGTAGTTTGAATTAATCCCATGGGCTAGAACCATGCCTCCTTTATACTAAGCCTGACTCATTTGAAAAGACCCTGATGCTGGGAAAGATTGAAGGTGGGGGGAGGAGGGGACGGCAGAGGATGAGATAGTGGGATGGCATCACCGACTCAATGGACATGGATTGGGTGGACTCCAGCAGTTGGTGATGGACAGGGAAGCCTGGCATGCTGCAGTCCATGGGGATGGAAAGAGTCGGACATGACTGAGCAGCTGAACTGAACTGAACTGTCCTTTCTCAGGGGTGGGGTCCTGGATACTGGTTGAAAAGACATAGGCAAATAGATGGGTTGAGTATTCTTTCTTATGACTCTTTAGAGTCATGCTAGTAGATGACTGTATAGACTGAATTGAATTGTGTTTTTTCCCACTCCAAATTATATATTGAGGTCCTAGCCTCCAGTACTCCAGAATGTTCACTGTATCTGAAGACAGGGTCTTTAAGTAATTAAATTAAAATGATGTCATTAGAAGGAACCCTAATTCAATATAACTGGTATCCTTGTAGGAAGAGAAAGATTTGGATTCAAACAGGTATAGAGGGAAGGCCATGTGACGACAGAGAGAAAACAGCCATCTTCAAGCCAGGGAGAGAAGCTTTCGGAGAAAACAACCCTCATGACCCCTTGAGGTCAGCCTTCTAGCCTCCAGAATTGTGAAAGACATTTCTGTTGTTGATGCCTCCCAGTCTGTGGTATTCTGTTATGGCAGTCCTTAAAAACTGCTAACAGTGATAAAGAATAGAAGTTTGTCTTTCAAAGCCAATCTCTAACCAACAGCTAGGATAATGCTTTGGCTACACATCTTTAAGATAACTTAAGTATAATGCTTTGGCTACACATCTTTAAATAACTTTAAAATGAATAATATTAATTTTTGTTATAGTCAATAAAATAAAAATGTGGTATTTAATACTAATTTATAATTCCACATGAGCTTTCAGATGCTGCTTTACTGAAGGACTATTAATATAGTAAAATGCATCCTAATGTACAATAAGTAATGTGATGTGGTCTTGTATATTTTATTACACATTCTGGTACAATCTAGAATTCATTTTTAAAAAAGAGATCAGAAAAACACTGTTTGAAATAGATATAAGCCATGGATGATAAAGTTCTTTATGTTACCCACAGATGTTAAATGGATTGTATAGTAATGTGAAAGTGCCAACCCTATATTTCAGGTTGAAAAAGTCATTTCGACTTAAAACTCCTATTTTCTCTTCATATATTTTTTTAAACTCCCATTCACCACTGAATTCTCAGGCTTCATCTCAATTTCAGCCATGTATTGTGAAGTTACACAAGAATTCATTTGGCTGATTAGGAGACATCCCAATATGAGAAGACATGTTTCAGTTAGAGGAAGCTGAAACAGATTAATTTTAAGATTTTGATCATTTAAAATGGGTTTGGCCTTTGATTTAAGAAATGGTTTTACTTGAAATGATTTGAATTGGAAAGAGCAAATTTGTGGCCTTTGAAAATGATGCCTTAACCACAGGGATGGACGCTGGTTCATAGCTGGGGCTGTCCCAGTGGCCTCCCCAGCATTTCTCCTGGGCAGATGTGCACCAGTAGCTGTGAAACACCCATCCATGAGGGATGGCAGCTTGGATGCCCTTGCTGGGGCCAAGAGTTCCCAAAAGCAGCTGAGTTCTTCCCCCTGTAGCTCACTCAGGATTTTGTAACTTCTGTCCAGTTTTCTCCAGCATCACTTACAGCAACAGTTCTTAATTTCCATTGCAACATGCAAGACAGTTTGGCTGAGTTTTCCTGTTGAAATGAAGGCATGTAGACTCAAACACATACCCACGCTCATGGCCACAGCATTTGGGACCATCAGGGTGCCTAAGTCAAAGTCTACAGTATCAGCATTGTCTCCTGAAACAGGGAATAAGTACCTAAAGGCTGGCTGGACAGAATAGGGGTGAGACGGAAGAAGCACCTCACAAATAGTTTCCGATTGACAGTAGTCCAGGAGGGACTTGGCACTGAGCTTAATGCAATTTGCATATTTTCATTCATTCATACTTACTGATGTAGCATCAGTCCTTCCCTTCTTTTTTGCTTTTACTCAATCTCTTCTTTCTTCAAAAATGTAGTATGCACTTATAATAGTGAATAATTATGAGAATAGAGAGTATAGGATAGAAAGTATACCCATTTTTACATATCTATTCCTATCTTTTTATCTTGCTGAACATATCTACCTATCATCTGTTTATAAAATAGTTTGTCTCAAGCTAAATACATCTAGTTTTATATTATGTTGTCTAAAATATAAGCATTTGACATTTTATTAAATCATCTTTAAGAATTAGATATTTAATGATCATGTGGATTTTTAAATCATTTTATTACTGTCTACTGTGAAACAATTGTTTAGGTTTACTTTTGTTTTGCTCTTTTATTTTTAAAGGTTTTTTTTGATGTGGACCATTTTTGAAGTGTTTATTGAATTTGTTACAATATTGCTCCTGTTTTACCTTTTGGCTTTTTCACCACTTGGCATGTGGGATTCCCCAACCACAGATCAAAACCCCACCCCCCGCACTGGAAGGCATAGTCTTAACTATTGGACCTCCAGGAAAGTCCTGTTTTGCTATTATAATTAATACACTTGTTGTAGCAACATCGTAAGTGCCTGAAAAATTCAGTGCTTGAACGACGACTGGCAGGTGTCCAGATGTGACTGCACAGGAACTTTAGTGGGACAATTCTGAGACATGATGTCAACTCCAGAGTTTCCCTGCGGGATTAGCTGAAGCTTGCCCGAAGCTTTACCTGTAATTTCACCTTGCTTTGCTTCCTCTCTTTTCCTGCTCCTGCTTCTTCCACTTTCTGACCACATTCCCTTGGGAGCACTTCCTTAGTAAATCACTTGCGATAAATCCTTGTCTTGTGGTCTACTTATGAACAACTGGATGTAAGATATCTTTTCATAAATCTATGCTTATTCTCATAAGATAATGCCTTAGAAAATTTCAACTATAGGGTATATAAATTTTTGAAGTGTTTGATGGATACTGGTAATTTGCCAACTATAAAGATTATATAGAATCAAGATCCAGCCATCAATTTATGAATACTCCTTCCAGTGCATCCTCTGGAATATTATCAATGATCATTTGAATAACTCGTCTTCTCCGTAAGCAAAGAAAACTTCATTGTCATAATTATTTGGAGTCTCTTTGGTGAGCAGTTTCTGAAACAAACTTAGTCAAACTCTCTTACACTTGCATGTGTCTATGGTATCATGCTTCTGACTATTCCTCAGAGCAGGAGGCACTGGGCCAGCTCCTTTTCTCACAAGTGTTACCGTCTCTGGAGGTAGAGGTAGACCCCTAGTGGCCATGTTTGTGCTGTGTCAAGACCCTGATCCTACTACAGATGATGGAACTTAGAGGAGGTATCTAATTACTTACATCCATTAGTTTTTCTTTCTTGTGAATATAAAACAGGTTTAAAGCCAGAAAATCTAAAAAGCTAAGAGACTAAAAAAATCCTTTTAGAAGTGGGACTCTGCTTATAGCAGCACCCTAAAATGGTGATCCATAGACCAAATCGAACAATGGAATAGAATTGGGTGTAAAAATTGACTCATGGTTATGTGTGGAAACCTGATAATCAAAGAAGTGTGTGTCTCAGAACAGAGAAGTAAAGAAAGGACTATTTTAAAATGATGCTGGGAAAACTTATATTAATATGGAAAAAAGGAAATAGATCTCTACCTCACATCATTGACAATAACAAATCCAGTTGGAACAAGAACTTAAATGAGAACGGTAAATTTCTAATAAATTTAGAAAAGAATATGAAAGGAGGAACCAACACTTTTAGGGTATAGAAGGATTGTAATACAATACACCAATAGCTCACACCACAAAAGAGCTGAGTAAAGACTGAGAAATTTGATTACATTCAATTTAACAACTTCCATTCTTCAAAAGCAACCACTAAGAAGAGAAAAAGAAAAACCACAAAGTGGGAGAAACTATTTGATAAGTATCATAATAAAGATATTATTAATATCCATACCAAATAAAATGCCTATAAATCAACAAGAGGAAAGCAAGATAATAGAGAAAATGAGCAATAGCTATACAGAGACATTTTGTAGTAGGGGAAATATATGTGGCTCAAAAACATGGAAATACCCTCAACTTCATTTTTAATCAGAAAAAGGCAAATTAGGCATAATTAAATAATATTTCACCTACCAGAATGACTGTTACGTCTGGCAGTACTAAATATTGATAAGTATATCCAGCAGTGGTAACTCTCACA